>NC_137011.1:16968892-17268892 GCF_032717465.1 Coenobita brevimanus
GAACGGTTCGCGACTGGTGTGGGCGTGCGACAAGGTTGTGTGATGTCCCCATCTTTGTTCAATATTTATATGGATGGGGTGATGAGAGAAATGAAAACACGAGTAATGGAGAGAGGGATGGCGTTGGTAATGAATGGTGATGGATGAAATATCTCAAATATGTTGTATGCTGATGATCCAGTACTACTTGCAAATACCGGACAAGAACTTGGTATCCATCGTGCCTTGAGAATAAATGTATAAAAGTGTAAAGTGATGGTTATTGAGAGAGAAGGTATTCCCCAGTGCGATGTTACAGTAAATGTCGAGAGACTGGAATAGGTGAGAGAGTTCAAATACCTGGGTACATTGATAGAAAAGAGGGAAATATTTATGCAAAAGTAGTGAAATGTAGAGCGACACATAGAGTAGTGAAATGTAGAGCGAATAGAGTAGTGAAATGTAGAGCGAAGGATAGTAGCTGGTGCAATGAATGTCTTAATAAGAAACAGAGGCTTGAGTGTTGCAGCTGCACGAGGCTTACATGAAGGAGTGTTTGTGCCAACTTTAACATATGGATGTGAAACAATGGTGTGGCATGAAAATGAAAAGTCAGAAGTGAGAGCAGTGAAGATGGGAGTGCTGAGAAAGAATGTAGGCTATGTGGAATGCAGAGAGCGGATACGACACGAAATAATGTGATTCGTGAAAGATGTGGAGTAAGGAAGTCTGTGAACACCAGAATCGAAGAGAGTGTTATGGTACGGTCATGTGGTGGGAATGGATAACAATAGAGTGGTGAAAAAGGTATATCTGTGCGAATTTGAAGGAGATTGGAGGCTAGGTAGGCCAAGGAGAAGATGAAGAGACATGGTGGATGATTGTGTGGGGAAGAGAGGTTCGGAAGTCGGTGAGGCTAGGGAACTGACAGAGATCGAGCTGGCTGGATGAATATTGTGAGAAGTGCGTGATCAGGTATTTGGCATCCCCTTTTTAACGTGACAGCGCCCGGATTGACTCTATCGGATACGTTTAGGTGAAGCTACAGAACGTGGTGAATGTTTTCTGGCGTATCCGATAAAGCCAGGATTCCGTGGGCTTGAATGATGAGTGAATGGAGGCGTGGCCCATTGGATTGGGCAAATCTGGGCTGTCTGGACATTGCTACTCCTCACCCTGCCCTAGGGTGGGAAAGGAGGTCCGGATGATGATGAATGATGATATTTATTATTATTTAATTACAGTTCTACGATGATAGTTCTACAATGTAGGATACTTACTAATCTCGGATAAGAAAAATAACTGGATATGGCTGGAGGCGACCATCATCCACTCACTTGATGTAATACTACCTTTAGTTGACTCTGTACTGCATGAAAATTCCTATAGTCTAGAAAGGCAGTTACTATGTTTTATGGTAACCATATAACCAAATGCACGCCTGGTGGTGTAGTGTGTTAATGGTCTTCGAGCGGATGTAGTTTATAAGGGTTTACCTCCGATAGATGGTTGTGGTTTAATGCTCACATAAAGCCAGTGGGGGCAAAAAAGTGTCAACCCTCTCCTTAAATGCCTGGACCAAATCGCCTGGTTAAACAATAAAGGTTTGAAGCATAAACAAAAACACATACTCGTACTGTACTAATTTGCAGCGGAATATGTATTAATGATCTGATTGATTTACACTTGGACTGCGATGCTATCCAGTGAAATGAATAAAATTGTTCCTTGTTAGTTGGACTACAGTACAAGGTTGTTGTATTCACAAGCAGAAGTTTAGTTGCGACTGCACTGAAAATTTTTCGTGTTCTACTCTCTTGAGTAGAGTAGAATCGTCTGACGTCAGTTTAAACATAATGGAAAATGGGAATCACGGAGCCATATTGTGATGAACACTGTCCCTGGCGGCAACGTAAATGCAAAAAACAATTGCAAATAACCAAACTTATCAGCAATCTATTTAAACAATCAAAGCGGGGGAGAATGCACCACCTCCTTCCATCAACGGGTCCAATGGCCAAATAGTACACTCTGTGACCTTCGCTCAAAATCGCAATACTTCTTTCAAGCCTAACCCTCAAAACTTCCAGCAAGTATGGTTCATATCAGATCAAAACAGTTTGAAATGACTGCCAAATGACTTTAAACTTTGGCCCTTTCCCTGTGACCTTCACGACTGTCCTAAAAATCGGATATCTGTATGTTGTTGTAATCTGAAGCCTTCCAAAAAATTTAGTCTACATCTGATGCAAACTGTTGTAAACTGACGTTGGCATTTGACCTTGAGATCTGATGCATTGTTCCCGAAAGTAATAGATCAACCTGTTAGGTAATGGTCAGTTCACCTACCGAATATGAACAAAAGCAGATCAACACTGATTTATTTTGTTCACACGTAGACACACGGTTCGAACTTTAACCTCTTCTTTTGACCTTTGACTGATCGTTCTCAAGCTTCAATCCTTTTTTTTACACCTGACTGATAAATCTTTCATCCTGTTACCTTGGTCCCTGACCTTTCCCTGTAATGTTAACCTTTGACCTATTATTGTCAAGAACAACGGGCTAATCACTGGCTGACCCCTCCCTCAAATTTGGTTAAAATCGGATCAAAGCTGTTTTATTTATTTTGTTAAACACAAGTATGATTCTAAATTTGACCTTGTTCTGGGATCTTGACCTCTGACTAATTGTTCTCGAATTAAACCATTTGATTCTTCTTATACTTTTACCTCTTCCACTATCATTGGTCAAAAATGGATATATAAATATTTTCTAAGTTCATTTTGCTTGATTAATCTTTGACCTAGTCTTATAACCTTGACCTTTGACCTATTGCTCCTAAAAACGATAGGTTTGCTGTTTGGTTTTCCTTCAACGTTTCCCCAGAGTTTTGTTAAAATAGGATAAAAACAAAATTTTTAAATACCGGACTTTTTTTTAATACACACACACACACACACACACACACACACACACACACACACACATCGATTTAAGCACAATATCCATCCTCGCTTCCTGAGAACGAGTCTAAATACTGTATATCTTTGCTGAGGTTCTTCTCTCTGCCTATAGCCAGGCGAAGTGATCCCGGAAGGTCAAACCGGGTCACTTCCATGTCACACTGTCCTCCGTTGGAAGCCTGTCCTCATACTATCCTCGCTGACATACCTCACCTTCCCATCCCTGCACAGCATCCTCGGCCTCCTCTAGTCTGTATCATAGACATAAACTCTCCCAGTCAGTCTCGAAAACAAACATAAATAGCAGTACTTCACAGCATACTTACATGTAAAAGAACAATAACAATAACAACAACAATAAGAACAACAATAATAATAATAATAATAATAATAATAATAATAATAATAATAATAATAATAAAAATAATAATAATAATAATAATAATAATCCATCCATCCATAATCCAATCCTACATTGCCCCATGAGGAGCGTAAGAGCCCGGAGTTAGGCAGTTGGTCCCGACATTTAAGATGAGAGTGACCAGCCTCACTAATCCCTGAGTGGCATTACATGAGCAATCAACCCCAACCACTCCTTGGATATAAACCTTCACCGGCTCAATCCGATTGGAGCGCAATAATTACACACTAAACCACCAGGCGCCAAAATTTGGTTATATGGTTACCACCCAGCATAGTAAATGGTTTCCTGGTGCACAGGAAACCATTTGGCTTGTCACTCAGTGTAGAGTCACCCACAGGCTGAAGGAAATGGAAACAATGAAGGAAAGAAGGACAGAAGAGAGAGTGTAAAGTCACCTGTAGGCAGAAGGACAAGGAAAGAATGAAGGAAAGAAAGACAGAAGAGAACGGAAGGAAAGAAGGATGGAGAGGAAAGGGCAGACACCCGAGAGCAGCACTACATCGAGTGAGTGAATGGTGAGCGTCCCCACCTACCACAAATAATAATAATAGTAATAATGACATTGTAGTCGTTCTTACAATAATTATCCTTCTGGGCCGTATATATATATTATGGATAAATATATAGATAGATATACTGAATATATATATATATATATATATATATATATATATATATATATATATATATATATATATATATATATATATATATATATATATATATATATACCTGTATTTCTTTCTAAGTAAACTTCAAAGCCAAGGAACATATTGATAATAACTGAGGGTAAATGAAAATGTGCTGTACAACTTCATATTCACTGGCTCTCTTTGGGCTACACAAATGATAATCTGGTATACTTTTCTGACAAAGGAGTTGGAAGTAAGAGTAGAGCCACTTGGAAGAGTCTGCCGATAATTATCTGCCAGCACTTATTTCTGCTTCCCTTATTTCTCATTTTTCCCTAAATGACAGATTATCTAATCTCATTACTGTCTTGCTCTGTGTTTTTATTGCTGTCACATAAAATACTTCATCGAACACCTACCATTGCCACAGTCAGCAAAAGTGTGTTGGCAAACCTATGCTCATAGCTGTACAACGGTATGTTGCTTAAGTAAAGATATTACTGCCCACTTCATCGTTCATCGGTCATTTTAAAAGGCTCCAACATGCTTGCATGCGTTGGCCTTGGTCACCTAATGGCTGTTCTCCATTCCGCTCGATCTCTGGCAGCTTCCCTATTCAGTCCCTAATCCCTGGGGTCACACTCAATGACCTCGTCCCAGGTCTTTTTCGGTCTGCCTCACGCATCTCAACCCCTAACATTAACACTTCTCACTTTCTGCACCCAAATATCATCCTCCATCCTTTCCACACGCCCAAACCATCTCAGTCTACCTTCCCTCATCACAACACCAATACACTCCAGTCCCATCCTACCCCTCAACTCTTCCAACGTAAACCTAACCCCCCTCTCCCCCGGGATTCACACTCAGGGACGCACTGCACACCCATCTAATCATTGTCATTTCTGTACGTTTGAGCCTGCGAATATCCTCTTCCTTTACTGCCCAGGTCTCACTACCATGCAGCATTACACCCCTAACACATGCTGCACACAAATATCCCCTAGCATGGAGGGATAGTCCTCTCAATGTCAGGAGAGGCAACAGCTCCCTGAACTTCTTCCAGCCACTCCTCATTCTAGCCACAGAGCTAGCTCCAGCCCCACCTCCAGCACATAACATGTCTCCCAAATAGCAAAACGCTTCCACACTCTAAACAGACTCACCAGCAAGTTCAATCCTTTCATGCCTGACAATCTCCACCTGCTCTCCCCGACACACCGCACACATGAAATCAGCATTATCTCTTAGTCTACCTTTAATACCACTACATCTCTTATGCAGCCACTTATTACACATGATGGAATTACTTCCCATGCCCTTGTGGCAAATCGCACATGGCCACTCTCCTTCTTCTTTGACAATACTGCCACCAGTTTTATCTACATTTACTCTTAAGCCCTTGTGCTCCATACCATCTCTCCACTTCCTAATTCTTTCCTCCACCTCCTTTTCATTCTGTGAAATCAACACCAAATCGTCAGCATACAGCATCTCCCACGGGAGTCCATTTCTGAAGTCACGTGAGAGGGCTTCACGTACCACGATAAACAACAAGGGACACAAAACTGACCGCTGGTGCACACCAACATTCACGGAAAACTCATCGCTGAAATCTCCATTCACCTTTACCTGAGTGCGAGCAAACACATACATGGCCATAACCACCCTAACCAGCCACTCCTCGATCTTTCTCATTGTCCACTTCACCACTTCTCTAGGGACTGTCAAAGGCCTTCTCCAAATCAACAAAAACAAAGTAGTTCCCATTTCTTTCCTATATATTTTTTCTATATATTTTCTGTGTCCAGTGTGTACATTTATCAAGACATTAATTGTCGCAGTATTGGTCAATCTTGAGGCATAACCGTGAGTTTCCTTGGTGGATTATCAGTCTTTCTAATAACTTCTTCAGCAATTTATTTGGCATACCCGGTACTAAAGAATACGTTTCTCCTAAGCGTAATTGTAAGTTGTTTTATATCGACATACATTGCATAAGCAGCAGAAAAGAGAATATAATGTGTCACAAGCAAAATTAGCATTACTGCGTTCATTTTAACCTGACAAAACTCTTTAAACCCTTTCACCATAGCTGATGGCCATGAAGTAGTCAGATTGGAGGTTCTGTTTGACTAGAAACCAAGGATACTCCTCCCAGCTTCATTTATGAGGTTCTTTGAATTTCATGCAGCCACGACTTGGAATTCAAGTTGTGGGAATGACCCAGTTCCGACCAGTGAAAACAAACTTACTAAAGACGTGACATTAGAAAACCTCCTCGCCGTTGAGAAATTCTTGTGCTCATTTCCTTGTCAACCTTTACGGCTTTCTAACACCTAGTTCTTGACGATGTATTAATTTTCTCAGTGTTCTCCAGTATGCTATTTTTTTCCGTTCAGTGTACTTTTTGGTAAAAATAAAAAACATGTTAATGTGGATGTCATTGAAAGTACTGAAATATTACTTTGAAAAGATTTGACTGTGTAGACACGATGGAGAATTAAAAACTGACTAGAAGAATGTATATCGGTGAGGGAAAGGTTGGGAGTAGAAGGGAGACAACAAGGATGGGATGGAGGGGTGGAGTGGAGAGATATATGAAAGAGGAATGGTTGAGATGGAGAGAAAGCAGCCAAATGGCAGAGGACAGGGCAACGAGGAGGGGATTTGTTCGTCACCACCCATTACAGAATTTTGACGTCTGGCAATAGATGTATACATAGTATTAAAGTACCATCCCAAACAATACACGGGTAACGAATAGTGACCAGAGAAATTTTGTAACCAATGAGAATACAAACCCTAAAGATGAAAACGAGAACAGAGGAGCTCCAGGCAGAAGACCAGGAAGCCCACGGCTCCACCACCAGCCAGGACAGCAAACATACCCTTGGGAGTGGAATACCAGATATGAAGTTGCGGTTAACTATTCTGTTATTGTTTACTTCCTGTCTCCTGATAATACCATTTAGCTTAGAAGACACACACACACACACACACACACACACACACACACACACACACACACATATATATATATATATATATATATATATATATATATATATATATATATATATATATATATATATATATATGTGTGTGTGTGTGTGTGTGTGTGTGTGTGTGTGTGTATTTTTCTTGGAAACACAGGTTCTACATATGGCTTTCCTACTTTAGTGCTCTCTTATGCTTACTAATATGATCATCATTATCGCCATCATGATCATCATGGCCTTCTTTTTTTTTTCTTTTTTTAATCAAAAGGTAGGGTGATGTAAGATTCGGAAACCTGGAAAGTGGAAGTATGAAACTGGTAGAAATATCAATACCAGGGACTGCAAATCAGGCCAGAAAATAACTGACACATCATTCCAGCTTTCAGAAAGAGACATCCTCAGGGCCAGTGGGTTAGTAATCCCGGTACACGTTTGGGATCCAAACCACTGAGTTCAGTATTCGACGCTATTAACTCGGCTAGACCTCTTGTAAATCTGATACAGGACTGGTTTTGATATACTAGGAGGCAACTATTGGTCATTACTGATTAAGAGGAAGTCTTTTTCACTAATAGAAACTATAATAGTTTTATAAAGTCTTTTTGGTCATTTTGAATTCAGACATCTTGAATTCAATAATTCTCTCTCTCTCTCTCTCTCTCTCTCTCTAAGTACAATTGGTGCCTTACCCAAATGTTGGTTATCCCGAGTGAAGAATTGATGACAACTTTCCTCGATACATTGGAGCAGGAGGTGCTGTTGGGGGAATACGTCTGTGTCCAGTAGTTCGTCAGTCCAGCTTCCACCATCGCCTGTATCCTGTTTCACATGGGTTGATGTGTCTTAAACACCTGTTACTGACCTCTTCAGTCTGATTATGTATTCTCCAGGATGTTTCCGGTTTCAAACCAGATTTGTTTTTTACATGATAGGAATCTACAGAAATGACAGGGTTCTATTAATGTTGCATCTGTCCCTCCGCCCCCCCCCCAAAAAAAAAAAAAAAATCATTTAGGCTACGTATAATTTTTTAAATACAGGGGGACTGAACTAAATCATGCTTTGACAGAGTGAAGGAGTTAATACAGCATTGTACTGTTTGGATGCACAGTTATAGATAATTATTTTCATAATGGTAGAATGATGAGCATGTTGGCAGAAAATTTAGACCAGTCGTTCCCAACTTGTGGGCTGAAGCCCACTGGTGGTCCGCGGAAGCCCTTTAGCTGGACTGCCGCCATTTCAAAATAATTTTCTTTTTTCTTATACGATTCCTCCACCCCACGTGGATGTAGCGGGACTTGAGCCACTGAGGTTAATACGGCTGCGGTGAAACCCTAGTGCACTGTGCCACGAGGAGCCCTTATATTTTATAATAAACTTATGTTTTATAATATTTATACATCTGAAAATAAAAGAAGATAATAATTAAAATAATTTTCTTTTGATCTTGAGAAAAACCTTGGGCTTATCTAGTGATTTTCCAAAATTTTGAGGGACAACACTGGTGCAAGTGACTATCTGGCATCATCATCCGGTTGCCACCAAGTAATAGCAGAGAAATGCGCATTTGTTTTCATCCTCCCCATCATTGAAAACTTTGAAAGTTTAATAGGTGGCTTGCATCAGGTATGTTTAAAAGAGAAAGGACTGATGATGGTGCATCCACAAGTACAGCCTCATAATTAACAGAAGAAACATTGAAATGACAGATTCAGAGAAAGTACAACAGTGATTACCCAGAAATGGGATTTATTTGTGTTGGCACTGAAGATGTGCCTTTACCATAATGCTTGAAGTGTTTTGAGGTTTCGTCAAATGAAGCCTTAAAACCAAACAAACTTCGCTGTCACCCTGAGACCAAACATGAGGCATACATGTCCCAACCACTTGAATTCTTTGAAAATAAACTCCAGCAATATATGGGCAAGAAGAAAGTTACGGAGAGCATCTATACGCGTACTGATAATGCAAAAGCAGTGAAGGCTTCCTATCGGGCAGCACAACTCACAACAAAGGCTGGGAAGCCATACACAACTGGAGAAGAATTGATTTTGCCCGAGGCAAAAGAAATGGCAGAAGCGATGCTAAGCGAAAAAGCCTGCAAGCAAATATGTCTGATTTCACCATCAGATAACACAGTTAAACGTAGAATAGCCAGTGATGTGTCTAAACAGTTGATAACCAAAATAAGAGCGAATACTTTACGCCTTGTAACTGGATGAACCTCTGGATATAGCCAACCTTTCAAACTTGCTTGCCTACTTATGGTATGAATACTGTACTAGGGAGAAATACAAGAAGACTTTCGCTTTCGTAAATCTTTGCCCACGCATTCTACTGCTGAGGCTACTTTAGACATTCTGAAAGCTTTTATTGTTTCAAACAAGACAGACTGGGAGAAATGTGTGAAAGTGAGTACCAACGGAGCTCGTTCGATGCTGGGCCAAGACAGTGGAGTTGTCACATGTGTGAAAGCAGTAGCTTCTCAAGTAACACCTGTTCACTGCAGCATACACAGAGAAGCATTAGTTACCAAAAATAATGTCAGCAGTCCTGAAAACTGTTTTAAATGAAGCTGTGAGGGCAGCCAACAGCATTAAGAGCAGCCCGTTGCAGTCAGAGTTATTCTGTTTTGTGCGAGGAGATGGGCAGTACTCCCAGTCTTGCACTATACACCTATGTACTGTGGCTCTCACAGGACAAGGTACTCGTGCATCTGTTTGAAATGCTTGATGAGGTAAGATTTTTTCTCTTTGATTCGAGTTCTCAACTGGTATCCCGCTTTACTGACAATGAGTGGCTTTCTAAGCTGGCTTACGTGAGTAGTATGTTCAGTCTCAAATGGATTGAATCTCTCCCCTCAAGGTAAAACAACAACAATTTTTCAAGTCCATAGTAAAATAGGAGCTATAAAGAAGCTCGAATTATGGGCTAAGTGAATTGACATGGGAAACTTTGACCCATTTGAAAATTAGTCAAGTTTTCTGACTCAGGGAGAGAGACAGCTTTTTCTCACTGTGATCAGTGATTTCAAAGAACACCTTCACACTCTGGGGACCAAACTGATCAAATATGTCCCTGTCCCTGATGTGCAGAATAGCTGGATTGAAAACTCTTTCACCAACCACAGCAACGATGCTCTCGCAGGGCTGAGCACAGAAGAGGAAGACAGCCATCCGAATCTATCATGTTATAATGATTTAAAGCAAATACTCTCACAGGAAAGTTTAACAGGCTTCTGGCTTCACGTTTTATCTGTGTACCCCGACCTGTCTGGCAGAGCACTGGGGCATTTAATCCTTCCCCACAACCTACCTCTATGGAACTAGATTTTCTCAGGTGTGAAGACCAAATAAAGAAATAACCTGAGTGTTGAATCCGATCTCCGCCTCAGACTGTCTACACTGCGGCTTGACATTGATCATTTGATGTCTGACATGCAACACCACCCCTTGCATTAGGTAAAAAGACCAGTTTGTGTATATATAATACTGAGTGCAGATTTCTATGCCACTTTCTCCCCCTGTCTGTCCAGTAATATACTGTACAAATAGCAATAAGGCGTGAGTGTTTTGCTTTCTTTGTATTATTGTACTTTAACTGAGATTACTGCAACTTTCAAGTGGTGGCGTGTTTGGTGGGACATAAAGAATTTAGAGCTATTCACTTGGACCAAATGGCGAAAAAGGTTGGGAACCACAGATTTAGGTGAATGAACACACACACACACACACACCAGAGGCAGCACGTCTGTCACCTCGCTCTGGCCACCCTTCGCCACACCTAAATAGTATTTTTATATGAGTCAAGCTGTGTACTAGGTTAAACTAAATGATGTTCTAATATATTAGAGCAAGGATAACCAAATGTGTTGTCAAAAAAATAGAATACATCCAATAGCGCATCATCTGCTGGGTGTCGTCTGTCACCAGGCGGGTAGCAAGGAGATGCAAACTTGTAAGTAGAAGTGATCTTTCTAAATGAAATACCACAAGATGAGTTCCATCTTTAGTAAAGCGAATATGGAAGAAGTTAAGAATAGGGATAAAGGTAGAAAACAGGATGATGATTTCTACTAAGAACTGGTTGAAATGGAAACAATAAATTAGTACAGAAAGTGAATAAACTGCAGAAATCTTTTGAAAGGTGAATAGATGAAATTAAGAAGTACTTACGCATGCAGAAGAAAGAAAATGAAAAATTAGGAAAGGAATTAAACAAAAACAGACACAATAGATGAGCTGTCAGTTGAGGTGGGCTCACTGAGAAGGAAGATTAGTAAAATGGTAAAGTATTATGAAGGAGTTCAAAAACGATACAGAGACAAGTAGGCAAGCAAGCATTCTGATAGACCAAAGCAGTGATACTGAAGAGAAGATAACCCAGTTGAAAGAAATGATGCAAAGTTACAAAGATGATGTAGAAACTAAGTATGCTGTAATGATGAAAATAAGGAAAGACTTGAAACAAAAGTCTAAGAAAAAAGCATTAGAAAGGAAGTGAAAGAAATAATCAAAAGCAACCCCAAATTGGTCAAAGATCCAGAAGATATCAACAAATCTATTGTATTCACTGGTATACATGACGAAGAAATAAGAAACTAAATTGCGAGAGACAAAAAGGAGATGGCAAATATAGTGAACATATTGAAGGAAGTACCTGATATGTGTTAAAGACATAAAGGAATATTAAAGACAAGGGAAATATGAAGGAAATAAGACAAGGCCTTTGGAAGTAACCTTCCAGAGTGTGAACACTGAAGGAAATACAAAAATGCACACAAACTCATGGAAAAACAGTATTTTAAAAAGTATGAATAAAAAGATGCCTAACTCAAAATGGATTGGGAATACTAAAGAAGAATAAGGGATAAAAAAATAAGAACGAGAAAAGATAAGAGGAAGGAAAGAGTAAATTTTTACAAAGTAACTGGATTCCATGTACGAAAGTGGTATATAACAAACAGGGACTTAAAGCATGGAAGGTAGTAGACTCAAGCTATGGCAAGTATGTGAACAAGATGATTAAGTTGATGTACTCAGATGCAGATGGAATGGTGTTTAAATTATTAGAGATGAAAGACTATACCAAGTAAAATGAACCACATATTATTTGCCTAACTAAAACAAAATTAACACTGAAGATATCAAACGATACCCTAAACTTAGAGGAGTACAACATATGGAGAAAAGACAGAAATTTAAGAAAAGAAGGAGGAATTATAATCTTAACAAAGAAAAATCTACAAGTCAAATAAATAGAACTAGATATACCTTCACAAGTAGAACTGATTGCTTTAGAGATTAACACCTCTGAAGTGAACGTAAAGCTAACACTTGGGAATGAGGCGAGTATGAAGACCTGGCAGAAAGTACAATTCAGAGTTTAAGAACATTACTACACAGAATGGAAGAGAAATCTGAAAGAATTATATTTATAGTACAAATATAAATTGGAATACTCTAGATGTATGAAGCCATAAAATCTGTTCGGATCAACCTACTAGATCTTATATTTACTAGGCAAGAAAATGATGCTGACAATATATATATATATATATATATATATATATATATATATATATATATATATATATATATATATATATATATATATCACCCTCAATTGGGCAAAGCCGACCATGCAGTTATTAAATTTCAACTTCAGGATTGCATATGACATAGTTACCAGTAATAAGAGTTACAAAAAGTTTAAACTACCAAAAGGCAACTGTCGTGACCTAAAGAAGTACTTCTTATCTAAAAAAGATGTACAGATAGAGTTAAGTAAATAAGACAATGGAAAAGCATATGGCCCTGACGAAATTTCAGGTTGGGTGCTACATGAATGTGTAGAAGAGTTAATCAGACCAGTATATTAAATATCTAAGGAAGCCTTAGGTCAAGGTAAACTACCTGATATTTGGAAGAATGCAAACATTGTTCCCCTATTCAAGATAGGGAATAGACAGAATCCACTCAACTACCAACCAATATTACTGACCAGTGTTGTAAGTACAATACTAGAAAAGCTGATAGGAAAAGCTTGAGTAAATCATCAAGAAGAACACAGATAACAGAGGGGCAATTTGGTTTTAGAAAGGGAAATTCATGTTACACAATTACTAAGCTACAATGACAGAGTTACAGAAATATTACAGAAAGAGAAGGTGGACAGTATCTACTTAGATTTCAAGAAAGCATTCAACAGAGTATCGCACCACACAGCAAAGACTTATGGAAACTGTACCATCAAGGAGGTATCCAAGGCAACCTGAACTGTTGGTTGCAGGATTTTCTTAGGAAAAGGGAAAGTTCTGCATTACCCACTGTTAAGAGCATTGGTGGTCGACGAATAGCCACGAAGCAGCAGCCAGACCCCACGTGTCTGGTAACTGTGAGTGGGAGGGAGAGTGGCCGAGGGTGGGAGGGTTCGTGAGTTGCTCACGTCTCACTATCAATAGTCAATGAAAATGCGTCAGACGTTTTCTCAAAGTGCAAGCGCGGTATGTTGTTTGTATGGTATCGCACTGTTCTCCGAGTCTGTCTACATTACTGCATATATTATACATGTTTACTGTCAAAGGTATGCTTCTTCATTTTGTACTGTTCGATAGGAATGGTAGTTACAGAGACTGCTCTTATACTTAGTACGTTCCGTCATTCTGTCTAAACGAAAACGAAATGTCTGTTAATTGCTCATATAGATTTTTTTTATTATTATTGTTATTATTATTACACACTACCCTAGACTTTAAGTTCGAGATGAATAATTAGCAGAAAAAAACTGGAAATGATTGCAGGCGGATGTTTATATTGGGATGACAGAGATTAAAATTAAAGATATATATATATATATATATATATATATATATATATATATATATATATATATATATATATATATATATATATATATATATATATAAATACAGTGGACTTTTTCGAGTCTACACAAAATATAAATATGTTATATTGTTACGAATAACTCCTGGGGAAACGTCTCATGTTAAAGTCGAGAGGGAATGAAAGCATTCAAACCTCTGTCCGAACCCAGCAAACTTCCATAACTTTCCTGACAACACTAACTCTACAGACATCTACGTACTCAATTAAATAAAATGTTAGCATCACAATAATTGTCATCTATCCTTACAAAATTTACTTAAACACACCATCCAACTCATACACTGCAGACTTACACATGATTCCCAATCTATCATCAAACCCTCCTCTGCCCCCAATCCCCCACACCAATTCCTCCTTCACAGTCACAGTTACCAGACGCTTGAGGTCTGGCTACCGCTTCAGATTCACCCGTCTCACACCAGTGCTTCGAGAGGTGGGTAATGCGGAACTTTCCTTGACAGTACATTTTCATCATTTTTCCCAACTTAGAAATGGTATTCCACCCTTGTTCATTTGTGACTGGCGCCTTCTCCCAGATGCACATTATTTCACGAACATCTTGTGTTGCTGCACTCTTTACTTCCAAATATTCACGTTGGTGTAACTTGAAATAAAGCTGCAGGACTTCTGACCAAAATGGAAGACGATATTCGAGATCAGGTTATCTGGTAGGGAAGGGTAGGTGGGGGCGCCCATCATCCACCCACTTAGTGTAGTTGTACTCTGTTTTTAGAGTAGCTCTGCATCGAGTGGCAAGCCAAATGATTTCCTGTAAACCAGGAAAGCATTTACAACGCTGGGTGGTAACCTTATAACCAAACAACATCTGTTCCCTACGTGACAACAAGTGGGTTGGCGGAGGGTTAGTGCCCCTCACCGGAAAACAACTAACTAAAAATACGAACAAGAAGCCTCGGACCAGGACTGACCACAAGGTGACGACTAAGGACCAAACAAAGGACATGGTACGGATAGCTACATTGAATGTAAGGTGTGCAAATGATGAGGTGAAAGAGAGAGAGATTGTCCAGGTGCTTGAGGGTGCGACAGTGGATGTATGTGGATTAACTGAAACTAAATGATGAGGTGGGAGTGTGAGAGAATGGAAGTATGGATGGGGTATATGGGCGGGAGTAGGTGAGAATGAGAGGGCAAAAGAAGAAGTGTGTATTGTTGAGAGTAACAGATTCTTTTTTTTTTTTTTTTATGTGTCCGACTCTGGGCATAGGCTTCACAGCCTGCTCTCAAGGCCCAGTAGTCCTCCTACATACCATACACCTCTCTACATGTCACCACTTCGGCGCTAACACCCACTGTCCTTATTGAATACATGCTAGGGCTGTCTCATACAGGACTGGTGTATTGATATTAGCGTGGGTACTTTTATGACACGTCGGCGGATCATCTGGTAGATCAGGAAAGTCTGCTTTAATAAAATTCAAATCCTTATGAGAGAGTATGGATCAGCTGGTTCAAAAATTGTGTGGGTAAGATTGAAAGTTGGACTACAAATGTGGAGATTGTGTGCATATATGCGCCAAACCAACATCATGCAAGCAGAGTGAGAGAAGAGTTCTGTACAAATGTGGAAGCGTGCATGGAAAAGTTTGAAAGGAATAAGAGAGTGTTTTTGATTGGAGATAAGAATGGAAAAGAAGGGAATGTGAACATGGATGGAGTAGTTAGTGAGTGGGGTGTGCTTGCAGAGATGGATAACAATGGCAGTGCTTTAGTGGATATTTGTGCCAAGAGGGGGTTGGTGATAGCTAATACCGTCTTCAGGCACAAAATGATCCATTAGTATTCATGGTGAGTGATAGGAAGGGTGGATGGTGAACTGAATGAACAGAAGGCAATGATCAATTATGTGTGTATGGATGCAAGGATGAGAAGGCATGTAATGGATGCAAACGTGTATAGAGGTTGGGGGAGTGGACTTTCTGACCACCACTTGGTGGTGGTCAGAATGAAAGTCCAAATGAAATGGAGAAATAGAAGAAGGGAAGGACAGGAGGAAGTAGTTCATACAAGGAGGGTGGAAAGGTTACAAGAGGATGGAAAAAAGGCAGAATATAAGAGGGAAGTGGAAGAGTGATTGGGTAAATATGGATTGGAGCAGATGGGGAACGTGCAAAGTGTGTGCAAGATATTCACAGAAGAAATCTGTGCAGCATATGAGGTGATGTGTGGCGTGAAACGAATACAAAAGGGGGTGCATGGAATAGCATGGTGGAATAAAGAGGTGAGAGAGGCTGTGTCACAAAAGAAGACATCATATAGTGAGTGGATCAGAAACAGTGGCGTGGAAGAAGTTGAGATGTGGAAGACAGAGTTATATGTAGAGAGAAAGAGAGAAGAAGAAGAGAATGGATGATGAATTTGGAAGGAACTTGAGTGTAAAGTGGAGTGAATGTAAGAAAATGTTCTGGGAAGTGGTAAAGAGAATTAGACAAGGTGCCAAAGAAGTTAGCTGGGGAGTGAAAGATAAAAATGGTAGACTACTTGTGGAGAAGGGAGATAAAGTAAGCAGATGGTGAGAACACTTTTAGGAACTATTGAACATAGAGAATGAAAGCAATGCAAGTATAAGTGGCCGGGGAATGGCTGGGATAAGGAGGGATGTGAGAACAGAGGAAGAGCTCAGTAGGATGGAAGTTGTGGAAGCAATGAAGAAAGTTAAAATGGGGAAAGCCCCAGGAGTTGATGAAGTGTGTGGTGAAATTCTGAAGCATGGGGAAGAGATAGTAGTAGAATGGATATGGAAGATGTGCAAATTGGCCTGGGAGGAAGGTAGAGTCCCGGAGGATTGGAAGTCGGGTATAATTATTCCCCTGTACCAAGGAATGGGGAAAATTAATTGCGTGGTAATCATAAGGGCATTTATCTTCTTAGTGTAATGGGAAAAGTATATGGTAGGATACTTACTGAGAGAGGTAGGGAAATAACAGAGGAATTAGTTGGAGAAGAACAGGGAGGTTTTAGGAAAGGAAGAGGTTGTGTAGATCAGATATTCATTCTCAGATCTTTAGCGGAAAAGGTTCTAGAGAAGGGAAAGAAGTTGCATGAGGCGTTCATAGATTTGGAGAAAGCATATGACAGGGTGGATAGACAAGGATTGTGGAAAGTATTAAGAATATATGGAGTAGATAGGAAGTAGTTGAAGGCCGTGAAGAGTATGTATGAAGGTGCTAAGGCTGCAGTGCGTGTGGATAGTGAACTGAGTGAATTTTTCTATTTGAAGGTTGGACTGAAACAAGGATGTGTCATGTCTCCATGGTTATACAATTTGTATATGGTTGGGGTTACAAAAGAGATAGAAGGTAGGGCAGTGGATGTTGGAGCGGCCCTAGTGAGAGGGGGCAGTGTATGGAAACTCCCTGTGCTGTTGTTTGCAGAAGATACTGTATTGTTAAATGATGACGGAGGGGAGCTGCAAGGCTTGGAGAATTTGTTTGGGAGAGTGTGTAAGAAACGGAATCTAAAGGTCATTGTAGGGAAGAGTAACGTTATGGTATTTGAGGGAAGTGAAGTCAGTGCAGCTGGATGAGGAGAAAATAGAAAATGTGAGTGCGTTTAAGTACTTGGGTAGTGTGATGAGTAAGGATGGAAGTTTAGAAGGTGAGGTGCTTGAAAGGGTGCAACAGGAAAGAAAGGTTGCTGGTTCCTTGAAAGCCGTCATAAGAAACAGGGAAGCGAGCATGGAAGTAAAAAATCTTATACATGACAGTATTGTGATACCAACCCTAACGTATGGGAGTGAAGCTTGGACCTTGTTGGACGGACAGAAGTCAAGAGTGAGGGCAGTGGGAATGAGTTATTTGAGAGGAGCTTGTGGAATCATATGGAGAGACGGACTGACAAATGAGGAAGTGAAGGGGCATTGTGGTGTGGACGTGGATGTGATAACGTTCAGTGAGGAAGCGTCGTGGTGTGGATGTGGATGTGATAACGAAGTGTTAGGAGAAACACATTGAGGTGGTTTGGCAATGTGGAGAGGATGAAGAGTGAGAGACTGACAAGGAGAGTGTATGTGAGTGAGGTTTAGGGGGGGAGAGAGAGAAGGAGTCCAAGGATGAGATGGAGGGATGGAGTGGAGAGATATATGAGAGAGGGGGGGATATGAGCTGGGACCAGAGGAATGAAATGGCGGGGGCCAGGGCGATTTGAAGGCGATTTGTTTATGGCCATTCCTTACGGGATTAAGTTGTCTGGTAATAGATAGATAGACAGACAGTTATCTGGAAAGTATATCAATCACACATGATCCTGCTTTCTAGACAAGTCCACAAACGAAATCCTAGAAAGAGACCAAACTCGATGGTTAGTTACAGTGTTTAGTTCCTACATGACATAACACTGCTCAGTAAATCACTGTAATAATAGTCTGACAATCCAAAAGTTACCTTGTGTAGTCTTAGTTTGGGTTAATTGGATTCGCTGTTTTAATATACATAACTTGATACGATCTAATCAACAATAGGAATATCCGATAACTTGTGGATAGTGAACTGAGTGAATTTTTCTATTTGAAGGTTGGGTTGAAGCAGGGATGTGTGATGTCTCCATGGTTGTTCAATCTGAATATAGATGGGGATATAAAAGAGATACGATAGGGCAGTGTATGTTGGAGTGGCCCTAATGAGAGAGGGCAGTGTTTGGAAACTCCCTGTGCTGTTGTTTGCAGATGATACTGTGTTGTTAAGTGAAGACGATGGGGAGTTGCAAGGCTTGGTGGATGAGCTTGGGAGTGTGTAAGAAACGAAATCTAAAGGTGACTGTAGGGAAGAGTAAAGTTATGGTCCTCAAGCGGTGGCTGAATTGGTAGAGAGGCGGCTTGCAGTCCTAATGGACCCAGGATCGAATCCCGGCTGGGGAAGGGAACAGTTTAAGGATTTGAATTTCCTAAAAAGCAGACTTTCCTGATCTACCAGATGACCCGCCGACATGTCGTAAAAGTACCCCCGCTAATACCAGTACACCAGTCCTGCATGAGACAGACCTAGCATGTATTCAATATGGACGGTGGGTGTTAGAGCCAAAGTGGTGACATGTGGAGGTGTAGGAGGACTACTGGGCCTTGGGATAGGCCACTGCCCCCAAGAAATAGGCCCTGAGCCTTTGCTCAGAGTCGGACACGTAAAAAAAAAAAACAAAAAAAAACTGATGAACGGCTTGTGGCTGATCATTTATATGCAGTATGCTGTGGGTGTGGCTGTCTAGGCCAAGCCGGAATATGATAGAATGTTCTAGAATGTCCTACCATGGGCCGGCTGTTGTAACGCCATTAGGTTAGTAATGGTATCTAACTAAGCTCATCAAATATATAAAATCTAATTTGAAATTTTATATCGAATTAAACTGAAACTTATTACATTTAAGATTCAGTAAAATTTTATGAATACTAAGATAAATTGGACGTCATGACATAATACCACTCTCACCCACGTCTCAGTCAGCTGATACGGGGTAATGCAAGGTCATGTGACAGCGGTCAAATTTAAAGAAAATGAATGAAATTTTGCACAAGTCTGTATTACAGTGAGTGCAACTAAAACAATGCAAAACACCTTCGGAATATAATGAATTTTGACGACCACCCTAATAAATGTCTATCTGTCTATCTGTTTATCTATCTATACATCTATATGTATGTATGTATGTATGTATGTATGCATGTATGCATGTATGTATCTAATCTATGTATCTATCTATACAGTATATATATATATATATATATATATATATATAGATATATATAGAGATAGAGATATATATATATATACATAGAGAGAGAGAGAGAGAGAGAGAGAGAGAGAGAGATGGATAGAGAGATAGACAGATAATGTACATTGATACATAATGTGAGTATCGAAAGTGTGGGAAAAAGAAATAGTTCACCTTTGTGCTGGTAGGCACCACTTGCACGCCATCTGGTGCATCATTATACCACGTGGCATCGCACTGAGTGATCGAGTCCATAGTCCTTGGGTTCTTCCTTTATTCGTGCCCGTGACTTCTGCGATTATCTTCCACAAACCACAATGGTAGATTTGAAGGAGCAAAGATTGTGTATAAAATGTTGTCTTTTCTAAGGAAAACCACGATTCAGGCAGTCATTTTGCTTAACCCGCCCCATCCCGTCGACGTATGGGTACGTTGCAATATTTTGCATTTGCCAGGTCCGTGCAATTGCAAGGTCCCTAATTTGCACAATTTTCAATATTCGCGCGTGATTTTTCGTATGTATACACGGGACACCTTCCTCTATTCCTCTACAAGATGCCAAGCAGGGACAATGTCTTACACCGCATAACCTCCCCCCTCCCCCCCTCACGCCATGGTCTCGGCAATTCTCCTGTTATCAGTGACCTGGCCAGTAAAGATATTCAGGGCCAGAGTGATTCCCCAATCGATGACAATGTGGAGGACAAAGTTTACATAGCATTATAAGAAGAAGCAGTCAGAAATAATGATCAGGTAATGTGGCAAAAGAAGGTCAGGTATGGTGATTAGTTAGTGAGTGGAACAATGCTTATAATGCCTATATTACTCGTACTGCTTGAAAACCAATATACTCTCATACTACATATACATTCGTACCAAGTAAATAAATAAATACCGTTTATGAGTTGTGTGAAATAGTTACCCTCCCATAGAACTCGTTTTCTTTGGTGCCAGCCTGTTAGAAAACCCAGTCAGGTAAGGAGGTACTCCTACCTAGATCGAGTATTTTAAACCTCAGGTGAGCGATTTCTCTATGAATTTTCGATGTTTCTCACCAAAAGCGGAGGTTTTAGCCAAAAAAAAAAAAAAAATCGAAAATACCTCGGGATTGGGGGATGTTGGAGGTGCGGAAAACCTCGGGACATGACGGGTTAAGCAAGCTCGAAAAGCAGACTATGAAAACACACACACACACACACACACACACACACACACACACACACACACACACACACACACAAGTATACGAATGGTATGCACGTTTTTAGGATCACAACATATCAATCCAAGACACTTTACGTCCATGCCGTCCATCGACCTCGTGAAGAGATTACATCGTGAAAATTTGACAGGCAATCTTGCAAGATCGTCGTCGCACTCTTGAGTAAGTAATCAAGGCCACTGGCGTTTCTTCGAGTTCAATCCAACAGATTTTGACACAAGGTCTTGGCATGCACTGAGTTTTGGCAAAATTAGCCCTCCGTCTTCTAACGGAAGATCAAAAAGCAAATCTTACGGACGTGTGTCAGACCTTGAAAGAACAGTGAGAATTTCGTTCAGAATTTCCTTCAACAGTCGTTATTGGTGGCGAGACCTTGCATTACCGGTTTGCCACCGAAATCAAGCAGCAGTCCAGTCAGTGGATGACTCCAACATCTCAAAGACTGAAAAAAGTTTGTCAAGTTGAACATCAAGATACTGTAATGTTGATCTTGTTTTTTGACACAAGGGAGTTGTTCATAAAGAATTTTTTCCCTGTGGACAGACTGTGAACCAGTTTTACTTTACAGTGCTAAGGCATTTAATGGAAAGCATGATGTGCAAGCATTCAGAGAATCTGCGCACTCAGAAAAGGTGCTTGAATCATGACAATATCCCATCAAACAATGTTGTCCATTCGGCAATTTTTGGACAAAGAAAAGACCGTCCTTGCTCCGCACTCTGCATGCTCGCCAGAACTCGCTTCTTGTGATTTTTGTCTCGTTCTCGATGATTAAGTTCGAACTGAACGGCACATTTGAAAATTTAGAAGAAATCAAGAAGTTATGTGGCTGGACATAGTGACATAAGATGGCAACAGAAAGTGTTTCCAGGAATGAGAAAAGTGCTAGGAAAAGTGCATATCTTAATGATAGGGAATACTTTCAAGGGAATCAAAATGAATTTCCTGTAAGTTTTCTAATGAATCTATCTATCTATCTATAGCCCGATGCCCTAATCCCGTAAATTGTGGCCACAGACAAAACGCTCCAAGTCGCTCTGTCACCCACCATTTGACTACCCTCTCCCCAACTCATTCCCCCCTCCCTCATATACCTCTCAACTCTATCCCTCCACCTCATCCTCGGTCTACCTCTCCCTCTCCCTCCCTCCACCTCGCCTACATACACCTTCTTAGTCAATCTTTCATTCTCCATTCTCTCCACATGTCCAAACCACCTCGGTGTATTTCTTCTAATCTTCTCAACCACATCCACACCCACGCCAGAACGTTCCTTCACTTCTTCATTCGTCAACCTGTCACTCCATGTCACTTCACATGCTCCACTCAAGTAACTCATTTCCATTGCTCTCACTCTTGACTTGTTCCCCTCTTGCAAGGTCCACGCCTCGCTACCATACGTCAGGGTAGGGATCACAATACTATCATGCAGTGACGTATTAACTTCCATAATCACGTCCCCATTTCTCAGCACTGCTTTCAGTGAACCAACAACCTGCCTTCCTGCTGTACCCTTTCACGCACTTCATCCTCCAAAGTTCCATCCTTACTCATCACACTACCCAAGTACTTGAATGCACTCACATTCTCCATATCCCCACCATCCAACCTCACTGTACACTCTGTGACTTCATTAATCTCAAACACCATAACTTTATTCTTGTTTACATTAACTTTCAGATTCCTCTTCCTACACACTGTCCCAAATTCATTCACCAAACCTTGGAACTCCCATTCATCTTCACTCAACAATACTGTATCATCAGCAAACAGCAACACCAGAATCTTCCAAATCTCATCCTCATTCAATAGAGCCACCCCCAAATCCACTGCTCTACCTTGCACCTCCTTTACAACTCCATCCATGTATATAGTAAACAGCCATGGAGACATCACACAACCCTGTTTCAGTCCCACACTGAGATCAAAGAACTCACTCAGCTCGCCATCCACTCGCACCGTAGCCCTAGCTCCTTCGTACATACTCTTCACAGCACTCAACAATTTCCCCTCCACTCCATATATTCTTAATACCTTCCACATACCTTGCCTATCTATTCTGTCATAAGCTTTCTCCAAGTCCATGAAGGCAGCATACACTTTCTTTCCCTTCTCTAGATATGTGTCCACTAAACATCTTAGAACAAATATCTGATCTACACACCCTATTCCCATCCTAAAGATCCCTTGTACTTCTCCAACTAGCTCCTCTGTCATATGCCTAACCCTATCAATGAGTATTCTACCATATATTTTTCCAGTCACACTAAGAAGACAAATACCCCTATGGTTACCACATACTACTGTCTCCCCTTTTCCTTTGTATAAAGGAACAATTATACCTGATTGCCAGTCCTCTGGAATCATTCCCTCTTCCCAAGCCAATCTACACAACTTCCATATCCACTCCACAACAATCTCACCCCCATACCTCAGCATTTCACCACACACTCCATCAATTCCTGGGGCCTTTCCCATCTTGATCTTCTTCACTGCTTCCATTACTTCCGCCCTACTGATCAGTTCCTCCCTCCACTCATCTCTTCTTCTCCCAGCCATTCCCCAACTACTTATACTCGCACTGCTCTCACTCTCTACATTCAACAAATCCTCAAAGTGCTCCTTCCATCCCCTCAATGTCTCTCTCTTCTCCACCAATAATCTATTATTCCTATCTTTCACTCCCCTACTATTTCCCCTTTCACATTGCCTTACTTTCTTTACCTCCTTCCAAAACAATATCCTATTCTCCCTCCATTTCACACTCAGATTCCTCCCAAATTCTTCATCCACTTTCTTCTTTCTCTCCTTCACCAGTCTCTTCACCTCCCTTTTCCGCTCACATATACCTCTCTCTTCTCTCTCTCATCTTCTCCCCTACCTCTATTCGCTAGCCATTCACTATATGCCTTCTTCTTTTGTTCTACAGCTCGTTTCAACTCATCATTCCACCATGCTGTCCATTGCACACCCTTGCATCTCCTCCTCACTCCACAGACCACCTCAGACGCTGCGCCTATCTCTTCCGTGAATATCTTACATACATCTTCCACCCCTTCCATTTGCTCTAACTTATACATTCCCAATCTTTCTTCCACTATGCTCTTATACTCTGCCATTTTCTCACTATCTTGCAACTTCTCCACTCTTCTCACAGGAGTTGTTTCCTCCTGTCTTCCCCTTCGTCTCTTCAACCATTTTCTTTGTAGCTTTACCTTGGCCATCCCTAAGTGATGGTCCGAGACTCCATTCCCCTACCCTCTCCACACTCTCGCATCCAACACTTGTCTTCTCATTCGCTCATCAACACACATGTAGTCTATCACTGCCTTTCTTTCAACAAGTTCACCATCCATCCTCCTCATTACTCTCCATGTATACCTGTGGATCATCTTATGCCGAAAGTAGGTGTTAGCTATTGCCAACCCCTTACCAGCACAGATGTCCACCAAAGCACTACCAATCCCATCTACTATAGCTGGCACACCTCACTGACCAACTACGCCATCCACTTGTACATTCCCAACTTTGCCATTCATGTCTCCAATCAAAAGCACTCTCTCGCTCCTCTCATATTTGTCCATACATGCTTCTACACTCGCCCAAAACTCATCTTTCACTCTTGCCACTCGGTTCTCTGTTGGCGCATACGCACATACAATCGCCCACACTTGTATACCTACTTTCATCTTCACCCATACAATCCTTGCACCCACTGTTCCATACTCTCTTACTTTCTCCTTCCACTTCTTGCATATCATCAGACATACTCCCTTTCTTGCCCTCTCATTCTCATTAACTCCCGCACATATACCTAAACCATATTCCCACTCTCACCCTTTCACCTTTCCATTTAGTTTCAATCAATCCACATATATACACTCTTGCATTCTCAAGCACCTGAACAATCTCTCTCTCTCTTTCATTTCATCATTCACTCCTCTCACATTCCATGTCCCCACCTTCAGAATGTAACCTTTGTCCGTTCCTTAGTCGTCAACGTATGGTCCGTCCTGGTCCGAGGCTCTTTATTGCTTATTTAGTTAGTTCTTTTTACGGAGTCGGACACTGACCCACCACCAACCCTTTTAGTCGCCTCGTATGACAACCAGGGATACTGGGGGAGTATTCTTGAAACCCCCCTATCCCCAGGGGGGTCCTAGTATCATTGATGTATTTATATAATTTAATATACAATATAAATATAGATATAGCTATTTACATACAAGTAGATACACACCTATCTCTGCATCAGTAGAGAGAGAGAGAGAGAGAGAGAGAGAGAGAGAGAGAGAGAGAGGTGATTCGACCAACATTCACATAAGAAATAGGTAGAGGTACTGTTGGATATAGACAAGTACAACTGCGATCATTAAGTACTTTACATGTTTGGGATTCAAAGCTTATGAGACGAGATTCTAGCCCTCTTTGGTCAGTTTAGCAAAAACCTGGTTACGTTTTTGGCAATTTCGAGGTGGTGTAAGGGAACAATTGATCGCAACTGTATATTAACTGGAAAAGGGGATCGATACATAAACATCTGTGTTAGTCTTACTTGCGGTTAAAAGTGTGGGGAAGGGGACTGCTTTTCTGAAATACCAAACATCCCAAGCCGAACAGTACCTTCTCGTCAGACAGGTAGAAATCGCATCGGCCTGGTTGAGGAAAGTATTAATTGTCTCATAAAATATTATAATCCCTGGAGTTTAGTGTGTATAGGCTGGATATACTGGAGTTCAGGTCAATATTTCTCTCACATGTCTGAGTTCCGGAACTAATGAAATGCCAACTCATCCAACATACGAGAATATATGTAGGTGGTTTACTATGATCTCATTATATTTGGACAGTTTTGAAACAATGTAAAGTAATTATTGACTGATATTGATTGCATGTTAAGCAATAGAAAGAACAGTTAGGAGCAGACTATATTACTATTACTAGCTCCAACCTTAGACTCCTCTGGACCAAGCTGGAATTGCCTTCTTATGCATTCCACTGCCCTCCTTCCTGGGTGTGGGGAACATGAGGGACTTCTATTTAACCAGGAAGCGGAGCCGCTCAGTTATTTCAGTGACACATGGGAAGGCGTCCCTTACATTGAAAAGACAGTTATTGGATCTTGAACTTTAAATCGAGACAAAACTGAATTAATATGCATGTTGTCACAGGCAATATGCAGTTACCTTTATTTGAGAAGTCGATACCCATTGTCTGGAATGCAAAAAATTCTGGGCTTAGCATAACGTGCCTGCCATGTCTGACTAGGGTATCAATTGCCCCTTGCATCTGTGGTACGGAAATGGACGTGAATCGACCCACCTGCCGCAAGTCTGCAATGCCTCGGTACACGCCACTTTCCGCTGCCTGAAAAAATGCATAGCAGAAAAGTTTCATTGCTCTCATGAAGGTTATGCCAGTCAGTATAATAAAAAAAAAAAACAGTAAGCGAAAAATAAATAAATATATAAATAAATAATGAAATAAAAATGTTAAATGTCAAAATCTCATAATTGTTTTTATTCCTGTTCATGGCATTTTTCCATTTTTGTTTCTCTCTTCATTACCAAATTGTCACTGTAACTGAAGAAAAAAAAATGAATACCCGTTTCAAGAAAGTTCGTATTAAATAAATCAAAATCACAATTACTTTACTATCTACAGCATTACCACTTGAAAATAAAACCATATTTGCATGAACAAGGCTGCATTACCTTAAAACACTGATTCTTATATTGTATGCCACGGCACACTAGTGTGCCGACATTATATCCTTGGTGTGTCACTAAAATTTGCTGAACATGCATATCTGTGTAATCAAACTGTTGGAAATGGTCATTTCTTCTTAACTAGGGAGACTGATTTTCATTAACTTGTCATTATCGTTCATGTACGCAACCTCTTATTGGATTGCTGGTGGACAGTCTATCTATCTATCTATTGACAGAAGCCTCAATCCCGTTCGGGGTGGCCACAAACAAATCGCCTCCACGTCGCTCTGTCCCCCGCCATTTCACTGCCCCGCTCCCAACTCATACTCCCCTCTCTCATATACCTCTCCACCCCATCCCTCCATCTCATCCTCGGCCTCCCCCTCCCTCTTCCCCCCTCCACCTCACTCACATGCACTCTCTTCGTCAGTCTTTCACCCTCCATCCTCTCCACATGGCCAAACCACCTCAGTGTATTCCTCCTAACGCTTCCTCCCACATCCACATCCACACCACAACGTTCCTTTATATCCTCATTTGTCAGCCTGTCTCCATGTGACTCCACAGGCTCCTCTTAAATAACTCATTTCCACTGCTCTCACTCTTGACTTGTATCCTTCCAACAACATCCAAGCTTCACTTCCATACGTTAGAGTTGGTATCACAATACTGTCATGTAGTAACTTTTTCACTTCCATGCTCACTTCCCTGTTTCTTAACACTGCTTTCAAAGAACCAGCAACCTTTCTTCCCTGCTGTACCCTTTCAAGCACTTCACCCTCCAAACCTCCATCCTTACTCATCACACTACCCAAGTACTTAAACTTACTCACATTTTCCAATTCCTCACCATCCAATCTCGCTGTACATTCACTGACTTCACCTCTCTCAAGGACCATCACTTTACTCTGCCCTACATTCACCTTTAGATTCCGTTTCTTACACACTCTCCCAAACTCATCCACCAAGTCTTGCAGCTCTCCTTCGTCTTCACTCAATAACACAGTATCATCTGCAAACAACAGTACAGGGAGTGTCCAAACACTACCCTCTCTCACCAGGGCCACTCCAACATCCACTACCCTACCTTGTACCTCTTTTATTACCCCATCCATGTACAGATTGAACAACCATGGGGACATGACACATCCCTGTTTCAACCCAACCTTCAAAGAGAAAAATTCACTCAGTTCACCATCCACACGCGCTGCAGCCTTAGCACCATCATACATACTCTTCACAGCATTCAACAACTTCCCATCTACTCCATATATTATTAATACTTTCCACAATCCTTGTCTATCCACCCTGTCATATGCTTTCTCCAAATCCACGAAAGCCTCATACAACTTCTTTCCCTTCTCTAGAAACTTTTCCACTAAAGATCTGAGAATGAATATCTGATCTACACAACCTCTTCCCTTCCTAAAGCCTCCCTGTTCTTCTCCAACAAATTCCTCTGTTCTTTCTCTAACTCTGTCAATAAGTATCCTACCATACACTTTTCCTATTATACTAATAAGACAAATGCCCCTATGATTACCACACACTTCTTTTTCCCATTTTCCTTTGTACAAGGGAATAATCATACCTGACTTCCAATCCTCCGGGACTCTACCTTCCTCCCAGGCCAATCTGCACATCTTCCACATCCATTCTACTACTATCTCTCCCCCATGCTTCAGCATTTCACCACACACTCCATCAATTCCTGGGGCTTTCCCCAATTTAACTTTCTTCATTGCTTCCACAACTTCTATCCTACTGATTTCTTCCTGTCTTCTCACCTCCCTCCTTCTCCCAGCCATTCCCCAGCCACTTATACTCGCATTACTTCTATCCTGTATGTTCAACTATTTCTTAAAGTGTTCTCTCCATCTGCTCATTTTTTCTCCCTTCTCCACTAGTAATCTACAATTTTAATCTTTCACTCCCCTGCTAACCTCACTTCCACCCTGTCTTACTCTCTTCACCTCTTTCCAGAACATTTTCTTACAGTCCCTCACTTTACACTCGAATTCCTTCCAAATTCCTCATCCACTCTCTTCTTACTCTCTCTTACTAATCTTTTCACCTCTCTCTTCCTTTCTACATATAACTCTCTCTTCCGCCTCTCAACTTCTTCCACGCCTCTATTTCTTATCAATTCATTGTATGCTTTCTTCTTTTGTGTCACAGCCTGTCTCACCTCTTCATTCCACCACGCTGTTCCTTGCACCCCCCCTCCATCTTCTCTTCCTCCCACACACCACATCACATGCTGCACATATTTCTTCTGTAAATATCCTGCACACACCTTCCACGTCCCCCATCTGCTCCAATTCACGGACACTTGCTGTAAATTTCATGTTCATTGTACATAAAGTATAACTTCTCACTAAATGTCTTAACAAGTTACACTACCTGTTCAATGACACACGTGGTTGCCCAGCGTACTGACGTCCCCGTACACCTGCCGCTAAGGTATTGGTAACCTACGCTACGCACCCACAGAATTCCTTCACGGACATCCACTGCACATTTCACGTTCATTGTACATAAAGTATAACTTATCACTAAATGTCTTAACAAGTTACAGTACCTGTTCAATGATGCACGTGGTTGCCTGGCGTCCTGACGTCCCTGCACCCTTGTGCTAAGGTATTGCAAACCTATGCTATGCACCCACAGAATTCCTTCACGGACACTCGCTGTACATTTCACTTTCATTGTATATAAAGTATAACTTCTCACTAAATGTCTTAGCAAGTTACAGTACCTGTTCATTGACGTCCGTCATTGCCTTGCATCCTTACATCCCCACACACCTCCAGCTAAGGTATCGCTAACCAACACTACGCACCCGCAACATCCCACAATGAACACTCACTGCACATTTCACGTTCATTGTACATAAAGTATAATTTCTCACTAAATGTTAGCAAGTTACAGTACCTGTTAAATGATGTCCGTCGTTGCCTGGCATCCTTACATCACCTGCACACCTGCCACTAAGGTATTGCTAACCTATGCTACGCACCCTTCACGAACACTCACAGCTCAATTCACGTACACTTTACACTAAATCATACGCAAATACATGACTACCACAATGATTCCACCCCTACCTCCGTAATTATTTACGTTCCTTACTGCGGCACAACGTGACCGTGACGCAGCACTTTCGCCTCGAGATTTATGATGCACTGCTATATTGGCACACACCACACTCCTTCACGAACACTCGCAGCATGTTGGCCTTATATTTCACACAAATTCATACACATATACAGTATCACAATCACAATAGTCATCCTTAAACACCTCTAATAATCCCTTCCTGACTACAGCATACAGGTAATGCCTGCCCCATTCCACACTCTAGCTATGGCGTGTGTAACGCATGTTAGTTCCAATATATCACAAAGCAAGCCACTATAGCTTTCACACACTATACAGTTTATGCATTGGCTTTTCTATATACGTATGTGCAGTCACAGCATAGGGCCCAGGGGATGCGGAGTGGCGAAACCCGGCTACAGTGAACACGCGTCTTGCCCCTAGGCCTAACAACCGATAACGGGCACCATTTCTTCTCAAGATATATATCTTTGTTCCTTTGACAAAATCACTTCAAATTATGCTCAGAAATAATATATTATCACACTCAGTCCATTGGGGCTTCGACTTGGGCAGGAGGGGGAGAATTAGGGTGATTTAAAGGGACAGCACACACAACGCAGCCTCACACCCTGGCTCCTTGTGATCGACTGAGGTTTCTCACTACAGGCAGCCTCCTGGGAGGCTCTACAGTGTTGTCAAGTGATTACCTCGGAAGAGGATCACGCCCGCTACAAAGCGTCCAAATTTCATGCAAATCAGCTGAAAACTTTTCTTCTGACGGCATTTTTTCTGCTTCTTTACGCGATTCACATCAACATGCGTTTATGTGCTTGTACTGTCACCTCTGCCATCCAGACTTTTACATGGTCAAAAGGGGTAGAAATTCAAGTCACTGTTGATGACCACTGTGTGCTGGAACGGTCGGGAACTCAGACTGATGGAGACTGTCTTCCACTAGCGGCCTCTTCGGTTGTGGTTATTATATTTCAAGTGGTCAAGTTAAGAATGGTAGCATGCCAAAATGACGGGGCCAGTCTCCAACTCGGCCAACCCAAGCCCAACCTTTGCAATTTCTCAAAATGTTTCTAAGGTTTCACATTAACAAACTACTAGGTAAGCTCTATACCACCAGTTCTCAAGAGTTATACAAACAATAAAGTTCGAGTGGGAGGAAATGTGTATTAACAAGACCAAAAGGTAGAAATCTTCCCCACCTAGTTGCTTTACAGATTAAACCTGAATCAGTTGGCACGTTGTTTAAAAAAAGAAAATGTAAGGTCCTAATATCAAATCCACAAAACTTAGCTCCTTTGTCCCAGTCTAATATGTTTCTTCATAATCATCCCTCTGAGCACATGTTCACTGGTCCAGTCCTCTGCCACTCCCGACCTTGACTTCCACATTGGGACCTTGATTCACGCACTGGGACCTTGACTCACGCACTGGGACTTCAACCTCCACATTGAACTTTGACTCACTCACTGGTACTTCGACCTCCACACTTGGACCCGCTCACTGTTCAGCTCAAGGAATACCAGAGTGGAGTGGGAAACTCAGGACTCGCTCTTCCAATGGGTAATGGCGTCACCGATACACACTTCCTGAGGAACGACACCACTTGATTCTACCTGAGTCTATTTCTCTATTTCGTCACTATTATCATTCGTGGCCTTTCCTCTAACTTTCGCTCTGTTAAGCACCACCTCGTCTTCTCTAAACTTCACCTTCTTTTTCTAACCAAGACTCAGCTGTCTGCTGACAGCAGACCCTTTTCTGTATTCTCCTACTTTTTCTATACTCATTTCAAAGCCAAAGGTGGCTGTTGTGTATATATACGCAACAACTTATCTTGCTCTCGTGTTCCTGAACTCGATTCTTCTGAATCCTCTGTACTCTGGCTTCGGCTTTCATGTCATTCTCTGACTAAATATATCTGCGGTTTACTTATCTCCTAATTCTACTGACTATCAAAAATTCTTTGACTATCTTACTTCTACAGTGGAACACATTCTATCCATTTCTCCTTTTTCTGAAATCACCATTCTGTGAGATTTCAATGTTCACCACCACATTTGGCTCTCCTCTTCTTTCACTGATCCACCGGGTGAACAAGCTTACACCTTTTCTATCCTTAATGACCTAGAGCAGCTTCTACAGCACCCTACCCGTATCCCTGACTGCCTTGGAGAGAGCTCCAACATCCTTGACCACTTCCTTACAACTAATCCTTCTGCTTACACTGTTAATCTTTTCTCTCTGTTGGGCTCCTCTGATCACAACCTTACCACCTTAACCTGTCCTATCGCTCCGGTACGGCCTGCACCCCTCCAAAGAAACGTCGTCTTTGGCACTTTGGAGCTGCGGATTGGCAGGCCCTCAGGGAGTCTATCTATCTATCAATCTATAGCCCGATGCCCTAATCCCACAAAGGGTGGCTGCAGACAAAACGCTTCCAAGTCGCTCTGTCACCCACCATTTGACTACCCTCCCCTCAACTTACCTCCCCTCCCTCATATGCCTCTCAACTCCATCCCTCCAACTCATCCTCGGTCGACCCCTCCCTCTCCCTCCCCCCACATCACCTACATACACCCTCTTGGTCAGTCTTTCATTCTCCATTCTCTCCACATATCCAAACCACCTCACTGTATTTCTCCTAATCTTCTCAACCACATCCACGTCCACCCCAGAACGTTCCTTCACTTCTTCATTTGTCAACCTGTCCCTCCATGTCACTCCACATGCTCCTCTCAAGTAACTCATTTCTACTGCTCTCACTCTTGACTTGTTCCCCTCTTGCAGGGTCCATGCCTCGCTTCCATACGTCAGGGTAGGGATCACAATACTATCATGCAATGACTTCTTAACTTCCATACTCACCTCCCTATTCCTCATCACTGCTTTCTGTGAACCAACAACCGTCCTTCCCTGCTGTACCCTTTCACGCACTTCATCCTCCAATGTTCCATCCTTACTCATCACACTACCCAAGTACTTGAACATTCTCCATATCCTCACCATCCAACCTTACTGTACATTCTGTGACTTCATTCCTCTCAAACACCATAACTTTACATTTGTTTACATTAACTTTCAGCTTCCTCTTCCTACACACTGTCCCAAATTCATTCACCAAACCTTGCAACTCCCATTCATCTTCACTCAACAATACTGTATCATCAACAAACAGCAACACCTGAATCTTCCAAATCTCACCCTCATTCATCAGAGCCATCCCCACATCCACTGCTCTACCTTGCACCTCCTTTACAATCCCATCCATGTATATATTAAACATCCATGGAGACATCACAAAACCCTGTTTCAGTCCCACACTGAGATCAAAGAACTCACTCAGCTCACGATCCACTTGCACCGTAGCCCTAGCTCCTTCGTATATACTTCACAGCACTGAGCAATTTCCCCTCCACTCCATATATTCTTAATACCTTCCACATACCTTGCCTATCTATTCTGTCATAAGCTTTCTCCAAGTCCATGAAGGCAGCATACACTTTCTTTCCCTTCTCTAGATACTTATCCACTAAACATCTTAGAACAAATATCTGATCTACACATCCTTATCCCTTCCTAAATCCCCCTTGTTCCTCTCCAACTAGCTCCTCTGTCATATGCCTAACCCTATCAATTAGTATTCTACCATATATTTTACCAGTCACACTAAGAAGGCAAATACCCCTATGGTTACCACATACTTCTTTCTCCCCCTTTCCTTTGTATAAAGGAACAATTATACCTGATTTCCATTCCACTGGAACCATTCCCTCTTCCCAAGCCAATCTACACAACTTCCATATCCACTCCACAACAATCTCACCCCCATACCTCAGCATTTCACTACACACTCCATCCACTCCTGGGGCCTTTCCCAACTTGATCTTCTTCATTGCTTCCACTACTTCTGCACTACTGATCTCTTTCTCCCTCCTATCATCTTTTCTTCTCCCAGCCATTCCCCAACCACTTATACTCGCACTGCTCTCACTCTCTACATTCAACAAATCCTCAAAGTGCTCCTTCCATCTCCTCAATTTTTCTCTCTTCACCAACAATCTATCATTCGTATCTTTCACTCCCCTACTATTTCCTCTTTCACACTGCCTTACTTTCTTTACCTCCTTCCAAAACAATTTTTTACTCTCCCTCCATTTCACACTCAGATTTCTCCCAAACTCTTCATCCACTTTCTTCTTACTCTCCTTCACCATTCTCTTCACCTCCCTTCTCCTGCTCACATATACCTCTCTCTTCTCCCCTACCTCTACTCGCTAACCATTCACTATATGCCTTCTTCTTTTGTTCTACAGCTCGTTTCACCTCATCATTCCACCATGCTGTCCCTTGCACACAATTGCATCTCCTCCTCACTCCACAGACCACCTCACACGCTGCGCCTATCTCTTCCGTGAATATCTTACATACGTCTTCCACCCCTTCCATCTGCTCTAGCTCATACCTTCCCAATCTTTCTTCCACTATGCTCTTATACTCTGCCATTGTCTCACTATCTTGCAAATTCTCCACTCTTCTCACAGGAGCTGTTTCCTTCTGTCTTCCCCTTCGTCTCCTCAAACATTTTCTTTGCATCTTTACCTTGGCCATCACTAAGTGATGGTCCGAGACTCCATTCCCCCACCCTCTCCAAACTCTTGCATCCAACACTTGTCTTCTCATTCGCTCATCCACACACACATAGTCTATCATTGCCTTTCTTTCAACAAGTTCACCATCCATCCTTCTCATTACTCTCCATGTATACCGGTGGATCATCTTATGCCGAAAGTAGGTGTTGGCTATTGCCAATCCCTTACCAGCACAGATGTCCACCAAAGCACTACCATTCCCATCTACTTCAGCTGGCACACCCCACTGACCATCTACTCCATCCACTCGTACATTCCCAACTTTGCCATTCATGTCTCCAATAAAAAGCACTCTCGCGCTCCTCTCAAATTTGTCCATACATGCTTTTACTCTCGTCCAAAACTCATCTTTCACTCTTGCCACTCGGTCCTCTGTCAGAGCATACACTCATACAGTCGCCCACGTTTGTATACCTACTTTCATCCTCACCCATACAATCCTTGCACCCACTGTTCCATACTCTTTTATATTCTCCTTCCACTTCTTGCTTATCATCAGACATACTCCCTCTCTTGCCCTCTCATTCTCATTGACTCCCGCACATATACCTAAACCATATTCCTATTCTCTCACCCTTTCACCTTTCCATTTAGTTTCAGCCAATCCACAAATATCCACTTTTGCATCCTCAAGCACCTGAACAATCTCTCTGTCTCTTTCACTTCATCATTCACCCCTCTCACGTTCCAAGTTCTCACCCTCAGAATGTCCGACCTTCAGAATGTCAATCCATTGTCGTCAATGTATGGTCCATCCTGGTCCAAGTTGCTTTACTCGCTTGTTTAGTTAGTTCTATTTACGGGGTGGGACACTAACCCACCACCAACCCTTTCAGTCGCCTCGTACGACAAGCAGGGATACTGAGGGAGTATTCTTGAAACCCCCCTACCCTCAGGCAGTACTTCTTTGATTTTCCCTGGAATGATTATTGCTTCCATAGCCGTAAGCCATCTGGGTGTGCCTTGCGCATTACTGAGGTTATTCTCTTGGGCATGGAAGCATACATTCCTTTCTCATATCCTTTGACTAATGCACAAAAGCCTTGGTTTAATCACGCTTGTTCTAATGCTGTCCCCAACAAGGAGAGGGCATATAAAAGGTACCGGGGCTAACTCACCCCTGAATCACAATTTTTATACGTTTCTGCCCGGAATTGTGTTAAGTCTGTTCTTCACTCTGCTAAAAATAATTTCATCCATACTAAATGCTCTCCACTCTCTAACTCGAATTCTTGCCGCTCCTTTTGAAACCTTGCCAAAAACCATTCTAACAACTTTACCTCATCATCCTTCCCTCCTCTTTTCTACTCTGATGGCTTTGTAGCTATTTCTTCTACTGATAAAGCAGATCTCCTTGCTCAGACTTTCTCCTCCAATTCCACCTTAGACGATTCCAGTGCTGTTCCTCCATCACTTCCCCCCTCTGACTTCCTCATGGCTGACATTGAAATTTCTTCAGCTGATGTATTTTCTGCCATCACAGGCCACAATACTAATAAAGCATATGGGTCTGATGGAGTCCCTCCTGTTGTTCTCAAGAACTGTGCTTCTGTGCTTACACCCTGCCTAGGGAAACTCTTTCGCCTTTGTCTATCATCGTGTACCTTTCCTTCTTGCTGGAAGTTTGCTCTCATTCAGCCAGTCCCAAAGAAGGGTGACGATTCCCAACCCTTTAACTATAGTCCAATTGCTTTAACATCCTGTATCTCAAAGGTTTTCGAGTCTGTTCTTAATAGAAAAAAATTAAAGCATCTTTCATATTGCAACCTTCTTTCTGATCGTCAGTATGGGTTCCGTCAGGGACGCTCCACAGGCGATCTTCTCACCTACCTTTCAGACTCCTGGTCATCCTCCTTTCGGGACTTTGGCGAAAGCTTTGCCATTGCACTTGACATCTCAAAGGCTTTCGATCGAGTCTGGCATAAATCTTTAATTTCCAAACTGCCCTCTTACAGTTTCTATCCTTCTATCTGTGTCTTCATCTAAAGCTACCTTTCTGGTCATTCTATAGCCGCTGTTGTAGACGGCTATCGTTCTTCTCCTAGATCTAATAACAGTGGTGTTCCTCAGGGCCGTGTCCTATCACCAACTCTTCCTTTTATTCATCAATGACCTTCTAAGCTGTACATCTAACCCTATCCACTCATACGCTAATGACTTCCTTTCCATTTGATTCCCGCAACGTCCATCTCGGCAGTTACTTCAACAAACAAGAGATGAGGCTATAGCAAATCTAATGTCTGACTTGGCTCATATCTCTAACAGGAGTAAAAATAATCTGGTTGTTTTTAATGCATCAAAGACTCAGTTTTTGCACCTATCAACCCGACAAAATCTTCCACAGGTATACCCACTATAGTTTACTAATATTCAGCTTAATCCTGCATCATCCTTGAACATGCTTGGGGTTTCATTTACTCGGGACTTATCTTGGAAAGATCATATTACATCTCTTGTAAAATCTGCTTCCAAGAGATCGGGTATGCTAAGCCGACTTCGTTCCTTTTTTACCCCTGCACAATTGTTGACTCTATACAGGGGTTTTATCAGCCCCTGTTTTGAGTACAACTCTCACGTGTGGGGAGGCTCCCCACATACTGCTCTTCTCAGTAGGGTAGAGTCAAAGGCTTTTCACCTCATTAACTCTCCTCCTCTTACTGACTACCTTCAACCTCTGTCTCTTCGCCGCACTGTTGCATCTTTATCTCTTTTCTGTTGCTACTTCAATGGTCATTGCTCCTCTGAACTGTCTGCATGCATTCCTCCACCTCTACGACAGGCGCGTAGCACCCGTCTAGCAGCAAACTCTCATCCCTTTTCTGTCCAACTCTCTAATGGAAGAGTTAACCGTTACTCCCAGTCCTTCATTTATGCAATAGGTCAGCTCTGGAACTGTCTCCCTCTGTCTGTTTTTCCTGTTTCCTATGATCTCCAGTCTTTCAAAAGCAGTGTGTCCAGGCATCTCGAAATGATCGGATCTTGAATTTGGCTGTCTCTTGGATTTTATTTTTCTCTTGGAAGGAACAGTTTTGCAGGCTCGTTGCCTTTGGTTTCTTCTTCCTCACATTAAAAAAAAAAAAACTTATTTGCGTTTCAACATGTTAAACATCAATAATATCAAATTAGTTACAGAATTCCGTGGGGGGGGGGAGGATGACGACAGTATCGACCATCCGTCACCTATCATGGCCGGTGAGCGAGTGAAACATGCCCAAACTGCGTGATGGAAAGGGGGAGGGGGAGGATGACGGCATATGCTATTTAAAATTTTTATTATTACAGACTCGTGAAAGACTCAATGTGATGTCTTTCCCCTTACAATCGATTACACGAAAAAAAATGACATTCTCGTTATAATAACTACTCAACAAGACCTCTCTCTCTTTATACCCTTACATTGAAAAACAATAAAAATCATCGTGCCTTACATCACTTCGTGCACACGTACATTATGCTGGATTACGTGACCTAGGCACATATTCCCATCCACTCGAGATTTTATGTTATAAAGAGACATAATACTAGTAAATTACAGTAGGAAAAAAAATGACTTAGCAACTAGGTAACTTCATGTTTTGGTCACGTCCGCATGGTAACAACTATGACCCGGCCACACACTCTCACTCAACCGAACTTTTGGTCATATAAAATGAACTAGATACAACTCATTATCACTTCCGGGCACTACATCCTCCCACGGTTAGGGAAGACCAAAAGTTTGGGCGACTGGACCTGAACTCCTTAGAATTATCCAGCACCCATACTTAACACACACGTTCGTAAGTTCACCTACTTGACCAGTATCTCTCAATACTGCTACTGTGGAGTGTTCCACAAGCTCCTTGCTCATAAGGGGAAACCAATCTACACACCTCCAAAACACCAGCCAACTGTCCTATACTGCTAATGTGGGATATTACATAAGCTCCATGGTTGAAAACAGTCGGTGGCTATCCTGTCCACAAAAAAAAGTCCTCTACCACGAGTTAATTTTTTCCTGCTACTCACGATATGCAACTGACGATGTATGCCACTCCCCAGGCACATTACTCACAAGGAGAATCCCCTGCTACAAGGAGAAACTTTGTGCTTAGCTGAGAGTAACACGAGCCTCTCCACTGCGTTCTGTCCAGAGAGACTGAGCGAAACCTACCTACCTCTCCTAATATGCGAGAGCCCCATAGTTCAACTTCTCCAAGCCCTATAGAGAAACTGGGAACTTCTTCTCTCTCTCTGAGCAATCCTATACTGCAGTTTGGGTAATACATACACTCAGTGCTCGAGGTTCTCAAAGCAAGTAGGAAACCTCCAGGTGGAGACCTTCAAGTAGAACTGCCCGGCACATGTACAGTTCCCTAACTCTGGGGAAAAAAAAAAAAGTCCTAACTGTGAGATTTCATTATCCCTAACAAAGCCTAACAATCTAACCTAAGAAAAAAAAAAAAAGAATTGAGGTAAGGCAAGAACGACGGTCTATACACCGTTGTGCACTCGATTTGACAAACACGCAGGTTCCACGCCTCATCTCTCCAAAAGCTGGACATACCCTAAACAACTACTCAACCTATTAATCAACCCAAAATTACAACTCATAGGTACTGGTAAAAAAGATGCACAGGTATAGTCTGGAGTGACCTGGAAGGGCATACCTGATTCCATGTTCCCAGCTAGTTAAGGCAAGGACAAGATGTGCTCAGAGAGAAAAAAAAATGAGTATATACAATATATACACCATACACCCATCATCTACGAGTACTGCAACCTCTCAGGTGGTCTCCGGGATCTTACACTAGGCAGTATCTCTTCCTCTTCCTCACTGATCAAAAACTTGTGATCCGCCATACTCAATAAGGCATCTCATTCAACATATCTTTTGACCTTTTCAGCTGTCCTACTCAAGATGGTGCCATCAAACACATTTTCTAACTCATAGGCACTACCCTGATCGATAACTTTGACAATCTTGTAAGGACCCTGCCATTTTCTATTTAGCTTTAATGCCATACCAGGCAAGCACTCTTCGACATAGATCCAAATTCACCTGCTTCTAGAAAGTCATTCCTACGTGCCTCATTTGCCCTGTTAAGGTATCCTGCTGTCATCCGACATTGTGTCTCTTTGAGTATCTGTTTGACCTCTATTTTCTCTACACAGGCTTCATCAGTGGGCAACTGCAATCTCCTACCTCGTGATTTGGATGACGACCATAAAAAGCAAAGAATGGTGAGGTACCTAGGGACGTATGCACTGCTTCGTTCAACGTTTTTTCAGTGTCGCACAGGTGCATGGGCCACGTATTTGGGTGTTCTTGGCTCAAGATTGCCACTACTGTCTTTAAGGTCCTAGGTGCTCTCTCAATAACTGAATTTCCTCGGGGATTGTAGGGTAGACAGAATCCTTGCTTAATCCCAGCTTTCCTACAAAAATCTCTAAACCCTGCACTGGTGAATTCTCCTTTATTGTCCATGATGACTACCTGCGGCTTGCCATACCAACAAATGTCCTTCTTAAATTCTTCAGTTACAGCTTTTGTGGATTTTGTACGAAGGGGGTAGATACATAGGTACCTAGAAAAATGGTCTATCACCGTGAGACAATACCTGTGACCACTCCTGCTATTATGCAAATGTATGAGATCTGTCGCAACTCTCTGACCATTATCGGCTACTGGTGGCAATTCCTTAAAATGGTTCACAATCTTCCCATGACCCTTGAACTGCTGACGTGACTTGCATGATTTAACAAAATGTCACACGTCCGTCAGTAGAGACTGCCAATAGAAAAACTGTCTTGCCTTGGCTACCGTCTTGTGTTCTCCTAGGTGTGAAGGGTTATGAACAAGTGAATAGACAATAAGAACTAAAGACTTGGGTACTACCAGGTTCAACCTCGACTTTCCCATTTCTTCTCTTTGCACACACAGAATCTCCTCGTTCATTTCGAAAGAGTAAATGGGATGATTACCAGACAACTTCCTGGGTAACTGACCTCCTTCTAAATACTGAATTTCCTGCCTCCACCACCGGTCTGTTCTCTGGGCTTCCCGGGCATTGTCTACTGTAAGGCCCAGCCACCGAAATTCTGCATTAGACTGGGTTATATCTGAGGCCTCCTCAATTGCCCCTACTGGCCTGCTCAAAGCATCTGAGACATAATGATTCACACCCTTTTTATATCTTATCATAAAATTGTAGTCTCTCATCTCCAACAAATAACGTGACATATGTGGGGATTTAGTCTTTTTCTTAAAGATGGTGGTTAAAGGTCTATGGTCAGTGACAATGGATAAGGGTTTGAACCATAAATACCATAAATAGTGGCTGAAAAATCCACATGCACTCACTACTGCCATAGCTTCCTTGTCTGTTACTATCTTTTTTCTGTCGGGGTTAGCTTCTTGAAAAATATCCAATAGGTCTCAGATCTTTCTCGTCCTCCAGCTGCATAAGAGCTCCGCCAATGTGCGAGTCACTAGCATCTGTGTGTAACTCGAACGGTTTAGTTAAATCTGTCTTTATACTGGAGTTGATACTAACTTTTGTTTAAGAACTAAGAATGCATTCTCACACTCCTCTGACCATTCAAATTTTGCGTCCTTCCTCAGCATATTAGTGAGAGGACTGGCAATGGCAGCAAAGTCGGGAATGTGTTTGCGGTAGAAGTTACACATGCCCACAAAGTGTCTCACTTTCTTGGCCTTTGTTGGTCGTGACATCTGTTCAATGGATTCGAGATTCTTACTGTCAGGACATACTCCTTTCTCCGACACTACATGTCCCAAGAACTTAATTTCTTGCTTTATGAAAGAGCATTTACTACCATTCAGCTTCATTCCAAACTCGGTTAATCTGCCAAAGGTAATCTTTAGTCGATCTAGCATCTGACTGAAAGAGTCTGCCCAAATCACATCGTCTAGGTAGTTATGGCACCAACCTTCTCTAACTAAAGGGGCTAACGCTTGTTGCATTTTCCTCGTGAAAATAGCTGGACTCACAGACAATCCGAAAGGTAAGCGCTTGTATCTGAACAAATTAACTCCATCAGAAAAAGTTGTCAAGTCCCGAGAGATCTCATCCAACCGAACTTGGAGGTAGGTGTCTTTCATATCAAGAGTGCAGTAAAACTTTTTCCCAGCGCTTTTCTCTACTAATTCGTCTAATCGGGGTAGGGGTTGGATATCTATCTTGACCTTCTTATTAAGAGACTGATAATCAATACACATCCTTTTACTGCCATCCGGCTTGCTGACTAAGACTATGGGGGCTAAATATGCAGCGGTCGATTCTTAAATCGCATCCTTTTCAATCATCTTGGAAATTATCTTCCTTGCTTGCTCAGGATGTCAATACAAGTGCATACGCACGGGTTCAGAGTCGATGGTATCAATGTGGGCTTCAGGTACTTTAGGGGTGCCAATTTCCTTCGGACCAAGAAAGAACAGTGCATGATTATCCAATATCAACACTCTCAATTTGTTCCTCTGTGATTGAGACAAATATGCCAACTTCAGCTCCCTGAGAATTGAATTAAGTGCAGCACAACGGTCACTCCCATCCTGTGCCTGATCCAAGTGTGGTAACAAAGCATTATCTACCTGAACTACTGGTGCCACAAGGTCACCTTCTGCCTCGCCTGCTGGTCACACTAATTCAGGTGGACTTCTGTCCTGTTTCTTGGAGCTATGAAAAGTAATATTCAATTCATCAACGGCATGGTACGTCCCCAACACTTATCCTGGGTTTAACTTTACTGATCCCTTGGTTACATTGGCAATGGGTAAATGGCATATCCCGTTCTCACTAACTCTCACGTAACAATTTGGTGCTAATGAAGCTTTACCCCTGGCCTTCTGAAATTTACTAACATGTAAGACATCTCCGGGTTTTCTGTCTTTTAACGCAATGGGTACTGACATAATTGTCTGTGCAGGTACCACGGTCCTACATTTCACTTATACCAGCTCTCCTGCCTTTATCGTATTATTAGTCCGGAACTTTATTCACTGTCTGGCAAAGCTTATTTCGGACCTCCTACTGCTGACCACCCCAATGCATCACCTGACCTTCTCCATCCCAAGTGAAAATCGCTCTACCAATTAAGTCCGCAACCATGAGCACTTCAATTGACAAATAATAATCTGGGACCACTACAAATCGCTGCACTATGCTTGTCCCAGGGTCAATATGCACTACCGACGAAACCTGACCAACAACAGTTAACTTATGATTGGATATTGAATCCAATGAACGTCAGCACTTGCTAATCTTTAATCCTTATCTATTTGCTGTACTCTCTTTCATCAATGTTGCTACACTACCAGTATCTACAAAAGCTGAAACCTGATACTGTCCCAAAATCAAGCGTATCACTGGAGTGTCTACTTCACCTCAAACTTTTTGAACTTCATTCACCTAAGTATCTGAAAGGTTCTGACAGCCCTCATTTTGTTCTACATCCTGTGCTACACACAACATGACTGGCAGCCTGCATTACCTCAAGCGGTTGTGAGTCTGGATGTAACTGAGAATCCCCCTGTGGAAGGGGATTGGCTGTTGCGGGAGGTGTACTTGGCACGCTTCTCTCCTGTTTTCTACTCAAGTTAGGTCTACCAGGGCATCCCTCATGTCCCCTTCTAGAGTTCGCTTTCAAGCAATCAAAACAACTCCCTCGCTCTGGTATCCTTGGGCAACTTACCCGGTCATGTTTACTGCCATCTGAACACCACCCACAAGGCCACATCGTAGGTCTAAGTTTAAAGGATACCTGATGTATGGGTACTCGAGTCACTGGACAAGCATTGTCACTAACAACTGGAGGTGTGATTCTAGTAGGGGTTGGAACATAATTAACAGTAGACCCTCGTTCGTCCACAACTTTCGCCATGCTACGCCACTCTCTATAACCCCTTTCTTTCTCTAATTCTGAAATAAAGACTTCCTCCATTCCCAGATCTTTAAACAACTCTAATCGTTCCCTAATTTCCTGTGGTACATTACATAGCACAGCTTTCTTCCACATCTGCTCCACACTGGGAGGGTTAATATGGGGATGATCTCTACAAATTGCCCTAAAGTTGCTCTTGAACTGTCTAACAAATCTCTAAGGTGGATCTTCAGTGTTATACTCCATTTGGGCAAGCTCACGGAAGGCATCAGCGATCCCTTCAGGACCTCTAAACTCACGTTGCAACAGTGTCTTGATGTCCCAATAGGTACCGCCTGCCTCACATAAGCTTAACTCTCCCAGAACATATGTACGCAACTCTGTGTCCATACAGGTGAATGCTACCGCCTTCCGCTGTTCTAAGTTTGCAGTCACTGACTCCACCTGCATCAAAAAGTGATCCACCAGGGTCCTAGTATGTAGACCACACATTTCACTCATCCTTAGAACATCAACATCCTTACACTCTAGTACTACCGAATTTCCCTGATAGCTCTGCATACCTCCTACAGGCAAATTTGACCACTGTGGAGTTGACTGCCTAAATGGATTTCCAGACTTTACGGGGGTATACTGTGATGGGCCTCAAACCTTGGTCAGGATGAGTCTGGGTTGGCCTAACATCTCTAAAGCTCTAATGCACTCAAAACACTCATCAATTGCAGGGGGTTCCTGCTTCACACCTACTCCCTCAGGCATCTCAGTCTCAATATCAATCAATTTCTCAACACGGGACTCCATCACGAACTATACAAACGTGAGCAACCCCAGGAGATGAATGCTCAACTACTAAAATGCCCAACTTCAACATCAACATAGTACACACAACAAATTCACATACCTAATAATTCTACATATAATGCCAAGTACATATACCTTTGATAAATGGGGGATGAGCTATTACCTTAATTTTACTTAATGACAACCTTCTAAATGATCTATCAATTATTGCTTACCAGTTTAATTACCCTCACATTAATAGGTCATCCCAACGCTGTGCCACCACTTGTACTGTCACCTCTGCAATCCAGACTTTTACGTGGTCAAAAGGGGCAGAAATTCAAGTCACTCTTGATGGTCACTGTGTGCTGGAACGGTCGGGAACTCAGATTTACAGAGACTCTCTCCCACTAGCGGCCTCTTCGGTTGCGTTTATTATATTTCAAGTGGTCAAGCTAAGAATGGTAGCATGCCAGAATGACGAGGCCAGTCTCCAACTCGGCCAACCCAAGCCCAACCTTTGCAATATCCTAAAATGCTTCTAAGGTTTCACATTAACAGACTACTACTATCCATTTCAGAGGCGGAGTTGCGCTGTTTTTCGCAAATATCTCCTAAGCGAATCGTTGGATCAGTATGATATTTCAACACAGTACTTTTGACATCCGGGCCTAATTTATGACCCTTAAACCATACTGCTACATATGTTACATTAGGAGTTTACTGAAGGATATTAAGCCTAATCCAGTCATCAAATCTAAGGTGTTATACAAAATCGGACGAGTGCGACTGTGTGGGGTAGCTCCTCCACTAACACCCTGAACAACCCTCTGACCATTCCTTCCCTACCCCCCAATATCGCGTTCACTCCCTCCCCGTTTCCCTCTTCACTCCCAGTCACACCATCCCTCTCCCATCTTTGCACTTCCGTTTTCTTTTTTCATTCTAATTGCATACATAATATTTGAATATGACAGTATGTATATACTTATCATACATTAGTAATATTATTTAACACAGTTACCTACTGTTGTGTGTGGCCATGAAAACCAGAGTGGGTCAAACGACCATAAAATCATTGGCTAATTACGTTGTTATGGCCGCATCATTACCGATGTATCTACAGTTACCAAAAATATGAAGTCAGTTTTGTTTTTGGGCAACCAAATAAAATCGTTCATGGTTGCTTTATTTGTTCATCTTTTATTTTTAATAAGCAATTTATGCTTTCATTGAATATCCTCAGTCTCCCGTATCACTTCCCCCCTCTCTGAGGTACCCCCCCTTCCCCTTCCCGAGGTTATGACATCAGCAGGTACAGGGGATAGATCATTGACTGTCGAGGCACGCCCACTAACAACAGTATCTACAATGTTTTCCCGTTGCCCCCGTGGATGCAGGACAGCTTTTATCATTCGTCTTGCCACTTTGTTCAAGAGGGAAAGCACCCGTGGTCGAACTTACATAAGTTTGAATAGGTGAGTACATAGTTTTGTCCATGTTTATAGTATATGTGCTGTGTTTCTTTGAATACGGCGGGCATAATAACCACCCACTTCACTTTATTTTGTTCGAGCATTTGCTAGACAATGGTATAAAAAGTAAAAATTACACCAAAAATATTCAATCGGTACTGTTGCTATATAAGTGTATAATAATGTTGGCAGAATCACTGACAAAAAAATCATAATGATCTCATGGATAACAATTATACCAATTATCTTGGAGTCAATTATTTATAGGGGAGAACGAGGTCTCTGGCTGTGAAAGCAAAGTAAGATGCTGCTGGTTCATAAGGCTCTGGGTAAAGATTGAGCCACAAGACCCTTTTCCTTCGAGTCTTTTATGTCTATAATAACCTACCATATTTTGCATTATGCGAGTATTGATGTAATAGACTTTCCTGTGTAAGTGAACTTGCTATCTATATCAAATTTTTTTCTGTTTTATGTTATGTGTACACGTTTCTTAACATATATAACAGTAAGGCAGACTGTATTATGTCGCAATGTCATATTATAGAAGAAATGCAAAATATAACAACAGTGATCTTTATGCACACAGGCCTTACGAGCGAGTTGCGAGCGTCATGGGCACGAGTGTGTCAACAGTGAGGAGCATTGTCAGGAAAGCCGCCACATCCTCCCCTTCCACACCAGCACCACCGTCCACAACCTACACGGGATGCTTCGACAACTTTACTGTCGGTGCAATACGCCGCCACATCCACAGAAAGTTTTCAGAAAGACAACATTTCACACTCAGTGTCATATCAGCTGATCTGAAAACAGCTGGTATTATCCCCGAGGATACCTCTGAAACAACAGTTTGACGGATCATGCACACCATGGGATTCCGATACAGAGTGTCACAACGCAAGATGTATGTGAGTAAGGAATCGTTGGAGGTGGTGTGTCGTCGGATAGCCGCTCTCCGGGCTCTACAACGCCACCGGAAGGAGGGAAGAACGGTGGTGTATGTGGATGAGACATGGTTTACCACCAGGATGGGCCACAGTAGGGAGTGGGTGGATACCACTCAGGCTCCCATCAGCACCACCTACAGTCGTCAGGTACCACCTGGTGAAGGGGAGCGATTTGTGGTGGTCGCAGCTGGCACGGACGAAGGTTTTGTTGACGGTTCCTACCTGTGCTACCCAGCCAAAAGTAACCAGGGTGACTATCATGGGGAAATGAACGGAGAACTGTTCCAGCGATGGCTAACAACTCAGCTCCTTCCGTCACTGCCAAACCCATCGGTGCTTGTACTGGATAATGCACCTTACCACAGTCAGCTAACAAAGGAGAGTCGATGCCCTACCACAGCCACCAGGAAGGCGGACCTCATCAGATGGCTGGAGCAGCACAAAATTTCCATCCCACCTGCTGCCACTCGCCCTGAGCTGCTGCTCCTTTGCCAGCAGAACCGCCCACAACCCCAGTATAAAATCGACAACACCATCCGTATGTGGGGCCACGAGGTCATACGGTTGCCACCTGGCCACCCAGAACTCAATGCCATCGAGCAAGTATGGGGCTGTATGAAGCGCCATGTGCGCTCCACACTACAACGGTTTACCCGGACGGTCCTACAGGATAGATTGGAGGAAGCCCGGCATATGGTACACAAGGACGTGTGGACGGGGGCTGTTCAGCACTCCCGCAAATTTGAAGAAGAATACTGAAAGACTGACAACATACACGAGGGAGTGGAACCCATTATTATCAACATCGCCAGTGATGATGAAGATGATGACGTCTTCTTTGAAAGTGATGTTGAATAAATTTTGTTATATTGTTTACATAGTTTTATTCCTACAATATGATATATTGCTCCAACTTAATAAATGTAATGGAATGAATGTAATAGTATTTACAATAAAATGACGATGTATGTATGTATATATTAATGAATATTACGCATCATATACAATAGAGCATTGGAGTTTATAATTTTGTAATAATATAAATAGAGACAGGTAAAACAATATATATCAACTGGACCATGTTCACATTTTAGGATGAATACACAGTATTGTAATAATAGTAATAACTTCTCCGAGAAGGTTCAGGCAACAAGTGATACAATTTGTAGTTCGTGATTTTCAATGGTTGACCATAAACACTGCAAACATATAGGCATAGCTTCTATTACATGTACGTAATCATCCTGATGTACAGTACTTTCTACGCGAAATACGACTTGCATCCATTGCAAATAATCATATCAATACGTCTACAACTACATAACATTCTTACATTATAATACAGTGCTGGGATAATGAGGGAGGGACACAAGAGTGATGAAGGAGGCGAGGAGCTCGGGGAGAATAGGAGGGATAACGAGGACGAGAAGGGGGAGAAGTAGGGGTAGTTAAGGAATAGTTTGGGAGGGTGTTGGGGGGGGCAACACTTTCCTTCGAATGCGTCAACATGACTAGTCGACTTTCTGTTATTTTTCACGAGTAAACTCCTCACATAACATAAATAGCAATATGGTTTAAGGGTCATAAATTAGGCCCGGATGTCAAAAGTAGTGTGTTGAAATACCATACTGATCCAACGATTCGTTTAGGAGATATTTGCGATAAACAGCGCAACTCCGCCTCTGAAATGGATAGTAGGTAAGCTCAGTACCACCAAATCTCAAGGGTTATCTATCTATATATCTATATACCTAGGCTGCTTCCCCTAAGGAAAGGGAGGTAGCCGAGACAGGATGACACACTCTCCATTTACTCATCCATTCAAACACACTCATTCACATCTTAGCCCCAAAGGGGAGAACGGACAGATCCTCACCGCACCACACCGCACAAGGGTCAACTGCGCAATGCAATCAGTGACATCCGCAGCAGGGCCCGACAGGGTTATACAAACAATAAAGTTCGAGTGGGAGGAAATGTGTATTAACAAGACCAAAAAGTAGAAATCTTCCCCAGCTACTTGCTTTACAGATTAAACTTGAATCAGTTGGCATGTTGTTCAAAAAAAAAAAAAAATGTATGGTCCTAATATCAAATCCATAAAACTTAGCTCCTTTGTCCCAGTCCAATATGTTTCTTCATAATCATCCTTCTGAGCACATAGTTCACTTGTCCAGTCCTCTGCCACTCCCGACCTTGATTCCCACACTGGGACCTTGACTCACGCACTGGGACTTCGACCTCCACACTTGAAGTTTGACTCACTCACTGGTACTTCGACCTCCACATTTGGACCCGCTCACTATTCAGCTCACAGAATACCAGAGTGGAGTGGGAAACTCGGGACTCGCTCTTCCAATGGCTAATGGCATCACCGATACACACTTTCTGAGGAATGACAACACTTGATTCTACCCAAGTCTATTTCTCTATTTCGTCACTATTATCACTCATGGAGTATCACTTATTCACGCTTCAGCATGTGAAACATCAATGATATCAAATTACTTACAGAATTCCTTGGGGGGGAGGAGGATGACGACAGTACCGACCTTCTGTCACCTATCACGGCCGGTGAGTGAGTGAAACATGCCCAAACTGCGTGATGGAAAGGGGGAGGGGGGGGATGATGGCTTTCGCTATTTAAATTTTTTATTATTACAGACTCGTGATAGACTCAGTGTGATGTCTTTCCCCTTACAATCGATTACCTGTAAAAAAATGACATTCTCTAGTTATAATAACTACTCAACAACACCTCTTTCTTTATACCCTTACACTGAAAAACAATAAAAATCATCGTGCCTTACATCACTTCGCGCACGCGTACATTATGCTGGATTATATAACCAAGGCACATACTCCCATCCATTCGAGATTTTATATTATAAAGAGACTTAATACTAGTACATTACAGTAGGAAAAAAAAATGACTTAGCAACTAGGTAACTTAATCTATGTTCTGGTCATGTCCGCATGGTAACAACTATGCCCCGGCCACACACTCTCACTCAACCGAACTTTTGGTCATATAAAATGAACTAGAAACAACTCATTATCACTTCCGGGCACTACATGCTAAACCACAAAGTATGCGATTTGCGTCAACGTGCCCGGGAGGGTTAATCAGAGAGCTGTAAGTTGTAGAGCCGTAAGTCATAGAGTTGCATCGTCGATAGTTGTAGATAATTCTTCTTCTTTGTTACCAGTGCAATCTTCTTCTTTACCACTGAAATCATTTTCTTTATCACACCACCAGTGGTGATAGGTAAATTGGTAGGTAGGTATCCAGGTAGGTAGGTGCCACCACTGTCAATAATGTGGGTAATTCTATTGAATCGTTGCCACCTGTGATGGGTATCATTGAGTTTCATAGATTACTGCTGCTGCCAAATGCAGTTAACAGTCATTGCCCAAGAGGCGAGGCACTTACATCATCAGTAGATATAAAGAGTCGTTAGGCATTGGATGGTGTGGGGGGTTGTTTATTTATGGTTTTATCTATCTAGTCTTGAGGTAGGTTCTTTCTTTGTCTTAAACCCTCATTTGTCTATCAAGTATCATAAGTGAGGGTGAGGTAGAGACACTCTGAGGTTAAGGGGTTTTGGTTTTATTATGACACAGCTACACTGTTCACTGCCTACCCCTGCAGTTGTATGATACCTAATCTTTTACTTGCTGCCATCTCCTACTCTACCTATTACTCTCCCCTGTCTCCTACTCCTACAGCTTCTGCTATCTTCTTCTGCCTCCTACTTCCGTCTCCTTCTGCCTCCTACTGACCCCAACACCTGACTTGTGGGTATATATTACTGTCTGGTTTCTGGCTGGCTGATATGTGTGTGTGTGTGTGTGTGTGTGTGTGTGTGTGTGTGTGTGTGTGTGTGTGTGTGTTCTTACCTAATTGTATCTTTACAGGAATAAGTAAAGCTCGTAGTGTCCCATCCATTAAACCATTTTTATCATACTATCCTTATATTTGTGAATAGTTTTGGCACGCACTACTTCATTCAGTAGCGCATTCCACTTTTCAATTGCCCTATTTGGGAAACCGAATTTCCTTACGACTTTATCGCTTCCCTTCTTATGTATTTTTTTTGCAGTGTCCTCTTGCTGCTTCTACCCCATAGGTTACATATTCATTTATGTCTATTATCTCTTCCCCAGAGGTGCATTTATATTGCATAACCATGTCTCCTCTTTTCCTTCTCTCCTGTGGTGTTGGTACTGTAGATTAATTTTTTTTCTAATCTTTCTTCGTAGCTTAGATCCCTTAAGCTTGATATCCATCTTGTAGCTCCCTTTTGTACTTTTTCAGTCTTATCTATATGTTTTTTGAGATGAGGATTCCATGCTGCTGATGCATATTTAACCCCTACACCGCGGGCTTGTTTACCAATTACTTGCGTGTCCCGCGGGGTTATTTGGGCTCCGAGAGACTCTCAAAAAATATTTGCTAAAAATCAGTTATTAGTCCTAGAATAATAAAATTATATATGCTTATAGCACATACCTTCAGCTTTCTCCTGGAATGATTGTTGAGCCTTCGTCGTTTCCGTAGGACTTGTGGAGACCTCTGAAGTAGGGTAACTAAGTCTCCACTTTACACTTCCCGACAACCCGTTATATGATTACCACAGCCAGATACAAACACTATAAACACTATTCTACCATTTTCAAGTAGTTTGGGATCCATACTAAAAAAAAAAACAGTGTGAAAGCAATGGAAATTACGAGCGCGTCTGATCGCCGCACTTGCGCTAGTTCGCTCTAGGCACTCTGTCATTTATTATTCATAAAACCCCTCACACTTTATATTTCTATTACTATATCACACTTATATATATCTGGAGTCTTTCTCCATAAGTTTCATTCAGTCGTATTATTTTATTGTCACTGAAGTCATTCTATTTTTCATCAGTAAAATACGTAGAGAGCCACGGATTCACTCTCACTGTTATAACATAAATTATTTGTACTCATATTCTTATATTACTAATTACTTACATTACTATTTACATTTTCTATTCTATTTTCAATATTTACCCTTCTATTTTACTTACAATATGTTATTCACTGTCACTTTCAGTAAGATGAAACTATAGTATACTGTTCAATCATATGAACTGAACATCCATTGCTTTCACCTGCTATTTACACATTATTTACACATTATTTACACATTATTTCCAAATAATTCTGCTTCCACACTTGCACTGTTAGAACTGCTTCTGGCTGTGATAATCGAAGAAGCAGGTTACACAGAGGGGAACCTGGCATTCAGCGCACTGCCAAGAGGTGCGTTTATGCTCAGGTGTGCGGCGTGTGGTATGCGCAGACATACCTGACACCTGCGAATCGCAGCCTTCCTTTTCCCTGTGGCAGGCATTAGCTCAAGTCTGTGCCGCTCCATATACGCCCTCTGCTCAAGTCGGTCGGGAAGTGTAACTGGATGGCGCCTTGGAGTTGCTGCTTGCACCTTACCATATTTTTCCAGCAGCTGCTGGACACAAGTCCTGGCGAACAACCTCAGGGAGAAGGACTTGGGTGGCTTTACCTTCATCTTGTACAGGATGAAGGCGTTCAGCATCGTCATATCTATGAGATGCAGAAAAACTTTCCAGTACCACCTAGTATTCTTCCTGAGGCAGTCGATCTCACCAATCATCATGTCGGACTTGTCCACCAGCCGCATGTTTATATTATAGTCCAACACAGCATCAGGTTTCATCACAGGTTCGCCTGTCCTACGGTCGACCTTCCCACTGTCTCTCATCTCCCCCTTATGTACGGTGGTGAGCATGTGCACGACTCTCTTGTCATGCCACCGTATTGCCAGCATCTTCTCAGACTTGCGTAGGTGCACGTCTCCTCGCTGCGAGTTTCCTGCCTCTGGGAATTTGGGGAAGTTGGCACGATTACTTTTGACAGTGCCGCAGGAGCCAATGCCGTGCTCAGAAAGGTATTTGGCAAGTTTCGGTGCCGTATAGTAGTTGTCTGTATACAGCACATGATTCCCACCAAAATACTTTTCTAGGAGCACTTTCACTACACAGCCTGAGAAGCCAAGGGGGTGTGTTTTATCGAGATCGACAGTGCTGGCTGAATATATGACGAAGTCAAGGATGTACCCCGTCTTACAGTCGCACAGTACAAAGAACTTAATTCCAAAGCGATGGCGTTTGCTTGGAATGTACTGGACAAACCGAAGACGTCCTCTGAACAGAACCAAGGACTCATCAATGACAACCTTCTGAAATGGGTGGAAGAATGACATGAACTTATCCTTCATTCTGTTCCAGAATCTCCCGGATCTTCCAGAGTGGGTCGGTTTGGGAAGGTACATCATTATCGGCAAAGTGCAGGTTTCCCATGATGTTCCGGAAGCGATCTCTGGCCATGTACTTGTTGAAGGTCAGTGAGGGTAGTAAGGGGTCCATGGACCAGTATTCTTCCAACTCATGCTTCTTGGAGTGTGGCATAAGAAGCATGAGGGCAAAGAACACATACAGCTCCTGCACTCCCAGCATGGTCCACTGTTGCATCTTGGCTGCACCTGTACCACTAGCAGCACGTTGTGATTCGAACCTGTTAGTCTCATCACATATGTGCTGCATGACTTCGTCATCTAGGAAGGCCAAAAGGTAGTCGACACACTCAGCATTTTCGTCCATAGTGAAGGCAGGCTGAACTCCTGACGAGCTCTCATCGAAAACCAGGTTTTCGGGGACAAAATCTGACCCTTCCGTCCACGCGAAGGCGTCCAGGATTCCCTGGCGTGGCGGTGGAGGGATGGTGGTGGTGGTGGTGGTGGAGGTTGGCTGAGAGGGAGGCTTATCACGGTCAAGGTCACTCGCACTGACCCTAGGTTGCCGTACAGCACTAGCAGCCCTTACCCTACTAGCTACACTACTTCTCACTCTCTTAGATCTACCTCTACCTCTACGGCCGGCCTTCACTGTTGATGCTGGTGGTGACTCCGACGACGAAGACTCCGGAGATAACTCAGCCGACGATGATGACGAGATGAGTAAAGCGGGGCTTGGGGAACGGGGAGGTGAATGATCTCGTGACTCATGGGGGGCTGGGTCACGTGGGGGCATTGTTCTGGGGCTAACACGCCGCCTTTTCACTCCCTTCCCAAATTCTTTTCCTTCCTGCACTAAAGGCTCCTTTCCCTTGGAGCTACACACAGATTCACTGGTAGGAGCACTTGTTGTCGCTGTTTCTGGCGCGATAAGTTCACCCGGCTCATCACACGATTCACCGGAATCGTCAAAATCGCTGTCCATTATTATCATCGACAATTCAGCAAGTTCTCGTGCCACTGCAGAGTCACTGAGGCCTTTCCTGCTTGCCTCAACACTTTTCTTGGGGGTAGAGGTCACGGGGCCCTTTGCAATGGGCGCAGAAGCGGCAGGAATGGCGGGGCGCGAGTGCGACATGTTGTCTCTGCAGTGGAGGACAAGGAACTAAATGCCGCAGCTTATCTGAGAAGGGAAGGGTTGACAATGACACTTTAGGCTGACTGCTGCTAACTTACAGGCTAATTTTTTATAGGTAGAAAATCTCGGCAATAAATAAAGAAATAGGTACTTCCAGGTGAATGTAAATGTCAATTAGGATTCTCTTCCTTTCTGATATATATTTTTATTACAGACATCGATTACAAGGCATAAATCAAAGGGGAAATTACCGTGGTAATGTAGCGAATGAATGCACGTGAGGTTTTGTCAGGTGATAATTGGGCAATTTCAGGAGTATAACACTATCACTTACCTGTTTTTTTTTTGGTATATATTATTGGGTAAAAATATTGGGCATAGGGCTTATTTCAATGGATGAAATCTGTGGAAAAAGAAGAGGGAAATTTCCGTAGTGCAGCGCGGCGTGAGAGGTGAGAGGAGAGGGTAATGGAGGGCAAGTAGGGAGGGGAGTCAAGAAGGGGGTAAATTATCTGAGAAGGGAAGGGTTGACAATGACACTTTAGGCTTACTGCTGCTAACTTACATGCTAATTTTTTATAGGTAGAAAATCTCGGCAATAAATATAGAAATAGGTAGTTCCAGGTGACTGTAAATGTCAATTAGGATTCTCCCTTCCTTTCTGATATATATTTTTATTACAGACATCGATTACAAGGCATAAATCAAAGGGGAAATTACCGTGGTAATGTAGCGAATGAATGCACGTGAGGTGTTGTCAGGTGATAATTAGGCAATTTCTGGAGTATAACACTATCACTTACCTGGGTTGTTGTTGGTATATATTATTGGGTAAAAATATAGGGCATAGGCCTTATTTCAATGGATGAAATCTGTGGAAAGAGAAGGGGGAAATTTCCGTAGCGCAGCGCGGCGTGGGAGGTGAGAGGAGAGGGTAATGGAGGGCAGGTAGGGAGGGGAGTCAGGAAGGGGTTAAAATAGCTAAAATGTCAACAATGGATGGGAGTACAGATGAGATTTGGAGTGCTGACTAGTGTTGGACATTGGCAGTACTGATATATGATACAAGCCACCACTTGAGAGCCCGGGATAATTCAAAATAACACAGAATCACAAAAGTGACGCCCCGCGGTATGATCCATTGTAGCCGAGCGTCACGAAAGTGACGCCCCGCGGTTAAGGGGTTAAGGGTTGGTCTGATGAATGATGTTATTATCTTTCTCAACATGTCTTCATTTACATATGAGAATGCTATTCTCATATTAGCAAGCAATGTATACATGTTACGTACCTTCTCATTTATATGGTCATCTTGAGATAGCCTGTTATTGATAATTACTCCTAGGTCCTCTCTTTCTGATATGTGTTTTCTTTTTTTTTCCTAACTTAGAATCTCAATCTGGTCATTTTACCAAATTTAATTACATGACACTTGTCTGCATTGAATTCCATTTGCCATTTATTGCTCCATTCATAAAGCTTGTTTAACTCCTCTTGCATCTCTTTGCAAGAGTCTATGTTAGTAATTATCCTTTCACTTTTTGCACCATCCACAAACCTATTTAGCTAGCTTCCATTTCCAATGTTACTATGTCATTTACCCTATATATACTAGAAACAATTGGGGCCAGAACTGAGCCCTGTGACACTTCGATGGTCACTTTCCTCCATGATGAGTAATTTCCCCTTAACCCCTACACCGCGGGGATGTTTTTGCACTCCTTGCGCTTCCCACAAGGAGATTCATGCTCCAATTGACTTTTTAAAATTATTTGCCAAAAATCAGTTATTAGTCCTTTTAATATTAAAATTATATATGCATATGGCACATACCTTCAGCTTTCCCCTGGGATGTTTGTTGAGCCTTCGTCGTCTACTGGAGGACTTGTGGAGACTTCTGAAGTTCGGTAACGAAGTCTCCACTTTACACGCCCCGATACCCCATATGGTTACCACTGCCTGATATTATAACTACAAACACTGTTCTATGAAATCCAAGTAGTTTGGAATTCATAAAAAAGAAAAAAAAAAAACACTGTGAAAGCAATGTAAATTACGAGCGCATACGAGCTTTCCTCCCGTGCTGGTTCCCCGATGGTATTCTGAGGCGGAGCTGTCATTTATTATTTATAAACACGCACTTTATATTCCTAGTACTTTATTACACTTATTTATATATACAATATTTATCTATAAGTTTCTTTCAGCACTAGTAGTTTATTTTCACTCCAGGCATTCACTTTCTCATCTTGTATACTAGCGTAGAGAGCAAATCTGTCACTTTCACTTTCATTTTCCCCATATTCATGCATACTAGAGTGCAACTTTCACTTTCATTCCTCCTAGTATATATACTCGTATTCTTATATTACTACTTATTTACATTTCTATTTACATTCTCTATTTTATTTACATTATTTACATTTCTATTTTATTTACACTTTTATGCATTGTCACTTGCAGTAACTTGTAAAACTATTTTCCACTGTTCAGTAATATTTACATTCATTGCTTTCACTTGCTGTTTACACATTATTTACATTTCCACTTGCACTGTTTTAGAGTCACCAGAAAGATCGTAGTCACTGTCCATCATTATCATTGATAAATTAGCCAGTTCACTTCCACAGCAGTCACTTAGCCCTTTACCCCTTTCCACACGAGGTTTAGTAGGGGTAGAGGTCACAGGGCCCTTTGCATGGGGCTAAAAAGCGGCATAATTGGACAGGCGCGAATCCAACGCGGTTTCGCTTTGAAAGACGACAGTAAACTGAATGCTGTGGCCTAGGGGCAATGAAGGGCTGCCAATGTCAGCATGGTGACAGCTGCTAATACATTCGCTATGAAATGATTGGCAGGAAATCTAGACAATACATAATAAATTAGGTAGTTCCAGGTGAATGTAAATATCACTTAGGTTTCTCCCTTTCTTTCATATATATATTCTTATTATGAGAACAGGTCATACAGCATATTTCAAGGGGAATTAAACAGGGAAAATTAGCGAACAAGGGCACGTGAGGTGTTGTCAGTTGATAATTAGTCCATTCCAGATGTATGGCAGTATCAATTACCTTTTCTCTTTCTTTTATATGTTATTTTGCATAAGAATAGGGCAAAAGGCACATTTCAATGGATAAAATGAGTGGAAAAATTCGTCCAGCATTTGTGTAGCACAGCGCAGCTAGTCAGGCGGGAGGAGAGGGTAATGGAGGGGAGGTAAGGAGGGGGGGAGTCAAGGAGAGGAGAAAAATGGCTAAATTGTCAACAGTGGATGAGAGTACAGGTGACATTAGCAGAACTGAGTATAGCTGGACACTGGTAGTACTGACAGATGATACAAGCCACCACTTGAAAGCCCAGGCGAATTCAAAATGACTCAGAATCACAAAAGTGATGCCCCACAGTATGATCCCTCACTCCTGAGCGTCACGAAAGTGACGCCCCACGGTTTAAGGGTTAATATTGTTCTCATTTCCCTTTTACTAAGAAAATCCTACCAACAATACAGATTCCCTTGATTACCTCCTTGATGGTACAGTTTCCATAAAAGTCTTTGGTGTGTTACTCTTTCAAATGCCTTCTTAAAATCTAAAAAGATACTACCCACCCATCCTTCTCTTTTTTGTAATGTTTCCGTAACTGCCTCTCTATTGTAATACTGTGTTCTTCTAGATGTTTTACTCAAACTTTCCTTATCAGCTTTTCTAGTATCTTATTTACAACACTAGTCAGTGATACTGGTCGGTAGTTGAGTGGGTTTTCTCTATTCCCTTTCTTGCATAGGGGAACAATGTTTGCTTTCTTTCAAATATCAGGTAGTTTACCTTGACCCAAGGATTCCTTGAATATTAAGTACAATGGTCGGCTTAACTTCTGCACATTCATGTAGTACCCAACCCGAAATTCCATTAGGACCATCTGCTTTTCCTTTGTATACTTTATGTAACTCTTCCAGTACTTGTTTTTTAGATAGTTGTGTATCTGGTAATATATGTGGGCATACATGTTCCATATCATCTCTCTCAAAATTTTTTTTTTTTTTTTTTTAACTAATTGCAAGTTTTTATTTAGTGCTTCACAAATATCTTTCTCTTGTGTCTAGATGATCCCCTCATCCGTAATGGACTGTATTTTAACTTTGGTTTTGCTTCGGATACCTGTAAAAAAGCTTTTATTTATAATGTCCTCCTCAAACTGCCTCTGAGCCTGCCTCCTTAACATTGTATAATCGTTTCTTGCCTGTTTATAGTTGGTATATGCCCTCTCACTATTGTGTCCTCTGTATCTATTCCACAGTAAGTCTCTTTATTCTATTGATTTTTTACATTCTGTATTAAACCATTTCTTGATATTCATTTCTGATGCTTTGTGCTGTGGGATGTAATCTTGGACTCCTATTTCATAAGGATCACATAATTTTCTATATATAATATTCACATCTTGTCCTCTAAGTTCTTTTTCCCAATCTGTTTCTATAAAGCACTTCTTTAGGTCATGATAGTTGCCCTTTTTGTAATTTAGACTCTTTTTGTAACTCATTGCTGGTAGTGTCATACGCAATCCTGAAGATACAATTTAATACTGCATGGTCGCTTTTGCCAAATTGGGGATGATATATTATATAGTCAACTTTATTTTCTTGCCTGGTAAATACAAGGTCTGGTACTGATGGATCATCAAGTCCTCTTTTTCTTGTGGTTTCCTTTACATGTTGTGGTAGGAAAAACTCCTGCACGAGATCTAGGAGTTTTTTATCTCAACAGTTTTCATGGCTTTTTACATCTAAAGTATTCAATTTATTTTTGAATTAAAGTCTCCAGTTATTATAATTCTTTTAAATTTCTCTTCCATTCCATGTAATAATGCTCTTAAACTTTGAATTTCATATACTTTCTACAAGGTCTTCGTATTTGACTCTTTCCCAAGTGTTTGTTTTGGGTGGCATGTATACATTTGCCACAATTAACCCTTTAACCGCGGGTATTGTTTTGGTCTGACTGTCCTCTCCCGCGCGGGTTTCAGCCAAATGTAAACAAACCTTTAAACCTTAATAACTCTGCACAGAATAAAGCTAGAGAAAAAAAATAAGGTACCATTAGAAAGTACTAACCTTCAGCTTTCCATTGATGTAGGTTTCATGACTTTGTTGACTTTCACAGGACGGGGAGAGCCGTTAGAAGTGAGGGGTGTGAAATAACTATTTTACGCCCCACACACCAGTACCAAATGCCAGCCACTCTCTCATAATAGTAATATAAACATATATGAACACTGTACATACGATAAACACCCACTCTGAGTTCACTGAGGTAGGTAAAAGGCACTTCCCTGCGGCTGCGCCCGCTCTTCACTGCGGCTGCGCCTCACTTCACTGCGGCGGCACCCGCCCACTGACATTTCATGCGATCTTTTCATTCTTTCTAACTTCTAATATTATTTTACATATAATATGGGCAATGTACATTATATTTACAATGCACTTATTACTATATTGCATCACTGGCGCATCACAGAATTACATAAGTGCCGCAGAATTCCACAAGTGCCGCAGATTCTCTTATTACAATATCACTTATTATACTGGCCAATATTTCCTTTTTTTTCTAGGCAAAATATCCCTTATTACTACATTATCCATTATACAATTATTGGCAAAGCACGTCACTGTCGCATCACTATATATCACTGTCACTTTCAGTATTTACTCAGAGAGTGGTACTCGGCAAAGCACGGAGTTACACATAGAGCGACTTGGCATTCAAGGCACTGGTGTGTGCTCATTTTTCTCGTCCTAGGCCTCCGTGTGGTGGTAGAACATACTCTGCAGCGGCCCTGTGACAACCTGCCGCCTGCTGTAGGAGGCAATTTCACAAGCTGGTGCCGGCTCATGTAATTGTGGCACTCAAGACGGTCAGGTTGTGTGTCAGAGTGTTGCCTCGGGATCAATGCCGTCACCTGACCAAACCGTGCAAGTAGCTGCTGCACGACAGTCTTCGAAAACTGTCTCAGTGATGGTTGCCTTATGCCCCCGACTTGTGTCTTGTAGAGAATGAAGGCGTTGAGCATGCACATATCGAGCATGTGCAGGCAAGCCTTCCTGTACCATCGGGTGTTTCTCCTGAGACATTCGATTTCGCCAATCATCATATCAGACTTATCAACAAGTCTCATATTTACATTATAATCAATGACGGCATCAGGCTTCATGATTGGCTCTCCCGTCCTGTAGCTGACCTTCCCAGTTCTCTTCAATTCCCCCTTGTGGATGGTGCTGATCATATTCATGACCTTCTTGTCATGCCACCTGATCGCAAGAAGCTTGTCTGACTTCTTCAGGTGAACATCTCCCCTGGATGATGATGATGCTTCGGGGAAACTAGGCCACTCTTTCCTATAGCTCCGTACAGTGCCAACAGTGCCAATGCCGTGTTCAGCAAGGTATTTGGAGAGTTTCGGTGCTGTGTAATAATTGTCTGTGTACAGCACATGATTACCACCAAAATACCTCTCCATCAGCACTTTTACAACGGAGCCAGAGAAGCCAAGGGGGTCTTTCCTGTTCACATCCATTGTGCTAGCCGAGTAAATGACAAAATCAAGGATATACCCCGTCTCACAGTCACACAGCACAAAGAACTTTATCCCAAAGCGGTGGCGTTTGCTGGGGATGTACTGCATGAATTTGAGACGTCCTCTGAACAATACCAGGGATTCGTCTATGACGACTTTCTGCATAGGCCTGAAAAATCGCATAAATCGATCCCTAATCCTGTTGAGAAAATCCCTCACTTTCCACAAAGGGTCAGTTTGGGACGGGTTGTCATTGTCAGCGAAGTGCAGGTATCCTAGCAGCTGTCGGAACCGATCCCGTGACATATACTTCCCGAATATAGGGATAGTAGTTATGTCATCCACGAGCCAGTACTCCTCCAACTCATGTCTCTTTATATGGGGCATCAGAAACATTAGTGCAAAAAACACATACAGCTCTCTGATCCCGACAGGCAACCACGACACTTGCTTTGGTGAGCCAATAGGTCCCAGCCCTTCTGCTGCACACTGAGCTGCATACCTATTGGTCTCATCGCTGACATGCTGCACAATTTCATCATCAAGGAAGGCCAGGAAGTAATCAACAAACTCATCACCTGCGTTGCATGGGAAGACAGGCTGTATTCCAGCATTTGTCATATCAAACGGTGGATTGTGTGGCTGGAAATCTCCACCATCAGACCACACAAATGCATCCACTTGCCCTGTGCGCAGTTCAGTGGCAGGGGCAGGTTGCATTCCACTCCTTTCCCCGTGAGAAGGAGCTGATGTGGAGGCAATGGGTGAGGCAGGAGGTGAGGCAGGAGGCAAGCGGGAGGTGGGTGAGGCAGGAGGCAACGGGGAGGGGGGTGAGTGCGGGGGCGGTGAGTGGGGGGGTGGCGCGGGTGAGGGAACTGAGTGGGGGGCAGGCGGGGGGGTTTCTGACCTGGTGCGTGGTGAAACTTGACCCTTTCTACCCCGCTTATCACCTCGCTTATCGCCTCGCTTATCGCCCAGCTTTGCCCTCCAACTGCCACGCATCCCCTTTGTTCTAGGCCTGCCTGCACGGCCTGCGCGGCCTGCCTTCCCTCGCTTTGCAGGCTTTGGTAATTCGTACTCCTCAGATGATGTAGACTGAGGAGAGGGCACGACAGATGATGATGATGATGATGTGAGGGCAATAGGGCTAGGGGAACGGGAAATTGATGGGAAATGCGTACTAGGGCCTGGTGTGGGAGATGTGAGCCTGCGCTTCACTCCCTTCCCACGTGCAATACCAGATTTGCCCATAGGAGCCTTTCCTTTCCCAGAGTAAGTTGGGGGTGGTGGGGGGGAATCAACACAATCACTTTCATCACTGTCACTATCAATGGAAAATGGTTCACCACCAATCACTGCCAAATCATCACTGCTTGCTGTGAGTGTGTCACTTTCACTGCCACAATCAAGAGTAGTACTTACAGTTTTGTCCAGCTCAGTTCTAATTTCAGGAGTGCTCAACCCCTTCTGCCTCGCCGTCGGCAGTTCCTTTACCGATGTAGAGGTAGAGGGAACACTAGCACTAATCATTGTAGAGGAGGAAGCGAGCGACGATGAGTCGGGACGGAGCGCCATTATCACGCACAGAGCTGGACAGATACTGACTGACGCGGGTCAGGGCAGGGGTGGGGGGGGTCCCCTCGGGGTTGGAGGAGGGAGGTGTGGGATGGCTGGCGTGAAAGAACTCGACAGCTACTCTTGCGTGAGACTATTTGCGCGCCGGGAAAACACGCGGTGTTCAAAATATTCACGATCATTCCAGAATGACACCCGCGGTTTGGTCCAGTTTTGTCACTGTCATTCTGGAATGACACCCGCGGTTAAAGGGTTAAATTCCCTTCAGATGTGTTAACTTCCAATGCAATCAGTTCTACTTGTGAGGGTATATTTAGTTTTATTTCTCTGACATATAGATTATCTTTGTTAAGATTATAATTCCTCCTCCCTTTTTCAAATTTCTGTCTCTTCATCATATATTGCATTCCTCTAAGTTTAGGGTATCACTGGATATATTTGGGGTTAGTTTTTTTTCAGTAAGGCAAATACAGTAATATGTGGTTCCTTTTCTCTGATGTAGTCTTTTATCTCTAATATTTTAGACACCATTCCATCTGCACTTGAGTACATCAACCTAACCATCTTGTTTACATACTTGCCATAACTTGTCTCCTACCTTCCTCCTTTTTGTTCCCTGTTGGTTATGTACCACTTTCGTACCTGCAATGCAATTACTTTGTAAAAAAAAAAAAAAATACTCTTCTCTTCCTGTGATCTTTCCTTGTTCTTTGGTTTTTGCCTCCTCCCTTTTGTCTTTTAGTATTCCCAGTTCCTCTTGAGTTAGGCATCTTTTTATCCATACTTTTATAAATTCCTCGTTTTCCATAAGTTTGTATTTTTTAGTATTATCTCCACAGTGTTCACACTCTGGAAGGTTACTTTTAGGGGCCTTGAATTATTTCTCTCATATTTACCTAACCTTTTGTGTTCCTCTATGTCTTTATTACAGATTTCCCCTGATACTTCCCTCAATATGCTCATTATATTTGCCATATTTTTGTCTCTCGATATTTTTTTCTTCCTCCTCTATACCAGTGATTTCTACAGATTTATTGATATCTGCTGAATCTTTGACCAATTTTGGGTTGTTTTGGATTTTTTTTTTTTTACTTCCTTTCTAATGCTTTTTTCTTCGATTCTTGTTTCTACGTCATTCCTTATTTTCACCATTTCAGGATACTTAGTTTCTAATCATCTTTATAACTCTGCAAAGCAACGTTGGGTCTGGTTAGTACTTGGATGGGTGACCACCTGGGAACACCAGATGCTGTTGGCATAACGTTCTCCCTACGTGTGTGGGGTTGGTGGAGGATTAGTGCCCCTCCCTGTAAAACAATTAACTCTAAGCCCTTGGCCACCCCGTTTGGGATACATGGCGTCTGGCAATGAATGAATGAAAAATCACTTCATTCACCCATGTTATCTTCTCTTCAGTATCACTATTTTGGTCTGTTAGACCACTTGTTTGCCTAATTGTCTCTGTATCATTTCTAAACGCCTCTATAATACTCTCATGGCTAACAACTGTGTGTGTGTGTGCGTGTGTGTGTGTGTTTGTAGTATCTAGCATGCATCTATCATGTGGCTAACTGGCTTCTGTGAGTTGCATTGTGTACTTGACATACATCATGTATTTTGACCTTCATGGTAGTTTAGGACCAGGAGAAGTTGTGTGTTTCTCTTCCTGATACCAGACATCCTCCTGCCAAATACATATTGTGCTAGTGTTACATATTGTGCTATGATTATATTAATGCCTATAATTATTACATATTGTGCTAGGGCTATATTAATGTCTGTACTAGCATCCCTTCAAACTATCACAGTGAAAATATCTTCACAGATATGTGCTTGAAATTATGTGGGCATTCAAGATGGTGATATCAAGAAGGTGCAAGAACGCTTTCTTGTTTCACCTGCAGGACTTCCTCAGACAACTGACTGGCCTTATTTGCATTTTGGACTTAATGGCGAGCCTCATTTTAATGTTAGTCATTGATGGCTTCCATCATGGAGACTGGCTCTCTTATTTCGAGATTTTCCTTACAATTAACCTGCAACTGCCCATAATGAAATATGGTAAGCTTGTGCTTGTTATGCCGCTACGAGGCCAACATGTTGCCACACTTCTTGCTGAGCACAGTCCCCCTCTCAGTCTTGGCTGGGAAGGCAAGAAACTGCTTCCTAAAGGTACAAACAGTACTGCTGGTATGTGTACCATATACAAGCAGGTACTTCATCAGTGCTGGGGATATACTGTATAGGTACTGTTGGTGAAAAAGATGTGGTTCTGACCAAAGTACCTATCGATGAGCACATTTACCACTGCTCCAGAAAATCCGTGAGGGTCCTCACTCGGCATATCCACAACTGAGACCGAGTGAACAAGAAAATCTAGCACATATCCTGTCTTCCAACCACAAAATGACAAAGAATTTGAGACCAAGTCGATGTTTTCTGAATAGCACATGCTGACTAATGCTACAACTTGAGACCAAGTCGATGTTCTGTGGATAGCACATGCTAACTAAATGCTAATCGTCCCCAGAACAGCAAGATTGCCTTGTCCAAAGCCATTTTTTGGAATGGATGGAAGAACCATGTGAATGAATCTTTCAGCATGGTTAGGACTGGGCGGATTTTCCACACCTGGTCACAAGGTGCCGGCCTCATGTTGGTGGAAAAAATGCAGGTATCTAATCATGTCCAGTTACTGGTCCCTGGACATATATTTCCCAAACACTGGGATGGCCACCAAGTTATTGACTGCCCAGCAGTCCTGCAGCACATGCCTTTTTATACGTGCCAACAGCACAGTGAAGGTTGGTCACACATACATCACCTTCATGTCCACAGGTGTCCACTCCCTCATCCGCGACCTTAGGTGTCTCGTAGCCGACACCGAGGCATTTCCAAAAATGTTAGATTATAGAGGATGTAAGAGGAGAGAATTTTCAAGTTGATCTTGTCGTGGATGGCAGGAGAAAGACGTAGATAAGTCTGGGGTTTGATTGCAGTTTTATTCTCAAGAGGGAGTTATCTTGTCTAGAGCAGTACTAAAGTGTGAGCGGTTTGTGATAGCTAACTCCGAGCCCTCTACTCCTGCCTTTTCCACCGTGCCTCTTCTCTCTCCTATCGCGTCCTAACTCCTTTTCTCTTGTCTCTCCAATTTCCCCTGTGTATGACTGGTTGGGTCATGTGTGTGGGCACGTGTGGTGATTTCCATCAGGTCATACTGAGCTGTGTGCAAAATTCCCTACGGTAGCTAGAATCTGCACTGCTGCTTTCTCCAGCTCACTCAAGCTTAGGCACGACTTTCTTCCAACCTCTTCATTACATATTAACAGCATATATGTAACTAGCTATTATGTAGTGTGTAATGATTTTCTAGTGTCCTGACATCGTTCGGTCATGCCAAGCGGTTGTACCCTACAACAGCATGTAGTAACAAATTACATATTCTATTTTTAAGTCAGAGGAAAAGCATGCCACTACAAAAAATGACCATACATAAAGAAAAACAATCCCAAAGTGCATATAAGAAGCATACACGGAAATGAGTGTATTTTGGTGTCCGCTTCCTGTGAAAATCAAAAGATTTCATTAGTCTTGGAATCAGGCACACCAGTGAATTAAATAACACAAGAGGAATTAGAGAGGAGTTTTAGAAAAAAGAAGAACGTAACCGTCAAGGAGGAATCTAATTTAGACCTATATGCTGTAGATGGCAAACAGTTAACCGTAAAGGGCATGATACAGTTAGACACTAATTTTACTGAGAGTACTAAAACAAGCACCACTAATTTCTATATAGTAGAGAACTTAGCAATAAGATCTAACATGTTACTGGGTTTGAAAACCATGAGGAAGGAGAATATCGTATTACTCCCACACATGGATGGGATAGAATATGACAACGAATTCACAGAGGAAATTTCACCAGATATGTCATCCAACAATCATAGAAAACTGAATGGAGTTGGAAGGATCAAACACCTTACCAGAATTATTCAGTCTGACTTCAAAGGAAATGAGAATACTCATGCACTCACTAAGACTACTCAACCTTCCCTCCCATCCCTACCATCTCCTTTACCCAGGAACTGAGGTGACAGTAAACTTCTAACATTAATTCCCGCACGCCTTACCAATGCAGTTACTCCACCTAAATCATATATATATGAAAGTCACCATAAAGAGTAAACTGAAGAATGGTACTGTTATTGTCTTAGAAGAATCATGTAAAGTGAGAGGAATCTTGGTGGAAAACGTGTTATATATGTCAGGTGGATACCGATGGGGAAATTCATGTGTTCCTAATTAATCAGATGAATGGGGAAGTGCAGATAAAAAAAGAGGAACTTGTATATGCAATTTAGAGACTTGTCCTGCTTCTATTCGTGAAGTAACAATCGGTGGAACATCAAGTAAGATAATATCGATGGACATTGAGTGCATCATAGAGAATTTGTTTCAATCAGGAAATTTTAAGTGGAAAATGACCTACTGGATTTATCCCAAAAACACTGACAAACAGTGGCATTACGTTGGGAAAAAACTGGTTTTACTAATCTGATTAAACACATGAATAACGTACACCAAACACACAACCAGTATACATACCAGCATAAGGGTAACACACTTAAATGTAGGCTACCCTTGCACATCAATATGTTGATCAAATGTTAAAAATGTGTCTTACTGAGCCATCAGTCTCCCCGTGGAATGCCCCATTATTTTTCGTGCCCAAACGAAGCAGTGAAATGCGTGCGGTCGTTGATTATTACAAATTAAACCAACACACAATCCCATACCAGTTTCCTATGCCATTGTTAAGTGACTTCATGCACAATATTTAACCAGAAAATAATGTACTTTCCACAATCGATTTCCTTAATGGTTATTATCAAATCGAGTTTGATGACGAGTCATGCAAATACACTGCTTTCTCTACAAATACATGGGATTATCAATATAAAAGTATGCCGATGGGGTTAAGGACAGTGCCAGGCACATCCCAATGATTAATGAATAGTATACTTTCAGGAATGTTAGGAAATGGTATCTTTGTATACTTGGACAACATCATAATTGCAACACACACAATAGATGAACATTTACAGAAATCAGACCAGCTTCTATACAAGTTAGCCAATGCGGGTTTGAGAACTAACTGTCTAAATGCAAATCTTGCTTGAAGGAAAGAAAATTCTTAGACAACAGGCTTGATGCAGAAGGTATACACGCCTCAAACGAGAAAATACAAGCAGTAACGGATTTCTCTGAACTCACAAATGTGGATGAAGAAAGACAATTTTTAGGACTAGCAGGATATTACAAATCATTCATACAACAATTCTCTCACATAGCAGAACATTTATTCCGCCTGCTGAAAAAAATAAGCTGTATTTCAGTGGGGAGAGGAACAAAAACTAGCATTTAATGAATTAAAGATAAACTTACACGTGCACCATGTTTGCCCTATCCTAATTTCACAAAACCATTTATAATTTGCACAGGTGCATCTCTTAAAGGATCAGGGGTCGTATTGATGCAAAAAGATAAGCGTGGAAAACAAATGCATTCACTGGCAGACAAGTAAAAGGTGCAGAGAAATATTATTGCACTGCAGACAAAAGTTTCGAGATTTGGTATATGGTTTCGAAATTCACCTATTCACTGACCATAAACCACTCGTGGGCATGTTCCAAGATACCCTAAACTCCTCTCTGGGAGGACAGTAAGACGGAAATTTACAGTTGAAGGTTATAATGCACATATTCACTACATATGAGGCAAAATAAATTTAGCCGTGGACGCATTATCTTGGAACCCGAATCGCAACATTAGATGTAACGGAAAAACTCCTCAACCATGACGATATCTCGAAAGCACAGAAACTTGATCCAACATGGTCTAAAGTTGCATACAAATTGGATAGTGAGGAGGACATACATTTACCCAAGCTACACATACCACTCTGACAGTTCACAACAATGCCTTATATAGGATCAACCCAGGACAACCAAATCATAGAAATAACAGACAACTAGTGGTACCTTATGAAATGATACCTCACATTTTAAGGACAATAAACAATAGTCCACATGCAGGACATCCTGGCAAAGATAGGACCGTCAAACTTGGATGTTATACTACTGGCCATCATTACTCAAAGACATGCACATTCACATAGACAGATGCGAGTCATGTGCGAGACGCAAAGGCTACACGTTAACACCTGCACCTATAGGGTAATATCCTGTACCAAACCAACCGTGAGATGTTGTCACAGTTGACTTGCTTAAGTAACTCTTATATTACAGTAATACTGGTAATCAGTATCTCTTCGTTGCTACAGATCATTTCTCAAAATATGTGATTTTGGTCCTAGTTAAGTATAAGACAGCAGAAACACTCACAAGGGTAATCATAGACCATATTATCTGTAGACTCACCACACTAAAGGTATTAATCCTCTGGTGCACACATAAGTTTTATAAGTTTTGTCGACACACGATTTTACTCTAACGCCCTCCCTGCCAGCCTGCCCGTGTGCTGCTGAAAACACTTATTCTCGCCTTATTATCACCACCCAAACTTCTATATATTGCCATGAAACCTACATATCTTATTCGCCGATATCTGTTCTAGCCGATATGCGAAAAAAAATGCAGAAAAATACGAATAAAAGTACTTTAGGCCATGGTGAATAAACATTTCCGAACGTCAATTCAACTTCGCAACATCCTAGTTCGAATGTTTTCCATCATACAGAAAAATGTTATTAGAAGTTTTGATAGAGAATTTCATCAGCTTTCTAATGGAAACGTCCGGTTATGATACGATTTGTAGTTTTCGAGAAAATAACCAAAAACTGAAAGCCATTTAAAAAAAAAAAAAAAAAATTGTGCAGGGAGCTTCTCCAAAAAAGTTTTCTCGCACACGTTATGTTTTTATTTCATAATCTTGTGTAGAATTTCATGAGCTTTCTCATGGGTCACGCCGATTTTTTATACGCCTCAGAGTTTCCGAATAAACCGCAAAAAACTGCTGGGTACTCACAGCCGTGCTGCACTTTCGTCATGAGCGCACAATAACCTTTATATTCCCGCCTATGTAACAACGACTTTTCATTAGCGATTTTACATTGTTAAGGCCTGTACATACGTAGAATTCACTGATCTTTATCATGGTTCTTACAAGAAATTGATACGTCCAATATTTTTCGAGTAAATGGTCGACAAACGTAGAATACTCCTCCTCTCCCACAAGCGAGATAAAAAACATTCCCTTTCCCTGCCTCACCACACCTACATATTTTCGCTCGTTAGGTTTTATTCTTTTCTTTTTTTACTCAAAGTATACACGTAAAATATCATAAGCTTTTTGATAATGCTCTCAGAAACTCGACATGACCACCAATCTTTTTGCTAGGTAGTGATACTGAAGCTGAACTTTCTTCCATCTCATATGTGTATATGTAAAAAACAATACATATTTGTGTAAAAAATATAGAAATATAGAAATAGGTCAATATACAAATCAACAAAATACGGATAACTCACTTCCTCCAGAGATGTTGAGATGTTGGCAGGACCTTCAAGGCTTTGAAGACAAGGAGTTTTGTAGTGTGTGAGCATGTGTGTGTTTGTTTCTTTTGTGTGTGTGTGTGTGTGTGTGTGTGGCATATTTTGTTCTCTCCTCCTTGCATTACACATGCATTGCACACAATAGATTTCTCCACGAACATTCACTGCACGACATACATATATCTGTGCAGCATATTTCTTGTCTCTGATCCTTGTGCTAGGTTTTCGCTAAGTCAGTCAATGCACGTAATATTTCTCGGTGAACGCTTGCTGCACTATTTTATATGTATGTTTCACACTATACCATATGCAATACAGCACTGTCTGAGATTGGTACAATACCTTTTCACTGAAGTCTGTGATTGTGTGGCATATTTGTTGTCTCTTATACTTGTGCTAGGTTTGAACTAAGTCAGTCAATGCATGCAATATTTCTCGATGAACACTCGCTGCTCTATTTTAAACGTATATTTCACACTGAACCATATGCAATATAAAACACTACCACATGATTCCATCCCAGCCTCCTCTGTTATTCCCTTCCTGACTCTATGGCATATGTGACCACTTGCTTCCTTAGTGACTATGGCATATCTCTATGGCATACATAATGCCTGCTATGGTAGGTCAGTTATTTCACTAATCCAGGCACTATATGTTTCATAAAATATAGGTATTGGCTTCATTATAAAGGTAAAATATCCACATCATTACGGGCAGGGTGAAGCAGAGGGTAAACCCCGTTATAACAAATCACACTCATGCCTCTAAGCCTAACGGCTGATAACAGTCCCCAATGCTTTATAAACAATATATCTATGTTCCATAGACACAATCACTTCACATTATAGTTAAGAACACTACACAGTCACAATATTTCAATAATGGCTTCTGCCTCAGGTGGGAGGGGGAAAATGGTGGATTTAAAGGGACGACTGACAGCAGCGCTACCCTTCAGCCAGCCTGGTCATGAGATACTAAGGTTTTTCTGCTGCACATTGTCTCATCAGAGCAGTCACAGTGTTGCCAAGTGTTTACCTCGGAAGAGAGACACACCCATTAGAACGCACCAAAATTTGATGCAGATCGGCTGAAAACTTTCCTTTTGACGGCATTTTTTCTGCTTAACCCCTAAATCGTGAGGTTGTTTTGGTGCTCCTTGCGTGTCCCATGAGGATATTAGCGCTCCTACAGACTTTGTAAAAATATTTGCCAAAAATCAGTTATTAGTCCTAGAATATAATTACATATGCATATGGTGCATACCATTAGCTTTCTCCTGGGATGTTTGTTGAGCCTTTGTCGAATACCGTAGGACTTGTGGAGACTTCTGAAGTTGGGTAACGAAGTCTCCACTTTACACTTCCCGACACCCCGTAATATGATTACCACAGCCTGATATTATCACTAGAAACACTATTCTATGATTTTCAAATAGTTTGGAATCCATTCTCCAAAAATGAAAATTACGAGCGCATACCAGTTTCCCACTTGCGCTCGTTCGGCGCTGGTATTCTGTCATTTATTATTCATAAAAACACTCACACTTTATATTTCTATTACTATATAACACATATATATCTGCAGTCTTTATCCATAAGCTTCCTTCAGTAATAGTAGTTTATTGTCACTGTAAGCATTCAATTTCTCTTTCAGTAAAATATGTAGCACTCACTTTCTCATCCTGTATACTAGCGTTGAGAGCGAATCTGTCACTTTCACTTTCACAAGTCATAGAACTCATACATGCTAGAGTGAAACTTTCACTTTCATTACTCCTAGTATATATACTCGTATTCTTATATTACTACTCATTTACATTTCTATTTACATTCTCAATTTTATTAACATTATTTACATTTCTATTTTATTTACACTGTGTCATGCACTGTCACTTGCAGTAACTTAAAAAACTATTTTCCACTGTTCAGTTATATTTACATTCATTGCTTCACTTGCTGTTTACACATTATATACACATTATTTACATTTCCACTTCCACTGTTTTAGTCACCAAAAAGATCGTAGTCACTGTCCATAATTTTCATTGATAAATTAGCCAGTTCACTTTCCACAGCAGTCACTTAGCCCTTTACCCCTTTCCACATGAGGTTTAGTAGGGGTAGAGGTCATAGGACCCTTTGCATGGGGCTAAAAAGTGGCAGAATTGGACAGGTGCGAATCCGACGTGGTTTCACCTTGAAAGACGACAGTAAACTGAATGCTGTGGTGGCCTAGGGGCAGAGAAAGGCTGCCAATGTCAGCGTGGTGACAGCTGCTAATATATTCGCTATGAAATTATTGGCAGGAAATCTAGAAAATACATAATAAATTAGGTAGTTCCAGGTGAATGTAAATATCACTTTGGCTTCTCCCTTCCCTTCTTATATATATTTTTATTATGAGAACAGATCATACGGCATATTTCAAGGGGAAATAAACTGGAAAAATTAGCGAACGAGTACACATGAGGTGTTGTCAGGTGATAATTGCCAATTTCAGGTGTATGGCACTATCACTTACCTTATTTCTTTTTTGTATATATTATTTGGTATAAGAATAGGGCATAGGGCTTATTTCAATGGATGAAATCAGTGGAAAATTCTGGGGAAGATTTACTTATTGCAGCGCGGTCGGGCAGGTGAGAGGAGAGGGTAATGGAGGGGAGGTAGGGAGGGGAGTCAAGAATGGGGAGAAATTACTAAACTATCAACAATGGATGGGAGTACAGATGAGATTAGGAGTGCTGACTAGTGTTGGACATTGGCAGTACTGATAGATGACACAAGCCACCACTTGACAGCCCGGGCGAATTCAAAATAACACAGAATCACAAGTGACGCACTTTGGTATGATCCCTTGCTCCCAAGCGTCACGAAAGTGATGCCCCACGGTTAAGGGGTTCACAACGCGATTTGCATCTACGTGCATTTATATGCCAAACTACAAAGAACACAATTCGCTTCAACGTGCCTCGGAGGGTTAATAAGTGATAATGGAGGTGAATTCAATTATGAAATCTTACAAGAAATATATAAACAATACAATATAAAAAGGTCAGTGTCTTAGCCTACCACCCAGCATCCAATGGGTTGGTAGAAAGACAAGACAAAAAAGTGTTGGATTTGCTATGACACATTCTCAGTGAAAATTGTACAAGCTGAGATGATGGGATTCCCAGACTGGAACATCAATTAATTGTGCAATGAACAGGTCTATAGGAGACACACCCTATTTCATTATCTAAGGGACAGACAAAAAGTTACTTTACGAGATTCTGGAGAGTGAAAATTTGCCTCTATACAAGTATGACAAATTATCCTAAACTCCATTTATGTGAATTCCAAGAGATACACAAAATGGTCAAGAAACAGTTATCGATTTCCATGGAAGAAATGATGGTGTCATTTAATAAAAGGCAAAAGAATCAGCTATCACCATAGGAAACATTGTCAACGGTATCATTCACACTAGAGACATTATACTATCGCTGAAATTTTAAGGTCCGTAGAGCGTAATTAAGTGAACAGCCAATGAGGTAGTAATTAAGTTACTGTCGAGTGGAGAAGTAAAGCAAATTCATGTTGATCATTTATAAAGGGTCTTAAAGAATTTAGCTAGCAATTATATAACCTCAGACACAGACAAAAAACTAAAAACAAACGATGAAAATAAACTAGAAGAAATACATACAGGAATATTTAAGATTGCATAACAAAAACAAAAACAAAAATAAGTGCAACTGTGGCTACAAATGCCACAATAAATCATTTACATGATCTAGGTATCGATTTAAACTCCTTCTATAAATGAAACAACAAGCAAAGTTTTTGTTCTCCAAGAGCCAGTTTCTAATGCGAATCATTACTATCATTGACCTCAGGATGACTGGCTTACCCAATTTATAGATTTTTTTTTTTTTTAGTAGGTAATGATGAGAGGACTTATATCATGGATTCTCATCTATATAGCAAGAGGATCAGCTCACCTACCCTCAGCATATAACAAGGCAAGGATGCCTTATAGCTCCAACAACCTCAACAGCAATTGTGAAAGATATCGTGAGTACTAAAATTAGTTTGGATATCTTATATGAATTACGGGTACTGTTGGAGAACATTGCTAAGCCACTGAGGACACTGGAAGCAATGATAAGAAGTTATGCTTCATAAGCTCATAACACAGGAGGTGACTGCATTCATGAAGTTTGCAAAATGGAAATCAGAACAAGGAAAGACTACTATGCTCATCATGATTCAAGATATCCCATCTCGTGGAACTGAGACACTTGGGACGTGAACAACATCACACACGTGAGAGGCGCAGTTTGTTCGACCTGAGTGGTGCAATTCTAGGGAATATTTTGGGATGGGCTACGGAAAAAAATCTTCAAGAATTAAAAAACAAACTTAATAAGATATTAACATATCAACAGAAGCTAGCTGACAATCAAAACACGGCAATGATGACGATTGTTAAAAATCTCAGACAGGCAGAAAGGACAACTCAAGAGAGAGTGGAAAAGCTAAATGCAATGCAAGGAAACGTGACACATTTTCAACACTTGTCAGTAGTCATGGAACATATTAACATACTAATACTTCAGTTTGACAACACCAGGGCTCGTTATCTGGCTTTATTGAAAGGTATTGCAAATGCTGGTAATGGCAAGATCACCATTAACTTACTTCCAGTTCACGATCTACGTCGAATAATCTGTCAATCCATATATAAACATGGGTTGAAGCCTTTGTTTCCGGACAGGAATCTCATGCTATATTATCCATACTTAGAAGCGACTCAACAACATCAGTAATATTTCATATGCCATTCATAAAAAGTAATTTGTTCATAGTCTGTCAAATATACCCCTTTTCTGCCACGAATAATGACACCTTCGTCACCATCAACATCAACACCAACACAGAACTCATCATGGTCTCCAAGGGACATAACACTGTCACTTTCGCTAGTGAATCAACGATTGAATGCAAGTGTCGCAGATCCTTACATGCTCTTCACCTTTGTCCTGCATACATCTTCACGTTTCATCCAACTGGAACAGTCCGTTGTGAAATGGCTATTATAAGAAATCATGCCCCACCAAAAATCTCATAGCCGTCACCAAGTGTTTCCAAAAATGTTAGCTTGTAGGGGTTGTAAGAGGAGAGAATTTTCAAGTTGGTCTTGTCGTGGATGGCAGGAGAGAGATAAAGATGAGTCTGGGGTTTGATTGCAGGTTTATCCTCAAGAGGGAGTTGTCCTGACATGAGCAGAACTAAGGTTAGAGCGGTTTATGCTAGCTAAATTCATGCCCTCTACTCCTGCCTTTTCCACCGTGCCTTTTCTCTCTCCAATTACGTTCTAATCTCTTCTCTCTTGTCTCTCCAATTTCCCCTGTGTATGACTGGTTGGGTCATGTGTGTGGGCACGTGTAGTGATTTCCATCAGGTCATAGTGTATTGTGTACAAATTTCCCTAGCTAGAATCTGCACTGCTGTTTCCTATAGCTCTCTCAAGCTTCGACATGGCTTTCTTCAAACCTCTAAATTACATGTTAACCGCATATATGTCACAAGCTATTATTATTATTTGAGCGAGCAAAGTGAACGAGAACATCAAATTTAGTCACAGTTTGGACCCCCGACATATGTACCTGAGCGAAAGATTTATCACATCAGCAAAAGGTGGGGACTTGGGTCGGGAGGAAAACTCTGTAGTACAGTAGCGAACTTTTTTGGATATCTCAGCCAATTTTGAAGTTACAAGAAAGACAGACACCAATGTGGAAATCAGATAAAAATCCTCAATTATTTTCATATTACACAACCCTTAATTCCCAAAAGTTTTTCTGTAAATTGAGGAAACATTTTTTTTTATAATGCAGAGTAGCATTGCGTGAGGAGCGCAGCAGTATTTTCCAGTGATTCCTGAGACCAACCAGGCTTTGCCTTTTCAAAATAAATAATGCCTTCTGTTTGGCTTTTTTTTTTTTTTTTTTTTTAAGTTTTGACTGAATCTGAGTCAGACTAATACAATGCCCTGATCGACGAAAGAAACTCTGATTTTATAATTTCTGATTCGAATCGTAGTGCACCGATAGATTTGGTGAAAGTAATTTTTTATGAGTAAGCCAAAAGGAAAGTCATTATTAACCTGCTAAGTCCCAAGCCCTAGACCTAAAATTAATACAAGAGGAGTATTGGTTTTAGGGAGTGTGAGGGAATATTTTTGGTGTAATCTAATAAGTTCTTTTTAGTATTTTCAGGTCAGGAAATCAGAGGAAGATGATGAGCCACATGAGACAATATTCAGTATTCCCTGACTTGCTCGCTCGGTCACTGAAACATGTTCCACACTTTCAGTGTGGACGCCTATTACATGTTGTAGTGTGTTATGATATTATAGCATCCTGACGGATGAGCCGAGCTGTCAAGTCAGTGCTGGAAGACTTCCTGATGGAAATTGATCTCCCATACCAGGCCATTGAAAAGAAAGCCTTGATAAAGGTGCTGATACTGGACTCACTTGCAGCTGGGAACACTGCCTGCATACCTGCTTGGCTGTCGTGAAAATCAGTATTGACTGGCTCGAAACTTGCATTCTCCCCCCCCCCCATGAAGATGTCCACTTTGCTTACCTGTGGGATGCTGGTGGGAGAGTGTTGATTCCACCACCTTGACCTTTACCCAGACCATGACACCCACATGCATGACCCCTAGTATGGTGGGGCAAGAAGGGAGTGTAGGATGAGTTACTTGTGTGGAGGTTGAGGGAGGAGTTTCTCCCACTTGCCGTCTCCCTGGTGGTGGTATTGAAGTACCTTCCTTCACATATGAAGGGGCAGGCTGGGGGCATCACCGGCACACAAACCTGGCAGGGGCGATGCAGCATATCTTGGCAAGGAGGTCGTGGTGAGGGCGGCACCTGGTAATCCCCTCGTGGCTCAAGCAGAACTTTCCCTTCACTTGGTGCCTGCCTGGTGATAGTGCTGAATTGCTGTCCTTCACATATGAAGGGCGAGGCTTGCAGACATCACTGGTGGACAATCCTGGTAGGGGTGATGCAGGATGTACCGGCAGGGTGGAGTAGCGAGAACAACGTGTTGGTGGCAACGCAATTAATATTTATCACTCGACTTTCAGACTACCCACCCTGTAAAATCCTTAGATGATTCCCCTGACTCATCAGAAGGTCAGAGAGATACAGGGTAGGCTGCAGGGTTGTCTGGGTCACTCTCCAAGGGTGGCATGGAGCTCCATGAAGAGGCATGGAAGCCTTTTTGTGTGATATCAATCTCCACATGGTAGCTCCCAGCTTCAGAGGATGATGTTTCATTGCTTGAAAAAGACAGGACCATCATTACAAGTACCCTGCCTGTTGTCGAGTCGCTTAGCCTAGAGCTGGGCTTTGTGGGAAGCTTGGCGGGGATGGAGTGAGAGCAGGAAGCGAATTTGGACGTGCTGGAGTTGGAACTCATTGTCCACATGCTTGGACTGCACTCGGAATCCTAACTTGTGACTCACAGCAACCCCAGCACAAATGAGAGCGTGATAGTGAAAAAAAAAAAATGTAGGAGCTTTAAGCAGTGGTGAGAAAGTACTGACGCATAGATCTGACATCTGGGGTCCTCCTGGAACTCCATGCATAGTGGAATGATCCAACATCTAAAGCCCTCAGGATAAACATAACAATCAACAAATTGATGGTTTTGAGTAGAAAGTCAGAGTAGCAGAGAAGGCTCAAGAAGCCAGCACTTTACAAGAAGTATTTTTTAAAATTCTGAAGCTCCATACAGTTGCTGAAACTCTCGTCCATTAGCCTGAGGTTGCTGCACCATAATGAAAATACTTCGATCTGAAGCTGAAAAAGAAGTGAAGAAAATCCCTCTCTCAGATAATACCATTGGTATATGCATCAGTGAAATGACATTTGATATAGAAAAAAGTGTTCGTAAGCTGGAAAAGAAACATATGCTTTTGCTAGTTGATGAATCAACAGACACTGGAGGAAAAGCACAGTTGCTAGTGTTCTTCTGATAACACAATAGTAGAACAATGCTTATGCAGCAGGAAACTAGAACAAACTTCAGAAGATATAAATTTTTGCATTGAGTGACTATTTGCAATGTGTTGGTTATATATGGAAATCATTTGTAGGAATAAATGGTAGGGTCAGAAAAGGGTTTTGTATTATCACTGGAAAAATCAAATCCAGATGTGACTGCAATATTTTTTTTTTTTTTTTTTTTTTTTGTACCATAAAACACTGGTTGCCAAAACTCTGGGATGCGAAGTGAAATCTGTTCTCGATGACATTGTAAAAATGGTAAATATCATCAATAGCAAACCAATAAGGTCATGATTGTTTTCCATGCTTTGTGTAGAAATTGGGTCTTCTAATGTTGCCCTTCTCCTCCACACAGAAGGCAGATGGTTATTGAGAGGAAAGATGTTGTCTCAAGTACCATGAAGAATTGAAGGAAGAAATGCTTATTTTCTTTACTTCTCTCAAGAAACTTGAATTAAAAGCTCATGAAACCTGTTGTGCCACTTCTGTTACTTGGTAAATATTTTTGAACACCTGAACAAGGTCAAAGCTGGCTTGCAAGTGATAAATTTAAATTTCTTGTCTTCCATACACAAAATTACGACATTGACAGAAACAATGAGGCTCTAGAATGTTAAAGTGAAAGAAGGCAATTTGGACAACAAAGACATAGCTCCACTAATATGTGAGGACCTTCGAAGCCTAGATAAGAGTATTGAGCACAATTTCCCTAACACATGTCTTGAAAATTACGGTTGGGTTAAAAATCCATTCATTCATAATCTGTGAAAAAAAAAAAATCTTAGTCTCAGTGAGGAAGAGGAATTAACAGACATCTGTAACGACCGTGCTCAAGAGCTCAAGTACATGGAAGTGTCACAATGATAGTATTCGGATTCACATGAAGATGTGTATCCATTCCCAGTGAAAAAGCTAAAAAATATTCATATCCAGTTTTCTGCCTCTTATTTTTGTACACTGAGGTTCGATACGCTTACTGTCATAAAAAGAAAAAAAAACGACTGCTAAGTATTGAAGAGGAAATGATAGTGTGCCTGCCCAGTATTCTTCCTAATGTACAGTGGATATGCAAATTCATTCAAGTTCAGGTGCTGCACTAATTAAGTACCTTTGTTTGTTACGAATGTAACTTTGACATTTCCAAAGGATGTATTGTATATTGTTACACCTCAGAGGTTCATCGATACATTAAGAATGATGCATAGACAAGCCAGGCAGTTAAGTAAAGGCTGCTGAATGCTTCTGGGCTTCATTCCTTCTAGGCACATCTGAGGTACTCTTGCAAACGACTGTGACTTTTCCCTGTCACGCTACCTCACTAACTGTCTGTTCACTGGCTGACTGGCTTTCACTCACTGACTCTGACTGGCTATTCTTCACTGATCAATCTAACTGTCTCACACTCTCTGTCCCGGGCTCAGTTTCTGTCCTTTACTCACTGACTGTTCACAGACTATCCATTACTGTCTCTCTGACACACTAAATTGCAATTGCCACCCACTAACAATGTCCATCACTGACTAAAATCGAACTCTTCAAAGTTTAAATTCTCTGATTGGTCACTGCAAACTCACTCACCCCGGCCTTTTCACACTGGATAAACTGAACCATCTGGCACACTGCCAGCCAACCAGGCTGGCCCCTTAATACTCGTATACCTCCGCCCCCTGGCTCCCCCCTACTAGTGCAGCCTACAATATTCTCGAGCCTAGCAGAGGACTCACATTTTCTCAGGCAATAATGCACTCATATAAAGACCACACTAACAATTGACAATAACTAATTCCTAAGGTAAGAGATAAAGTAAAGAAAACAGACATGCTCAAATCTCCAGATTGTTTCTCACATCTTCATATATGAACACTAAGCTAATCCCACAGCATGTCAATTAATTTCTAGAAAGTTCTTCACATTTCCGGATATAAAACACTAACCTAATCCTACTGGCATAACATTGCCCCTCTGTCGAAACTATGCCATCCCCGACACAACCACATAAAACTTCCTATAAACAAGTACACCTATACCCCAATATCCGGCAGTGTTGTGTACCAGTGGGAGTGTTCAGTCAGCGAGTATGTCAGATATCGAAGCAGTTTTCCCTTAAAATACTGAAGAAAAGCCAGAAATACATTCCAGACCCAAACCCAAACTCTTATATACCATACTGTACTCAACAGAGACTGACACAGAACCACCATAAGTAATGTTATCCTCATAAACAATATTATTGCTAAAAAAAAATGGCACAGCAAACATCATATGCAGGAGGGTAGGGTGGGTGGACATGTGGTGTTGAGATTCTTCAGGACAACTAAGCAGCCAGGCAGGCAGCTGGCACTGTGCCAAGTGCGGGTGGGGGAGGGCGGAGGGATGGGGAGGGAGACAAGCAGGGGTGAGGGAGGAAGACAAGTGGGGGTGGGGGAGGGTGGGGGGACAGGAAAGGAGACAAGAAAGCTAAATATCCCTATTACCCCCCCCTCCCCCAGTCTCACTCACTCACTCATTCACTCTCACTCACTCACTCAGCACTCTCACTCGTTCACCACACACACACACACACACACCTTCCAGAGTGCAAACACTGTAGAGGAAATATTAAATAATGCCAACAAACTCATGGAAAAAGAGGAATTTAAAAATGCATGTATAAAAAGATGCCTAACTAAAAAGGAATGGGGAATACTAAAGAAGAGGGGGTAAGCAAAAACAAAAAAATGAGGAAAGATTAGAGTAAGTGTAATTTTCTTTTACAAGGTAATTGGTTTGCAGGTACGAATGTGGTACATAACCAACAGAGAAATAAAAAAAATAAAATTTAAGGTAGTAGACTCAACCTATGGCAAGTATGTAAACAAGATGATTAAGTTGATGTACTCAAATGTAGATGAGATGGTGTCTAAATTACTAGAGATGAAAGACTATACCAAAGAAAATGAACCACATATTATTTGTCTAACTGAAACAAAAATAACCCTAGGATATCAAATGATACCCTAAACTTAGAGGAATACAATACTTGGAGAGGAGACAGAAATTTAACCCGCGGCGTCCCATCGACGTTCTTTAACGTCCACACGTTTTGTCACTGCCAATCCCGTCGACATACATAAATGCGAAAAAATTGCAAGGTCCCTGATTTGCACAATTTTCAATTTTTGCGAGTCATTTTTGGTACATATACACGTGACACCTTCCTCAACAAGATGCCAGGCAGGGACAATGCCTTACCCAGCATGACCTCCTCCCCCCCCCTTACATGCCATTGTCTCAGCAATTCACCTGTTATCAGTGACCTGGCCAGTATAGCCATGTCATGCCACGGTACAAAATTCAGGGCCAGAGTGATTCCCCAATCAATGACAATGTGGAGGACAAACTTATCTAGCATTAGAGGAAGAAACAGTTAGAAATGACGATCAGGTAATGTGGCAAAAAAAGGTCAGGTATTAGTGAGTGAAATAATGCTTATAATGCCTATATAACTGCTTGAAAACCAATATTCTCTTCTACTACATATAAATTCGTACCAAATAAATAAATAAATACCGTTTATGAGTGGTGTGAAATAGTTATCCTCCCATAGAACTCGTTTTCTTTGGTGCCAGCCTGATAGAAAACCCAGTAAGGTAAGGAGGTACTCCTACCTGTAATGAGTATTTTAAACCTCAGGTGAGCGATCTCTCTATGAATTTTCGATGTTTTTCACCAAAAGCGAAGGTTTGAGCCAAAAAAATTTTTTCCTAAAATGGTCGGGATTGGGGGGAGTCAGTGGTGGAAAAGTGGTCGGGATGGGAGGGGTTAAGAATAGGAGGGGAATTATTCTACTGTTGAGAAGCGGGATTTACGGGAAGTTTCTGTGTTTCTCATATTTTCCCGTTACGTGTCAGAGTTGCCAGTTAGCCTGCTATTTGTGTGCGGAGGAATTTTGTAGGTTGTACATCAGTTTTTGTGCTCTTTTTCTCTATAATGTTGTACTTATGTGATTCTTTGTTAAATTATGTAATTTTACCTCAGTTTGTATGCTAAATAAGTTAAGGTGTTATGCAGTGTAAGAACACTGTGGGATATTTACGATGCCTCTGAGCTGGTAACTGTTGTAACTGTTGCCTCCCCGAGAATATAGTGGATTACTGCAGAAGATAAGGATGGGGAAGAGACTAGAGCAGGTTCATTTCAGTTTGAGTTTAGTTCAGTGTCAGTGCTGTGTACCTGCAGATTCTATGGCTCCGGTACTTCTGAAAACAATGAATTTAGTTGGCAAGCATTAAGTGTAATTGCAGTTAGTTAAGATTGTATAGCTCCAGTACTTGTGAAAACAGTGAAGTGAAATTGACAAATTTGGAGAATAAAGACAGTGAACTTAAGAAGCCAATGTTTATTTATGATGCCTGAGCTGATCCTGTGTACTGTACACCAAAAGACTGACCACAGGAAGAACAGCTCACTGGGCAACATCCTTCCTTTACTGTGCTACTGCTGTTGGAGCCTGTGGCAGGGTGGAATGGGGATGTAACAGTGGGGTCAGGAGTGTGAATCTTTAGAAAAGTGGTGGAATCAGTCAAACCATCGACATGAAAGCAGGAGGTGTCAAGAGGAGAAACCAAGCTAGGCAGGACGGGGTGTCATTGGCTGCAATCAAGAAGCTATTACAAGCAGAGAATGAAGGACAGGCGAAGCTCAAAGAACAATTACAGGAATAGAATGAAGGACACAAAGAACCCAAGGAACAATTACACGCACAAAATGATGGACAGAAAGAACTCAAAGAACAATAACAGGCACAACATGAAGGACAGAAAGAACTCAAAGAACGATTATTACAAGCACGAAGTGAGAAGCGAAAGGCGTTACAGGGGTAACAAAGGGAGTAACAACTGAGGTTGCACGGACAACTAGATGTTTTCATGGGGGAAATGAAGAAAGAACATCAACAGTTGAAGGCGAAAGTTTACACTGAGCTACAGAAGCAAAAGAGTGAGGTAAGCCATGATGTGATGGATTGTAGACAGCATGTAGACAACCAGCTGAAGCAGGGAGACAGCCATTTGAAGATAATTTGTGAGAGAACAGAGGCTGTAGAGAAATATTGCACTGCAGAGTCTCAGGTTAGTGTACAGGGACCATTAAAAAAAAAAATAGACGGTGTATGGTGGGTCTTGAAACCTCAGGAATTTAATGATAAATTCTCTTGGGAAGCTTACCAAGTGCAGTGTGAGTTACCTGCAGATCAGAATGGTTGGGATGATAGTCAAAGAGCAGTACAGCTTGCTACTAGCCTCAAGGGTGCAACAACGGAAATTCTAGTCCATATGTCAGTAGTGGAGAGGAACAGTTATCTGTCCTTAGAAGAACTACTGCAGCACAGATATGGGATCATGTGCCAGACTAAGGTTTACAAAGCAAGATTCCAGAGCGGTGTACGGGCTCAAGGTGAATCCCGTCAGCAGCTTGCTCATGACCTAGAGAGTATGGCATGCAAGACGTACCCTGGAGCAGCACCTAACTTGCTGGTTATTCTTCTGATGGACCAGCTCATCGATGCTCTTGATGGTGCAGAGCTGAAAGTGCATGTCAAGCAGGCACAACCCTGAAGCATGCAGGAAGCACTAGCTAAGGCTCTAAAATTTTAGTCCTATGTCAGGTCCAGTATGTCCACATTTCATGCAGGTTGTAGAAGCAGAAAAATCTGAAGGAAGATGCTGGTACTGTGAAAAGCCAGGACATAGGAAAGATGGCTGCTGCAAGTGGAAGAGAGAACAGGAGAAGATTGTAGGAGGTTGCTGGTTCTGCAGGATGCCAGGACACAAGAAGGAGGATTGTTACAAAAGGAAGAAGGAGCAAGAACAGAACAGTGGACCCATGGCTGACTACATCAAGCTTTTATTCAAAGACAACCCAACTGTGGACATCAAACTTCGATGGTTGTCTGAGATCAACCATGCTTTTCACCTTGACTGTACCCAAGCGGAGGTCAAGATGTATGCAATCACTTCCCGTTTTGTCTACATCTCCAGACGTCGCAGGGACATCGTAGATAGCATAACTAAAGGAGAGTTCCTATCCCTTTCTTTGGAAATTCAAGACTGACCTGAGAGGTCCCGCAAGTTTCCTAATTACCTCCTTATATGTTATCCTGTCTGCACTGATCCAAACTTGGCCAAGGAGCTGCCAGATAGCTACTCAGCCCGATGTTTCCACCAGAATGGCACTCCTATGGACCGGCTGGTAGTCACCTGGAGCCTTCCTCGCCCACCACCACCAATTGTCACCTTCAGCTTCCTTCCCTGCCTTCCATCTTGTGAGTTTCGCAAGATGAAGGACGAGCAACCGTGGTGCTTTTGATGCTGGGGCATTGGTCACATCTCCCGGTATTGCTCTGTGCCAGAATGGTGTGCCAACATGACTCTCTAACGTGTCCTCACCGACCCCCTCCACCTGCTTCTGATACAGCCTCAATGTAACTCAACTCACCACCTCCAGATACCTTGCACTGGAAATGTCCCCAATATTATCAAGAAGGGGTTAACATTTGGTATGGCTGCACTAGACGCCAGGCTAACCCTGCCCCTGTTGCCAAGGACGGGGCTTCACAAGTGTCACCACCACCACCACTCTGCGCTGCCACTTTCCCTGCTTCCACTGACGGTTTGGACTCAGCTGCAGTCACTGAACTTCACGATGCTGTTGCCACTCTCAGGACTCGGATGAGCTCACTTACGGCATGTTTCGATGCAATAGAAGCCTGCATTGATGGCCTGGTTAGCAAGCAAGCCTCACTTGAGACAACATTAAATTCACTGGTTGAATCACAAGTCGTCATTACGACTGTCACCACCCTTACGGAGAAGCTGGACTCCATTGTCACTCCTATTGGACAACTGAATGCTCCCCCCAGGGAGTCTTCCCCTCGTGGCACGCCACATAGCACATCTCATGCCACTGCCACTTCCTCATCTGGCCCCCAAAAATGTCATGGGAAAGGTCGGTAACATGGCACAACTGCATGTAATCTCTTGGAATGCCTGTGGTGTTATTAACTAGTCTAAACTTACTGCACTCAAAGGATATGTGTACAGTCGTCACCCAGATATCATTTTCATTCAGGAATCCTTTGTTGGTTGTGCACTACTCGGAGTAGAGGCACCCACTCTCAGTGGTTATGTTTCTTACGTCCATCAAGTTAGGAATGGACTTATCACGTATGTCCACTCCTCCATCCAGCACCATTTCCTCCAAAGCTCTGTAGACGATGAGACACCCTTCCAGCTTCTTGAGGTCACCATTGGAAGTCGCACAATTCGGTTGTGCAACATGTACTCTGTGCCAGGCAGGTTGAAGACAGCTGCTCTCCCAACTCCCACCATCCATGGCATGATATACATGGGGGATTATAATGCCTGACATCCTGCTTTGGGGGACCTTACTGCCACCGTTAACCATAATGGGACTAAACTTCTTGAGTATATTCGTCATAATCAGCTCACTGGCTGGGACACTGGTGGGGTCACACACTCTCTAGGAGGCACACTAGATCACGTCCTTACATCCGGCCTCGTGGCGTCCCAGGTCACGTGTTCATCTATCCCTGTGCTCTTCTCTGATCACATTGCTCTCAGCCTTCATTATTCCCTCCATGCTACACATTCTCCTGTACACATACGCACTCGCATTGCAATCCCACCCAAGTACTGCCTTACATACATCTCCTGTATGACCAACCTTCTTCCCACGTTCGCCTTCATTGTCCTGAAAAGTTGTATTCATCACTTATCAGCTCAATGCCTGACTTCTACACCCATTAAGTCAGCAGGCCACACATTACGCGCCATCATGATGCCCACACCAGGACACTGGATAATTGCATTGCTCAGGCAGAGGGGAAGGCGGTGGAAGACGGTTTTGCCTTTCAAAGACGACCTTCCCCTGAGAGTCTCCATTGGTATCGATTGTCAAAGGATAATCTAGTTGCTCTCCAGCACTGCGTTTATACTGATTCATGGCATAAACTTACCGACAGCATCAACCATCAAACAACTGTTGGTTCCACGTGGCACCTTATCAAGATTAAGAAGAAGCCCCATAGTGTCCTCCACCACAGTCCAGCACAGTACACACAGGATCTTGTAGATGCCTGGTCTGTGCAGTCATGGGCATGCGCCCTTCCCGCACACATACAGGATGTGCTCTCCACCCAAAAAAAACTTTCGTGCACTCCGTCTCACCGCTGCTTTACTTAGGACAGATGATGAGGATGGTGCAGCTATAACTGACAATGAATTGCGACAGGCCCTCGCCAGGGGTAGGGTAATGGCTCCAGGTGATGATGGCATCACTTTTTCTGTCCTCTGTGTCCTCCTGAAAGTGCCTGGTAATCCCCTTCTCCAGCTGTTTAACCTTTGCATCTGTCTGGTATACGTGCCACAAGCTTGGACCCGCAGTACAAAAGTGCCTATGTATAAACCTGGCACTGATAAATTCTGACATGTTTCCCTCACCTCCTGCTTCAGTAAAGTACTAGAATGTATCCTCCTCAAGACTCTTATTTAGGCTGCAGGACGAGCTCTTGCCCCGACTGCACGGCTTTTTACCACAGCGAGGGACACATCACTGCCTCATGGAGCTTTACACCCTCCTATTCCCCACCAGTGTAGTGGACTTCATTGATTTAATGAGTGCATTTGATGTCACCAACAGAGACATCATCTTCGACCAGCTAGTGGATTTTGGAGTTAAGGGAAACCTGCTGCGACAGATATGTGATTACCTGACTAATAGGTCCTCGTGTGTGCTTTTTAAGGGCACATACAGCACTGCTAAGGATTTCAAGCTTGGTACTCCACAAGGTGGTGTCCTTAGTCCATTTTTGTTTAATATCCTCATACATTGTCTACTCACCCTCCTTCCTAACACCCCTGGAACCACGATTACTTGCTATGCTGATGACATCTGCATTCACTCAAATTCCCAAGAAGATCTGCAACATTTCCTTCACTTGCTTCATGAGTCGGCTTCCAAATGCGGACTCATTATCTCTCCAGAAAAGAGTAGAACCTTCACTTCCCATCCAGCAAGAACACTGCCTGTATTCTCTGTCAGGGATTGTGTTATTCGTCTGTGATGCTGTACCTTTATCTGGGGGGGCCTGTACGGATTTCTTCCTCCATTCCTGCAAGACAACACGCGCATCCGAATGTTCAGGATCTGCTGACCCGGCTACAATGTGCCTAAAACCTCTCAAATGGCTCACTAATTATGCTGCCGGAGTGTCTATTCCTGTAGCACAAACCATATACATAGCGTTCATTCGATCAGTTGTTGATTATCTCTCCCCTGCTCTTTGCCAACTTTCCAGTACAGCCTTACAACCTTTTTCTGTGGTTACATACTTCAGCATTAGGTGCCTGCATTATCCTAACCTTTCCACCCACTACTCTCACATCATTCGGACTTCCCTTGATCTCACTGCACCAAGGCCTCTGCTTTGCAGTGGTGGCCGCACACTAGTTAATACTGTTTGTTCATACGTCCGACGGCTAAACATCAACGTACTGGTGTTTGCTGAGGAGGTGGACTATGGCATTCCACCTCGGCAGACCGCTGTGCCTGCTATCTCATACATTCCGGCCTCCAAGACTGACCTGCCTCAGCTTCAGAAACAGCTAGCTTTGGAGATCATCGCCAGGCTATCTTCCCTTCCTTCAGCCCACCATAGCTACACTGATGGCTCCCTGCAGGAGGATGGCAGTTCTGGCTGTGCCATATATTCCCCAAGTCTGGGTCCACCTCAAGGGGGCTGGTTGGGCTGTCGACTGTCAATCTCATCGAGCTCTACATATTGCGAACTACATGGATTCCTGGATGCAGTTACTTTATTAATATGGAAGAACAACAGCGGCTTGATCATCTGTGACTCACAGTCGGCCCTCCATGCCCTCTCCTCTCCCAGGCCTGCATATCAACACCTTGTTATGCAGATACTACGCCACTTGATCACTGCCTGTGATTGTTCGCCGGTGGAGCACTTTCTGTGGATTCCCTCTCATACTGGTCTCACAGCCAACAACACCACTGACCTCCTTGCAAGGACTACCTGTGGACTGGATCTGCTTGCTGTGGATGCTGCTAATGCCTCCCCCATTTGCTACAAGCAGATAATACACAGAGCAGCCCGCTCCCCTATTCTCCACCATAGAAATGCTGAGAGGGCTCACAGTGCATCTATCCAACATTATGACCACTTTCTCGTCCCCATAGATATTGTCACAGTGGTCTTATGGTCGTTGACATAACGTGGTGTGTGCCAACCTCAGACTGGGCTACCGACCTGTGTGGCAGGTGGCTGAGGTGGGCAACACACCTCATTTTTCCTCCTGTAAAGTGTGTGATGCACCCAATGCCAACACCCTTGACCATTATTACCTGCAATGTCCACTTGTCTCTGATTTATTACCACATGGACTTACATTAGTGGACAATTGTAAGCATTTGTTGGAAGATGATAACCTAGATAATATTCTCATGCCTCATCCACACTTTGGCAGGTGTTACTTTGTTATAGCTAAACAGCGTGTCTTGCGTGGCACGAGTTCCCCTGTACTCACCTCACATATGGCTGCATAGCACTGTAGAAGGTTTGTCGCCTTTGGGCATAATAAATTAAATCAAATCAATCTATCCACCCTGTCATATGCTTTCCCCAAATCCATGAAGGTCGCATACAACTTCTTTCCCTTCTCTAGAAACTTTTCCACTAAAGATCTAAGAATCAATATCTGATCAACACAGTCTCTTCCCTTCCTAAAGCCTTCCTGTTCTTCTCCAACTTATCCTCTGTGTTTTCCCTAACTCTGTGAGTAAGTATCCTACCGCATACTTTTCCTATTACACTAAGAAGACAAATGCCCCTATGATTACCACACACTTTTTTTTCCCCTTTCCGTTTGTACAAGGGAATAATTATACCTGTCTTCCAATCCTCCGGGACTCTACCTTCCTCCCAGGCCAATATACACATCTTCCACATCCATTCTACTACTGTCTCTCCCCCATGCTTCAGCATTTCACTACACACTCCATCAGTTCCTGAGGCCTTCCCCATTTTGACTTTCTTCATTTCTTCCACAACTTCCATCCTACTGACTTCCTGTCTTCTCACCTCCTTCTCCCAGCCATTTCCCAGCCACAGTGTTCTCTCCATCTGCTCACTTTTTCTCTCTTCTCAACTACTAATTTACCATTTTTATCTTTCACACCCCTACTAACTACATTGCCACCCTGTCTGACTCTCTTTACTTCTTTCCAGAACATTTTCTTACATTCCCTCCACTTTACACTCAAAGTCCTTCCAAATTCCTCATCCACTCTCTTCTTACTCTCTCTTACTAATCTTTTCACCTCTCCCTTCCTTTCTACATATAACTCTCTCTTCCCTCTCTCAACTTCTTCCACACACCTATTTCTCATCCATTCATTATATGCCTTTTTCTTTTGTGCCACAGCCTGTCTCACCTCTTCATTCCACCATGCTGTTCCTTGCACTCCCTTTCATCTTCTCTCCACCCCACACACCACCTCACATGTTGCACATATTTGTTTTGTGAATATCTTGCATGCACTTTCCTCGTCCCCATCTGCTCTAATTCATATTTACCCAATCGTTCCTCCACTTCTTTCTTATACTCTGCCTTTTTCTCATCCTCTTGTAACCTTTCCACTCTCCTTGCATCTGCTCCTTCCTCTCGTCCTTCTCTTCTTCTGTTTTACCATTTTACTTGGACCTTGATTCTGACCACCACTCAGTGGTGGTCAGAAAGTCCACTCCCCCAACGTCTATATGCTCTTGCATCCATTACACATCTTTGCATCCTTTCATCCACACACATATAATCAATCATTGCCTTCCTTTCAGTTCACCATCCACCCTTCTCATCACTCACCTTGTATACCTGCGGATCATTTTGTGCGTGAAGAGGGTATTAGCTGTCATCAACCCCCTCCCAGCACAAATGTCCACTAAAGCACTGCCATTCTCATCTATCTCAGCAGGCACACCCCACTCACCAACTACTCCATTCACCATCACATTCCCTACTTTTCCATTCATATCACCAATCAAAAATACTCTCTCATTCCCTTCAAACTTTCCATGCACAATTCCACATTTGTCCAGAACTCTTCTCTCACTCTGCTTGCACGATCTTGCGTTGGTGCATACACGCACACAATCGCCCACATTTGTAGTCCAGCTTCCAGTCTTACTCACACAGTCCTTGAGCCAACTGGGGGAGGTGGTAGCTCAGTTGGTAGAGAGGTGGCCTGCAATCCTACTGGACCCAGGTTCAAATCCCCACTGGGGCAGGGAACAGTTTAAGGATTTGAATTTAATAAAAAGCGGACTTTACCGATCTGCCAGAAGACCTGCCAACATATCGAAAAAATACCCCCGCTAATACTAATACACCAGTCCTGTATGAGACAGTCTTAACATGTATTCAATATGGACGGTGGGTGTTAGCGCCAAAGTGGTGACATGTAGAGATGTATGGTACGTAGGAGGACTACTGGGCCTTGGGAGCAGGCTGTGAAGCCTATGCCTAGAGTCGGACACATAAAAAAAAAAAAAAACTGATCCATATTCTCTTATATTCTCCTTCCATCTGTTATTCACAACAATGCACGCTCCTTCTTTTGCCCTCTCATTCACACCTACTCCTGTTTATATACCCCATCCATACTCCCATTCTTTCGAACTCTCACCTTACCAAATAGTTTCAGTTAATCCACATACATCCACTTTTGCACCCTCAAGCACCTGGACAATCTCTCTCTCTTTCACCTCATCATTCGCACCCCTTACATTCCACGTCATCATCCGGATCATGTCCATTGTACAGTCCTTAGTCGTCATCTTTTGGTCAGTCCTGGTCCAAGGCTTCTTGTTCATATTTTTAATTAGTTGTTTTCCGGGGTGGGGCAATAACCCTCCGCCAACCCACTTGCTGTCACGTAAGGAACACGTGTCGGTTGGTTATAAGGCTACAACCCAGCTTTGTAAGTGATTTCCTGGTTTATAGGAAATCATTTGGTTTGCCACTCGATATAGAGCTACCCTAAAAAAGGGTACCACTACGCTAAGTGCGTGGATGTAGTGTAGTGTACGCATATACAGTATATATATATATATATATATATATATATATATATATATATATATATATATATATATATTACATCTCCGACTCTAGGCAAAGGCTTCAGGGCCTATCCCCAAGTCCCAGTAGTCCTCTTTGGGGCCCAGTAGTCCTCCTACACCTCCACATGTCACCACTTTGGAGCTAACACCCACCATCCATATTGATTTCATGCTAGGGCTGTCTCATACAGGACTGGTGTACCGGTATTAGCGGGGGTATTTTTTACGACGTGTCAGCGGGTCATCTAGAAGATTATTAAAGTCTGCTTTACTGAAATTCAAAACCACAAACTGCTCCCTGCCGGGATTCAAACCTGGGTCCATCAGGACTGCAGGCCACCTCTCTACCAATTCAGCCACCACCTCCCCTAGTATATATATATATATATATATATATATATATATATATATATATATATATATATATATATATATATTTATATATCGTGTGTATGTGTGTGTGTGTGTGTGTGTGTGTGTGTGTGTGTGTGTGTGTGTGTGTGTGTGTGTGTGTGTGTAAGGTAAAAGCAATGAAAGTAATAGTGGGGGCAGACATCATGAGGTGCTTAACCACAATGCTCACCTCCATGATTTCGAGTTTGGAGACTCGTGGGTTATTTCACTCACTGTCCTGTGATACTAATCCACTGTTTCTAGGACACTGTCATCTATTGAACTAACGATATTTCTCTCATTGTTTACTGGTTTCATCATCTTACCATAATCGTTTGCATTCCGATGGAATCACCTAGTAACAGCATTGTGACAGGTTGGTCGATAACGTCCTGAAGTGACTGTATAGGTAAGGGGTAGCGTCTGATGGCCAGAAGAGCCATAAGGTTGCCGGCGTAACTCCGTGTCACCACCAGCGTCATCAGCATCCACATCCCCAACAGCACACGCTCCCACCACCACCACTCAAGGGACCATTCTATGTCTTATTTAAATATAATCAGAACACTATTAAAACTTCTTAGCTTCCATGCAAAGTCATTGAAAATAATGTCATTAAGGGGTTGCCTCTTAATGAACTAGCTTGAATATCACTTTAATACAATGATACTGGGCACAGCATCTGTAATCTCGAGATTAACCCCTAAAGTACTAAGAGGATTGATCGATCCTTTACCAGAATTTGGCTTGATGCCGAATAGCATCGATAGAGAAGCCTTGATAATAAAAACTGCAGACACTAGGTTTCGGCCAGATTGTGACGTATATCAATGCAAACCAATGAGAACTAAGTCCTGAGTGGGGAGGGGTGAGGATCCGGGCCCCTACCCATGGTGGGGAGGGTGATTCTCCCACTGCCCTCTCGCCACCTTCTTCTACACCAATACCTTTGTACCCTTTCCCCATCCCTCGCTTGTGACTGGACTCACAGTTCCTCCTATCAGCTCTATATAGCAGATTCTTCCACGCCACACTCCCCCCACCATCCTCCTTACACCTTCCTCCCTCATTCTCCCCCCTCCACCCCCTCATTCTCCCTCCACCACCAGCTACTTTCTTGCTGTGGCTAGATGGTAAATATTTGACATATGAGAATTATATATATATATATATATATATATATATATATATATATAATCATCATCATCATCATCAGCCATAACTAGTCCACTTCTGAACAAAGGCCTCCTCCAACGTTTTCCACGAATTCCTTGACTGAGCCAATCTTTGCCACGTTTTCCCTGCAAATTTCTTCATCTCATCTCTCCATCTCCTGTCTGGCCTTTTTCTACTATGCTTACAATCTCTTGGTGTCCAGTCTGTCAGCCTCTTACTCCATCGGTTATCCCTTATTCTTGCTATTTGGCCTGCCCACCTCCATTTCAGTTCTTTTATAACTTCTATAATATCTTTGACTTTCGTCTGCTCTCTCACGCTAATTGATCTTTTCCTGTCTCTTAAAGATATTCCCAACATTGACCTTTCCATTGCTCTCTGAGAATGGATTAATTTATTTTCCATCGATTTTGTCAGTTCCCAGGTCTTACAATCATATGTCATAGCTGGAATTATGCATTCGTTATATACTTTTTGTTTCATACAAACTGGCAAGCTACTTTTCATAATGGCTCTATGTTTACCGAAAGCTTTCCATCCAATTGTAATGCGTCTTTTTATTTCGCTATCATGATATTTTTCCAACGGCCATGCCATGTTGAGTACACCGCTTCCCATCCGATCAGCGAAGTTAAGCAACGTTGGATCTGGTTAGTACTTGGATGGGTGACCGCCTGGGAACACCAGATGCTGTTGGCATCCCTACGTGTCAAGTGGGGTTGGTGGAGGATTAGTGCCCCTCCCTGTAAAACAGTTAACTCTAAGCACTTGACCACCCCGTTTGGGATACATGGCGTCTGGCAATGGATGGATGGATGGATATTTTGTTAATTTCAGTATTTGTCCCAAGTAGTTGTACTCCTCAACTTCTTCAAGAATTTCATCGCATATTCTGATGACGCTCTTTGGTGTTTGTGTATTAAACATAAGTTTTACTCCAGTTCATCTTCAGTCCTACTTTCAGACTTTCTCTGTTCAGGTCATTTAACATTTCTTGCAATGCCTCCGCTGTTTCTGAGATTAGGACAATGTCATCTGCAAATCTTAAAAACCAAAAAGTTGTCATCAACATAACAACGATAAAACAAGGGTTTAAAATCAGTAGGACACTCAGCCAGCCAAAGCTCTTCATGGTAGTTCACCTGTGACCTAGAAAGTAATAACAGCTTAGCATTTTTAGATACAAATATTCTCCGTAGGGACAATAGTTTTGAAATTACCTTATATAGGAAGCCAACCTTCACTGGATTATGCATGAAATTTTCGTCATTCCTCCTGTTGAGCTATAAACGTAATCTAGTCAGCACTCTCACCCATAGAGCTGATGAGTTGTGCTCAAATTATTTTCACCTTCATAAGATACTTAATTTTCTTAAAGATTGTTGTTTAAAAATGGTTTCCCCAAAAGATTCACCGAAACGTACATTGGTAAGACCCTTAATAAATTCTTTATGGCTTCAAAGGTCCAAGTCATTACTGTTCCGAAAAACATTATATACTTTCCCATAACATACACCGGACTCCGTAGCTTCACGCTGAGGAACAAAGTATAATAAACTTCTAGCTGAACACTTCCCACAAGTGTCACTTAGAGTTGTGTTTAAAACCCAAAAAACAATCCAGAGTTTTTTCAAGGTAAAAGACACCATTCTCTCACACTTACAAGAATCCGTTGTTTACCTTTTCACGTGTGCCAGCTGCAGGGCGGCATATATAGGTAAAACAAAAAGACACCTAAAGACACGAATCCATGAACACTTAGGTCGTTCAATTCGAACAGGCCAGTTAATCACCAATCCACCACACTCACCAATACGGGACCACTCTTTGGGGACTTTGATGCATGGTCGTGAAGAGGGTAGATGTGTTTTTCTCTGCGCTCTTCTCTAGTTTTCAGGGCTGCCTTACCGGCATTAGCTTCTTTTTTTTCACCCTTCTGGTGACGCTTAGGTTTAGCTAGTACTCAGTTACCTCCCCTCCCTGTTAGTCTTGAACAGTAGGTGTCTGTTCTCATAAACTGAGTTTACCTTTGCTTATTGCCCACGGAGAGTCCCCCCCCCCCCACTGATCGCTCTGGGGCGTGAATAAACACGGTTGGGCCTCCCTGGAGTGGTTTGAGAGGGCAACCTCAGACTTAGGTGTGTGGTCCCCGGTTGTTTGTCCCTTGCTTGTTTTCTCTCCTTCTGCCCACTTCCCCCGCTAGGGGGGAGTGGTACTATGGAGGATGCCCCTACTGCCTCTCCCCCCCTCAGGGGGGGAGGTGGTCCTGACCGACCCCTAACCGATCAACAGACTGACAGCCCCCAGACAGAACGGCCCCAGACTCGATTGCCTCTGGACATCAATGTTAAAAATGCAGAATTTGTAATCATCCATGCTTTAGGTTCCACTCCCTTGAGCAGTCTCAATCCCTTCATGATTAAGAAGGTTATTGATGGCTGTGCTGGGGAGGTGGAACAAGTAAAAAAACTTGTGAATGGAGACCTCCTTGTCAAGACTAATAATTCCTCCCAAGTTAAAGACTTGCTGAAGCTGCATAAGTTTCATATCTATGATGTCGAGGCCAAGATCCCAACATCCATGAATTCCTGCAAGGGGGTTATCACTTGCAGGGATCTCATGGTGATGAGTGAGGAAGACATCATAGAGGAACTTGCTCAGCAAAATGTCATCGATGCCCGGTTTATAACTAGATTTTCCGAAGGCATAAGGACGAAGACGGCCACCATTGTTTTGACTTTCGGGAAAGTTTCACTTCCGGCACATGTCAAAGTTGGCTATGAAATTGTTAATGTCAGACCTTATATCCCCAACCCACTCCGTTGCATGAAGTGTCAATTATATGGGCACATTGCTAAGAACTGTCAGGCGTCACAGTCAGTGTGTGGCAAATGTGCAACACAGGGTCACGATGCTGAGCAATGCACATCAGAGACTATCTGTTGCTTCCACTGTAAGGGTGCTCACTCCACTTCCTCTAGGGATTTTCCCAAGTGGAAGGAGAAGAAAGAGGTCTGCACAGTGAAGGCGACTGAGGGTGTCTCCTACTATGAAGCAAAGAAAAAGGTGAAGGAGTTGCATGCAACTCCTACGCCGAATGGGTCCTATGCTTTGGCGGTGATGTCCCATCCCGTGATGTGCTCTGCTGGGACACAGACTGACCCTGAACCGGTTCCTCTTGTCACACATTCTACCTCTCCATCTCAGCCTCCTGTCCAATCCACCTCTCAACCTGATACCCCTGCTACAACTTCCTATTCTCAGGCTGCTGCTGCTTCTCAGTCAGTCAAGCCTAAAACGAAGCCTGACAACTCTTGTAAGAGTAATATGACCACCCTTACTAAGTCACGTCCTCATGTTCTTCCTGCTCCTGGCCCAGCGAGGGAGAGGAAGGGTAGCTCTTCCTCGGTGGAATCTGGGAACCTCGTAATTGATGAAAATATGGAGGTTTCCGTAAGCAAGCACCGGGATAGGTCCACCGGTAGTCGCTCGCCTTCTGGCGGGCGGCGGCAAAAAAAGCCTAAACACACTGGCCCCCAACGTATATCTTAAACCGTTGCGCTCACTGTATTACAGTGGAATTGTAGAGGTATTGGGAATAAGTTACAAGATATAGCAATCTTGCTGTCAATACACAGGCCAGACGTTGTTTGTTTACAGGAGAGGCGGCTGTAGGATCATCCTGATCCTCCACAGTTCAAACACTACCACTCATACAGAAGATATGAAGGTCACGGAGTTGCCATTTACACACACAAATCATACCCACAAACGGAAGTGATTCTAAATTCTACTCTGGAAGCTGTCGCGTGCAGAGTAAAATTTAATAACACGTATCTGTCTATTTGCTCTCTGTACTGTCCTCCACATGGCCCCATTGATAGTGATGCTTTAAATTCACTAGTGGAACATCTGCCTGGAAATAAGTTAGTGTTGGGCGATTTTAACGCCCATCACTATCAATGGGGTAGCTTGAGGATTGATGGTCGTGGGGAGCAAGTAGCTGACCTAATACTACAGTCCAACCTCTGTCTTCTGAACGATGGTAGAGCGACTCGTGTAGATGATCGTACTGGTAACTTTTCGGCCATTGACTTATCTTTGGCCTCCCCTGGTATACATCAAGATCTCTCATGGGACCCTTACGACGACTCCTTGGGAAGTGATCATTTACCATCTGTCTTTCTTATACACGCGACATCATTTCGGACCCTCCACCTACAAAATTTAACTATAAGAAAGCAGATTGGGGATCCTTCTCAAGGATCGCCAATTTAGATATATCTGGGGACACCATAGATGTTAAGGTCGAAAATATAACTACTTCCATATTACACGCAGCTGAGGCTGCTATTCCCAAGACTTCTACAGTTCATGTGAAGCATAGAGCACATTGGTGGACGCCGGATTGCCAACAAGCATTAAGAAAACGCAATAGGAGATACAGGATTTTTGATAGTCAGCCCACTGAGAAAAATTTTATTGCATACAAACAGGCACGGTCCTTTGTGTCCACGGTGACTCGTACAACACCATTACGTAAAGTCTGGTCCACCATAAGAATATTAAATAATAAAGGCCCATATTTCCCAGTCACCACCTTGCAAGTAAATAATAACATCTATGACGAGCCCGTGGACGTTGCTAACATCCTCGCCAGGAGTTTTTCTCATGTAGGCAGCTCAGCCAATTATGACCCGCGTTTCCAACATCATAAACGCACGGCTGAGCTACAGATATTAGACTTTGCCACAGAAAACGTAGACTCCCCGTACAACCAAGAGTTTACGCTAGATGAACTGCTCCTTGCCCTTAAATCCTGTAAAGACACCAGCCCTGGACCAGACACCATCACGTATGGTATGATCCAGCATCTTAATCAGGACAACCTGATTAAGATGTTAGCATTGTACAATGAGATTTGGGCGTCTCAAACGTTCCCAAACTCATGGCACTTTGCGCACGTCATACCGATACCCAAAGAGGCTGGTCATCTTATTAATCCCACTTCATTTCGTCCTATTGTGTTGACTTCTTGTCTATGTAAGGTCATGGAACGTATGGTAAACAATAGGCTTCTTTTTGTTTTAGAGTCGAAGAATTTGTCAAATGATCAACAATGTGGCTTCCGTAAATACAGAAGTTCACTAGATCATTTAATGAATTTGGAGCATTGTATTGCAGAGGCATTTGCCAATAAAGAATTCATGATAGGGGTGTTCTTGGATATCCATAAAGCCTATGACATGACCTGGCGACACGGTATACTAATGAAGCTCTATGTTTATGGTTTAAGAGGAAATTTGCCTGTTTTTATTTCAAATTTCTTAAGGGACAGAACTTTCTCTGTCAAATTGCCCCGTAACGTAACATTGGATATATTTATCCAGGAAAACGGGGTGCCACAGGGAAGTGTGCTTAGTCCTACTTTATTTAGTATTATGATCAATGATATTCTGTCATCAGCTCCCATCCCCAGGAATCTTAAATACTCGCTCTACGCTGACGATTGTGCAATATGGCACTCTTCCCGTAATACACAATTTTCGGCTGGGCGGATTCAAGCAGCCCTTGACTCCGTCCACCAATGGGCCTTGCAGTGGGGATTTAAGTTTTCCGTCCGTAAGTGTGCCGCTATAGTCTTCACTAATCGTAACGTACCTAATTTGTGCTTAACTTTGGATAATCAGGCGGTACCTTTTCAAAATTCTGTAAAATTTTTAGGAATACATTTTGATCGTAGAATGAATTTTAAACTTCACGTTAATACTTTGCTTGCTCGTTGTGATAAACCGTTAAATGTCCTTAAGTACCTAGCGGGTACTACAGTACATGGGGTGCCGACAGATACGATTATGTAACAGCTCATACAATATTACAATTACGTATTACTACAATGTTACTTCACTGTAACAATTACAATACAATTATGTAACAGTTCATACAATGTTACAATTATGTATTACTACAATGTTACTACAATGTAACAATTACAATACAATTGTGTAACAATTCATACAATGTTACAATTATGTATTACCACAATATTGCTACAATATTATGTAACAGTTCATACAATGTTACCACAATTCTGTATTACCAGAATCATCACACAAGTTAGGTGAAATTTTAGACATTACTAAAGGGATAACTCATGTTATAACCTAGCAATATTACCATTGCACAATTATATGCGTATGTCTGTTATACATACACATCTTACAAAATGTCATACAACAATCAATTTAACTATAATCCATTTGTTCAATTATGTATACAACTTGTTTAAAATGTAATATTACTGGATCAGTACAATATTATCACGAATATTATGTCTATACAATATTATAATCAATATTATGTATTAAGAGTGAAGAAAAAGACTATTATGTATTAATAGATATGCATATGTCAATGATGATTGCTGTCAGAGGACCGCCAGCTGCGTGACTCTAAAATATCTTAATACATAATAGCTAGCAACATACATATATAGTCTAGAGGTTAGGTCAATGTCAAATCTAGGGGCCAAAAGGAAATGACGTTAGCACCTCTCCAGAATGCCTCTCACCAGCAAAACAGCCCATGAACAGCGCCTCATGACCATACGCACACATACACATACACACACAAACAGGCTTCTAGAACATTTCAACAACAGTATTATACACGTGACACGGCCCCTGCTAAACGAGAATGTAGGAATCTGAGCTCAGAAGGAGACTGGCCATTGAGTCGACAGGTAGCAGGGAGAAAGAGGCTAGCAACATGGGCGAGAGAGAGAGAGAAAGGAGGTAGCTCTCGGGACTCTACTTTATATTTCATTAGTGTGTGAGAGACTTTGTTAATATCTCCAAGACAAATAAAAATTGTCCCATACTCATCTTTACCTCTCCTGTCATTGCATAACAATGGGAATTAAGATTATATACTTACAAACCTATTCACGCGTAACAACCCCTTGTCCATGAGTCTAATATATGTATAACTGATCTACAAAACACACTACACAAAGTTACAAAGTTACTGTAAGATATCTCACTACAAGAAGCTACAAAGTTGTTGTAAGAACAAAACTTGCTCTTTCCACTTCTAATTAGTACAGGTATGACACCATTTTTTCAGCATCAAATGGTTCGGTACCTCTTTTAATCTGGAGAAAATTATAAGACGACACTTGAAATTATCTCTCCTGCTAGCCTAGTTTACTTGGACGGCCAGAGACAGTGTTCAGTGTAGTGCGTGATCACTTGGATTGCCTTTACTGCATGTCTTGGTAGTGATTCTGTTTTTTGTCAGAGTCTTATGCCATCTACTTACTACTAACTACAGCTATGGCTTCTAAAAAATATGCAAGTCATTGGTGGTGTCAGACGTAAACACCAATCTATTCCAGTACAGTTAACCTCCTTGATCATCGAACTACCACAGTGATGAAACTCTCTCAATGGCCAAATGAAATGAAACAATAAATGGGAATAAATGTTCGGTGGGTCAGGACCCACAAGTTTATACTCACTTTTTTACCTAGTATCCAAGTAACAATCCATAAACAGTGAAAAGGGACTGGATCAGCAATGTTTACATAGATTCCCTAATATCAGTCATGAACCCAATGACCCTTTTGTTTAACATTTCTAACTAAATTTGTGAGTAAGGATTGTTATTACGAGCAAGGACGAATTTAAGCCATCGCGAGTCTCATCAAGTAGTGGCATTTTCACATATGAGTGGCCCAACCTAGCCCGGCCGGACCATAATGATATTGAGAAGCTTATATCTCAGCATCCACAGGGCTGACCACTTCATGGTTTGCACCATATGATAGCCTAATTTTTAAAGATTTGTTTTTGACAGGTTTCATTACACCCAGGTGGTGCATGTAGCTTGTGACACACTCCAAGTGCATCATATCGAAAATCTTCAAAAGAGGACCACAGGGCAGACAGTTTGTCATACAGGCATGAAACTTGATAGGTAGATAGCCATCAATATACTATAAGCATCCTCAGGCTGTAAGATGACGTTCAGTGCATTAGGATTAGCTTGTACCTTGCCGAAAAAGGTGTTTTACTGATCCATGTATTTTGTCTTTGAGTACGAAATTATCACAATTAACCATTCCTAACCATTACTTCCTGTTCATGCGAATATGACACTTCCGATAGTTTCTATTTCTTTTAACCCTTAAACCGCGGACTTGTTTTGCTTTGACTTGCGGCTCCTGCGGGCATATTCGCGCTCTGACAGACTCTCTAAAACTATTTGCCAAAAATCAGTTATTAGTCCTAGAATATTAAAATCACATATGCTTATGGCACATACCTTCAGCTTTCTCCTGGGGTGTTTGTTGAGTCTTCGTCGAGTACCGTAGGACTTGTGGAGACCTCTGAAGTTGGGTAACGAAGTCTCCACTTTACACTTCCCGACAACTCATAATATGATTACCACAGCCTGATATTATCACTAGAAACACTATTCTATGATTCTCAAGTAGTCTGGAATCCATACTCCAAAAAAAAAAAAAACACTGTGAAAGCAATGAAAATTACGAGGGTGTATGACCATCCCACTTCCGATCGTTCGCCGCTGGTGGTGTCATTTATTGTTCATAAAAACACTCACAGTTTATATTTCTATTACTATATAACACTTATATATATCTACAGGCTTTATCCATAAGTTTCCTTCAGTAATAGTAGTTTATTGTCACTGTAGGGATTCAATTTCTTTCAGTAATATACGTAGCATTCACTTTCTCGTCCTGTATACTAGCATTGAGAGTGAATGTCACTTTCATCTTCCCTCTCATAACTCATAGTATTCATACATGCTAGAGTGAAACTTTCACTTTCATTACTCCTAGTATATATACTCGTATTCTTATAATACTACTCATTTACATTTCTATTTACGTTCTCTACTTTAGTTACATTATTTACATTTCTATTTTATTTACACTGTGTTATGCACTGTCACTTGAAGTAACTTATAAAACTATTTTCCACTGTTCACTTATATTTACATTCATTGCTTTCACTTGCTGTTTACACATTATTTACACATTATTTACAATTCCACTTGCTCTGTTTTACTCAACAGAAAGATCATAGTCACTCTCTTTCAATTGTCAGGCCTTTACCTCTTTCCACACGAGGTTTAGTAGGGGGGTAAAGGTCACAGGGCCCATTGCATGGGGCTAAAAAGCGGCGGAAGTTAGCAGGAGTGAATCCGACATACTTTCACCTTGAAAGATGAAAGTGAACTGATAGTGGTGGCCTCCTGCTGCCTGGCTAGGGTGAGTGCAATACTGCCAACTTCAGCCTTGAGAGACCTGCTAATATATAGCAATGAAATGATTGGCAGGAAACCAAGATAATACATAATAAATTAGGTAGTTCCAGGTGAATGTAAATATCACTTAGGCTTCTCCCTTCCTTTCTTATATATATTTTTATTACGAAAATAGATTATATGGCATATTTGAAGGGGAAATAAACAGCAAAAATTAGCGAACGAGTGCACGTGAGGTGTTGTCAGGTGATAATTAGCCAATTCTAGGTGTATGGCATTCTCGCTTACCTTATTTCTTTCTTGTATATATTATTTGGTATAAGAATAGGGCATAGAGCTTATTTCAATGGATGAAATCAGTGAAAAATTCCAGGGAAGATTTACTTAGCATAGCACGGCCAGGCAGGTGAGAGGATAGGGTAATGGAGGGGAGGTAGGGAGGGGAGTCAAGAACGAGGAGAAATGGCTAAATTGTCAACAATGGATGGGAGTACAGATGAGATTAGGAGTGCTGACTAATGTTGGACATTGGCAGTACTGATAGATGATACAAGCCACCACTTGAAAGCCCGGGCAAAATCAAAATAACATAGAATCACAAAAGTGACGCCCTGCGGTATGATCCCTTGCTCCCAAGTGTCACGAAAGTGACGCCCCGCGATTAAGGGGTTAATTAACCCATCATGTCCCGAGCACTTTTGCACCTCCAACACCCCCCAGTCCTAAGCATTTTTGGAAAAATTTTTTTTTGGCTAAAACCTCCGCTTTTGGTGAGAAACATCGAAAATTAATAGAGAAATCACTCACCCGAGGTTTAAAATACTCAATACAGGTAGGAGTACCTCCTTACCTTACAGGGATTTCTATCAGGCTGGCTGCAAAGAAAACGAGTTCTATGGGAGGATAACTATTCCACACCACTCATAAACAGTATTTATTTATTTATTTGGTATGAATTTATATGTAGTACGAGAGTATATTGGTTTTCAAACAGTAATATAGGCATTATAAGCATTGTTTCACTCACTAACTCATCACCATTCCTGACCTTCTTTTGCCACATTACCTGATCATTATTTCTGACTGTTTCTTCCTCTAAAGCTATGTAAACTTTCTCCTCTACATTGTCATCGATTGGGGAATCACTCTGGCCCTGAATGTCTTTATTGGCCAGGTCACTGGTAACAGGTGAATTGCCGAGACAATGGCGTGCGGGGGGGGGGAGGTTATGTGGTGTAAGGCATTGTCCCTGCTTGGCATCTTGTAGAGGAATAGAGGAAGGTGTCCCGTGTATATGCACAAAAAATCACGTGCAAATATTGAAAATTGTGCAAATTAGGGACCTTGCAATTGCACGATGTACCAGTACGTCAACGGGACTGGCAAATGCAAAATGTTGCAACGTATCCATATGTCGACGAGATGTCTCGGGTTAAGGTTACCTCTTAACCCGTCACGTCTCGAGCTATTTCGCACCTCCGACACCCCCCAATCCCAAAGTATTTTTTTTTTTTTTTTTTTTTTTTTTGGCTAAAACCTCCGCTTTTGTGAGAAACATCAAAAATTCATAGAGAAATCGCTCACCTGAGGTATAAAATACTTGATCCAGGTAGGAGTACCTCCTTACCTGACTGGGTTTTCTAACAGGCTGGCACCAAAGAAAACGAGTTCTATGGGAGGGTAACTATTTCATACAACTCAGAAACGGTATTTATTTATTTACTTGGTACGAATTTATATGTAGTATGAGAGCATATTGGTTTTCAAGCAGTAATATAGGCATTATAAGCATTGTTTCACTCACTAACTCATCACCATACCTGACCTTCTTTTGCCACATTACCTGATCATTATTTCTGACTGTTTCTTCTTCTAATGCTATGTAAACTTTGTCCTCCACATTGTCATCGATTGGGGAATCACTCTGGCCCTGAATATCTTTACTGGCCAGGTCACTGGTAACAGGTGAATTGCTGAGACAATGGCGTGAGGGGGGGAGGGGGGAGGTTATGCGGTGTAAGGCATTGTCCCTGCTTGGCATCTTGTAGAGGAATAGAGGAAGGTGTCCCGTGTATACGTACGAAAAATCACGCGCGAAAATTGAAAATTGTGCAAATTAGGGACCTTGCAATTGCACGACGTACCAGTACATCGCCGGGACTGGCAAATGCAAAATTTTGCAATGTACCCATACGTCGACGGGACAGGGCGGGTTAATACCATATCACCATTTCATTTTTTCATTCATTCATTGCCAGACGCCATGTATCCCAGACGGGGTGGCCAAGGGCTTAGAGTTAATTGTTTTACAGGGAGGGGCACTAATCCTCCACCAACCCCACTTGACGTAGGGATGCCAACAGCATCTGGTGTTCCCAGGCGGTCACCCATCCAAGTACTAACCAGACCTAAATTACTAGCACATTCAAATGAATGAGTGTGGAGTGCATCACTCATTACTGCACTTTGGGGTTGTTTGCATTTGTAAGGCATTTGCCAGAAGGCACACCATTACCACAGTAACTGATACTTAGGTACCCAGTCCTACCGCATTGGCCGCCTGCATCTTCACATATACTTTCAGTCTTCTGCTCAGTCAGAACGGTGTATTAACAGCTGTTTTGGAGAATTTAATGCAGCAAGACATATTTATTGTGCTAAAAACAAGACAGATCAAGCAGGATAAGGCAGAACTGTTTAAAAAGCTGGACTATAATATTCCCATACAGATGTTCTGTTTCACAAGAGGTATTGTTTCGTCAACTGTTTATGATACAAAGAAGCAAGAAACACTGAAATTCAATGTAGACTCATTCAAAGAAGCAAGTGAACATTAGACAGACTAAGAAAGATGATAAGAGTACTGAGTATGATAGAGTGATGATGGAATGGGTTTGACAGCATCAGATGAGCTAGGCATGTCAGGTTTCTTGATAAACCAGGCTCATTGTTCCATAAAGAACTTAAATTAGAACAAGAGTGTGATTACCCAGATGGATAGTGGGTCAGACAGAGTGTATTGTTGAATTATTATACATGACCTTCGTTGGTCCCTGTTCATTTATTATGTGCGACATATGTGGCCTCAGTTAGTCCAGCAAAACTGTTCATCTGGCAAGGCTCTGGAATCAAGGTTGTTGGAAAAGCGGTGTTTTATCTACTGTAGATCTGGAGGCTAGTATGATGCCCCAGTTAACTGGCTAGAGAGACGCAAATGCAACATCCATCCAAGAATCAAATCTCCACACATTCCTTACACCTTGCTGTGACACGGTGCCTTCTGTCAGAAGGGAATGCTGGTTCACTGGCTGGGATGGTCTGTAAAGGTCATTGCTTGCCTACATTTGATAGATCTGCCAAGCCAGACAAACTGAGGTTGTTTGACAACACACACACACACACAAGCGTCAAGTAAACTATTACCTTGTTCTTGATTTGCCAGCAAAAAATAAAAATATTGATCATATAACAAATATTGGTCTGAAAATATTGATTTCATTATGTTCATCGGATGAACGGGACGAGAGTCGATTCAAATTTCATGCTGGAAAAAAGTACCTGTTATTGTTGAACGCCTCCACTCACCCTGTGAGTTGATGTCAAGTATACTATTACCAGAACTGATTTTCACGACCTACCGGTACATAACCTCTCTCCTTGGGCACCTATCTTTCATAACTGATAACTATTGACTGGGTAGCTTACTCTGTTGCAGAAGAACACGAATGGAACTCTCAGTACTAGTCAGCAACCTAGTTTTGACAAACATCTGAAGTGGGAGGGCCGAGGGTAGCAATATAATGGCAAGGACCACTGCCCCCAGTGCAGCCAGGATGGACACCCACACAGTAGTCGTCAAGGGCAGCAGAAAGCCCCATGGGTCCACCTCCAGACGACCCCGACCAGAAATGATTCTGTGACTTGCACCTATATGTGGATAAGCGAAGTCTATTGCTTCTAATCGCAGTGGGGTGAGGCCGACTGGACCAAGACCAATATCTGCCTCCTGAAAATCAGAAGTAATATAATTAAGCTTTACAGTTAAAAAGTAAGAGTTTATCGTTTGTGTATAAAATAATCACATCACTTTTGGATTTATAATTATGTTTATTATAGTATAGGTATGGATTGCAAAATCACCTGAGACAGGAAACATAAAAAATCACAGTAATTAATGAGTTCTGTAACATGGAGTTTATCTGCCTAAACGGTCATAATCTTTGTCATGTCAGATACTGATCGATCATAATTATTTTTGTGTCATTGTATTCCTAATGAGCACACTCATTACAACAGTCATTAGTTTGCAAGAATACAATGAAGACATAACTGTACTGAAAAGGCAAAACACATACTCTTCTGTGTAACATTCCTGTCATGCCAGTCCAGGAGCCATTCGGACCTTTTCCTCCAAAAGATCCTCCAGGTGGTGTTACAAGGGTCATTCTGTACAAATATTAAGAGTTGAAATTTACGAATATACTTACGATAAGCTCCATCTCGTTACTCAAAATGAATTAGGAAAATAACTTGAGATACATGGCCATGAGGGAAAAGTTAAGAATTGGAGCTCCTGACTAGAAAAAACGTATGTGAGCAGGTAAATGTGGGAGGGGGAAGGGAAAGGGGAAGGGGAAATAGGAGTCCAAGCATGAGATGAGAGCAAGGGAAGAGGTATATGAGCAAAAGTTGTGTGAGTTGGAGAAAAGGTAGCCTAATGTAGGACACAATGGCTTGAAGACTATTAGACTGTGGCCAACCCTTCTGCGGGATTAAAGCATGTGGCAGTAGATACATGGATAGACAGACGAGTAGACATGAAGGGTAATGCGAGTGCGGAATCCTTCCAGGCCTCTTGTTCATTATATGAAAACGTACCCTTTACGAGAGGAATGAAATTTATCTTCATATGTCCATTGCAAGATGCCCTAGTCCCAGAAGGAGTGACCACAAACGAACAGCCTTCATGTGGCCCTGTTCATCGACATCAGGCAGCCTTCTTTCTACTTCACCTTCGTTACTCACATGTTTTCCACCCCATCCCTTCATTTCACTGTCAAACTCTCATACTTCCCCTGCCCCACTTCTCTTTACTTGTGTACACTTCTTTAAGCAATCTCCCAGTCTTCATTCTCTCCAAACAGCAAAATCATATCATGGCATCTCAGATACAACCACATCAGCATCTCAAAGCTATTTTGTCTCTCAGAAAGATCATGGAAATGAGAGTTCAAAAATTCTTTATGTCTCTTATTCTTCTTCCGAATGAATATATGAAATGCGCGATGGAGCTGATCATATGTCTGCTGGTGAATTCCAGAATCTCAGCAATAGTTTTTAGTCTGGGAGGCAAGACCTACATTTGCACACAGTCTTATATTTCCTTGTCTTAACTGTAATTAATTTTCCCAAGAATCTTGGTTGCGAGAGGAAAATTGCCAATGAATTACATCACTGTTACAGCAGGAAAACAATGAAATGAAAGCAACAACTTTCCTTGTTCCTTGCATTTCCTGCAAAAACAAGTATAAATTACAACTTTGAATTAATCGTAAATCAGTCCACGAATCCCAGCCTACAGATACAGTTAGTCCTTATTATACTTATGATGATTATGTGTTCAAAAATATTTTTAAACTCCACAAAAACTGTAAATAGACTGGGATAAAATCAGCCTTAGAGATAGCAATGTAATTTTTATTATGCATTTTGTCTTAAATTTAGTGTTGACTTAAGGAAAAAAGCACATCTTGGAGGCAGTGAATAAAAAGGACTTGCCTATCTATCTATATACCTAGGCTGCTTCCCCCAAGGAAAGGGAGGTAGCCGAGACAGGACGACACATTCCCAATTTACACATCCTCTCAAACACATTCATTCGCACCCTAATCCCAAACGGTAGACGGGAAAGATCCTCACCGCACCACACCACACGAAGGTCAAGTGTGCAGTGCAATCAGTGACATCCACAACAGGGCCCAACAGCAGAGTTGGTTTACCACTGCCGCATCATAATGGACCCATCCCCTTACCCGCACCTGACCTGATTGGCTGATCAGAGAAAATGCGGGAGAATATCCCCTCAGGGCTGCATCATCATTTTATTCATTCACAAATTCTTTCCATTCATTTCTATCACACACAGCCACTCTTCCTTGCTCAACAGACATCCCTCTCACATCTAATGCTCTCATCACACTGTCCATCCATCCTATCCGTGGTCTTCCTCTCAGCCTTACATCTCTCACATCAGATATAGTTATCTTTTTCACCAATCGCTCATTATCCATTCTCTCCATGTGCCCAAACCATCGCAACACCCTCTGCTCAAATCGATCAGCCATCTCCTGAACAACTCCAGTTCTCCTTCGCACTTCATCATTTCTCCTAGATCCATATGCGTCACTCCATACATACTCCTCAGACACCTCATCTCCATTACATTCAAACATTTCCTCACTGCTACACCTATATTCCATGTTTCAGCCCCATATAACGTAGTCGATACCACAACACCCTCATACAACCTTCTCTTTACATCCATTCTAAGCGAACGACATTTAAGGACTTGTATAAAGAAATATAATAACAGAATCAGCTTAAACTGTAAAATGATAATTTTCATTTGAAACACATTCGCCAAAAGATAGTGGCTATCTTGAGCCTATCTTTTACCAATATATTTCACGTATTAACCCGCCCCATCCCGACCACTTTTCCACCACTGGCTCCCCCCAATCCCGACTTTTTTTGGAATTTTTTTTTTGGGCTCAAACCTCCAGTTTTGGTGGGAAACATCGAAAATTCATAGAGAAATTGCTCACCTGAGGTTTAAAATACTCGATATATGTAGGAGTACCTCCATACCTTACTGGGTTTTCTAACAGGCTGGCACCAAAGAAAACGAGTTCTATGGGAGGATAACTATTTCACACCACTCATAAAAGGTATTTATTTATTTACTTGGTACGAATTTATATGTAGTATGAGAGTATATTGGTTTTCAAGCAGTAATATAGGCATTATAAGCATTGTTTCACACACTAACTCATCATACCTGACTTTTTTTTGCCACATTACCTGATCATCATTTCTGACTTTCTTCCTCTAATGCTATGTAAAGTTTGTCCTCCACATTGTCATTGATTGGGGAATCACTCTGGCCCTGAATTTCGTACCGTGGCATGACATGGCTTTACTGGCTAGGTCACTGATAACAGGTGAATTGCTGAGACAATGGCGTGCAGGGGGGGAGAGAAGGTCATGTTGGGTAAGGCATTGTCCCTGCCTGGCATCTTGTAGAGGAAGGTGTCACGTGTGTACGTACCAAAAATCACTCATGAAAATTGAAAATTGTGCAAATTAGGGACCTTGCAATTGATTCGCATTTATGTACGTCGATGGGATTGGCAGTGACAAAACGTGTGGACGTTAAAGAATGTCGATGGGACACCGCAGATTAAGCCTTATTAGTCTCTTCTGTGTTATTTAATTAAATGTAATACTGTAATAATTTGAAAGAAATCATAAATGTACACATTACTGTGCCATGTGTAGATGCGAACTGCTAATCTGTACCATAGGGCATGGGGTACAGAGAATTTCCTCCGACCTGTGCATTTTTATGGAAAAATTTCCAGATATCAACGGCAAACTACTCATAATAGAGAAAAGTTATTTAACCCCTTATCCGCAGGGTGTTGGAGGCGATTCATGCACGTCCCATGGGGATAAATGTGCTCTGACTGACTTTTTAAAAATATTTGCCAAAAATCAGTTATTAGTCCTAGAATATTATAATTAAATATGCAAATGGCACATACCTTCATCTTTCTCCTGGGATGTTTGTTGAGCCTTCGTCGACTACCGTAGGACTTGTGCAGACTTCTGAAGTTGGGTAATGAAGTCTCCACTACACACTTCCCGACATCCCGTAATACGATTACCACAGCCTGATATTATCACTAGAAACACTATTCTATGAATTTCAATTAGTTTGGAATCCATACTCCAAAAAAAAAAAAAAACTGTGAAAGCAATGTTAATTTCGAGCACATACGAGCTTCCCACCTGTGCTCGTTCCCTGCTGGTATTCTGTCATTTATTATTCATAAACACACTCACATTTAAATTCCTAGTACTTTATTACACTTGTATATATCTACAGTAAATATCCATAAGTTTCCTTCAGTAATAGTAGTTTATTTTCACTCCAGGGATTCACTTTCTCGTTCAGGAAACTAGTGTAGAGAGCAAAGCTTTCACTTGCACTGTCATTACACCAAGTATTTTTACTCATATTCTTATATTACTAATTATATACATTTCTATTTACCTTTTCTAATTTATTTACGTTATTTACATTTCTATTTTATTTACACTATGTTATGAACTGGCACTTGCAGTAACTTATAAAACTATTTTCCACTGTTCAATCATATTTACATCCATCACTTTCGCTTGCTATTTACACATTATTTACACATAATTTACATTTGGAAATGCTTCAGGCTCTGGTAATCAAAAGAGCAGGGAACACAGGGGGGAACCTGGCACTCAGTGCACTGCCAAGAGGTGCTCAGGTGTGCATCTGGTGGCATGTGCACATGCCTGGCACCTGCAGATCGCAGCTTTCCTCTTCGTTGTGGCAGGCACTTGCACACCATGTACGCCCTCTCCTCAAGTCTGTCAGGAAGTATAACAGAATGGCGCCTTGGAGCTGTTGCTGTCACCCTACCATACCTCTCAGGCAGCTGCTGAACACAAGTCCTGTCGAACAACCTCAGGGAGAATGACTTTGGTGGTTTTACCTTCATCTTGTACAGGATGAAGGCGTTCAGCATCGTCATGTCAATGAGATGCAGAAGCACTTTCCTGTACCACCTAGTATTCTTCCTGAGGCAGTCAATCTCTCCAATCATCATGTCGGACTTGTCCACCAGCCGCATGTTGATGTTGTAGTCAATGACTGCATCAGGTTTCATCACAGGTTCGCCTGTCCTACGGTTGGCCTTCCTATTGTCTTTCAGTTTCCTCTTGTGTATGGTGGTGAGCATGTGCACGACCCTCTTGTCATGCCACTTTATTGCCAGCATCTTCTCAGACTTGCATAGGTGCATGTCTCCCCTCTGTGAATTTCCTGCCTCAGGGAATTTGGGGAAGTGGGCACGATTACTCTTGACAGTGCCGCAGGAGCCGATGCCGTGCTCTGAAAGGTATTTAGCAAGTTTCGGTGCTGTATAATATTTGTCAGTATACAGCACATGATTCCCACCAAAATACCTTTCAAGCAACACTTTCACTATACATAGCTTGAGAAGCCAAGGGGATGTGTTTTGTCCAGATCGACTGTGCTGGCTTAATAGATGACGAATCAAGGATGTACCCCATCTTACAGTCGCACAGTACAAAGAACTTGATTCCAAACCGATGACGTTTGCTTGGAATGTACTGTACGAACCTCAGACGTCCTCTGAACAGAATCAAGGATTCATCTATGGTAAGCTTTTGAAATGGGTGGAGGAATGACATAAATTTATCCTTCATTCTGTTCAGAATCTCCCGGATCTTCCAGAGTGGGTCAGTCTGGGAAGGAACATTGTTGTTGGTGAAGTGCAGGTTTCCCAAGATGCTATGGAAGCGATCGCTGGCCATGTACTTACTGAAGGTGGGTGAGGATAGAAAAGGGTCCATGGACCAGTAATCTTCCAACTCATTCTTCCTTGAATGGGGCATGAGAAGCATGAGGGCAAAGAACACATACAGTTCCTGCACTCCAAACACTGTCCACTGTTGTATTTTCGCTGCACCTGCACCACTTGCAGCGCGTTGTGACTCATACCTGTTGGTCTCATCACATATATGCTGCATGACCTCGTCATCAAGGAAGGCCAATAGGTAGTCCACACACTCAGCATCCTTGTCAAGAGGAACTCTCGTCGAAGTGGAGTTGTTCCGGGGGGAAATCGGAGCCTTCCGTTCAGACGAAAGCGTCCAGGGTTCCCTCTCGCGGCGGTGTAGGCTGGGTAATGGTGGATGAAGGTGGCTGTGAGGCAGACTGGGCCGTTTCAAGGTCACTCCGACTGACCCTAGGATGCCATGTACCACTAGCAGCCCTTACTCAAGAAGCTAGTCTACTTTTACGACAAGTAAGGAATTTACCTCGTCCTCTACTGCCTTCCTTCATTGTGGAGACTGTGATGATGAAGACTCAGGAGAAATTTCAGCTGAAGAAGTGGAAGATATCAGTGAAGTGGGGCTGGGAAAGCGGGGAGGTGATTCACCTCGGGACTCAGGGCAGGCTGGGTCACACAGCGCCATTGTTTCGGGGCTAACCCACCTCCTTTTCAATCCCTTCCCAAATTCTTTCCTTTGCTGCACTAAGGGCTCCTTTCCCTTGGAGCCAGGACAAACTTGGGACACTGAAGCACTCGTACTGGCACTTTCTGTCACTATATCCTCCCCAGGCTCATTACACGATTCACCCGAAAGATCAAAGTCATTATCCATCATTATCATCAATAAATCAGCCAGATCACGTTCAACAAAAGAGTCACTTAGTCCTTTACCCCTTCCCACATGAGGTTTAGTAGGGATAGAGGTCACAGGGACCTTTGCAGTGGGCAAAGAAACAGTGAAAATGGAGGGGTGCGAATCTGACATGGTTTCACCTCGAAAGATGTCAGTAAACTGAATGACGTGACGAATATGGGCAGGCAAGAGTTGACAATGTCAGTGTGGTGACAGCTGCTAATTTATATGCTATGAAATGATTGGCAGGAAATCTACACAATAAATAAATTAGGTGAATGTAAATATCACTTAGGCTTCTCCCGTCCTTTCTTATGTATAGTTTTATTAGGAGAATAGGTCATACAGCATATTTCAAAGGGAAATAAACAAGGAAACTTAGCGAACAAGTGCACCTGGGATGTTGCCAGGTGATAATTAGCCAATTCCAGGTGTATGACACTATCAATTAACTTTTTTCTTTTTCATATATATTATTTTGTATAAAAATAGGGCATAGGGCTCATTCCAATGGATGAAATCAGTGGAAAAATCCGGGCAAGATTTGCATACCGTGGCGCGGCCAGGCAGGTGAGAGGAGAGGGTAATGGAGGGGAGGTAGGGGGGGGGAGTTAAGAACGGGGAAAAATGGGTAATTTGTCAACAGTGGATGGGAGTACAGATGACATTAGCAGCGCTGACTATTGTTGGACACTGGCAGTACTGATAGATGATACAAGTCACCACTTGAAAGCCCGGGCATATTCATAATAGCACTGAATCACAAATGTGATGCCCCGCGGTATGATCCATTGCACCCGAGCATCACGAAAATGATGCCCCACAGTTAAGTGGTTAAAAAGCTATGTTGTCTATGAGGAATGCTATTCTTTCTCTGCAGGCAGCAAAAAGGTAAACGTCGCTTGCTTTCTTCACATCATTGTAACGCCTATCCCTACCGAAGTAGGGACAATACAGCCAATGTATCTCTACCAAGTGGCTTAGGCTGTCTAGTAGAGATTGTATGTAGGGTGAGAAGTGCTTGTAAGTGTAATTGTTTTGTTGGAGTGGCTTTGGATGTGTGTGTAGTCTGTGAACCAAGTGTAATCAGCCCACACAAGCCGACTGGGTGCAAGCATACTTTATAGTATGCGACACTGGTTCAACCACAGCACCCCTGATGTCCGCCAAAGCAGTACATGGCCAGAAGAACGCTCCCAAAGTTTATTACCCTGGTGGGACGCGAACCCTCGATCTTCACTGTACGAAAATGGACACTTTACAACTGTACCACAGAGGCTCCATATATATATATATCATCCACTCACTCGATGTAGTGCTGCTCTCGGGTGTCTGCCCTTTCCTCTCCATCCTTCTTTCCTTCCATTCTCTTCTGTCTTTCTTTCCTTCATTCTTTCCTTGTCCTTCTGCCTACGGATGACTTTACACTCCCTCTTCTGTCTTTCTTATTCATTCCACTTCCTTCAGCCTGTGGGTGACTCTACACTGATTGACAAGCCAAATGGTTTCCTGTAGTAAATGGTTTCAAATTTACTACTCTGGATGGTAACCATAGAACCAAATTTTGGACCCTGGTGGTTTAGTGGGTAATTATTGCTCTCCAATCGGATTGAGCCGGTGAAGGTTATATCCAAGGGATGGTTGGGGTTGATTGCTCATGTAATGCCACTCGGGGATGAGTGAGGCTGGTCACTCTCATCTTAAATGTCGGGACCAACTGCCTAGCCCCGGGCTAGGCAGTTGGAGTATATATATATATATATATATATATATATATGGAGTGTATATATATATATATATATATATATATATATATATATATATATTTATATATTATAGTTTATAAAAATTAAAGGTTGTGATATGCTTTACTTTGCTGGATATTTAAATCCATTTTGGGTGGTGATGCTGCAGGAAAAACATCAGTGTAATTGCTCTGTGTTTAGGAGTCGCGTAGGGAGGTGGTGCGTTTGATGAATCTCATGTAATCCCAAGCTGTAGTAGTGTAGGTCAGTTAGGTGCAATTAAACACGACCAGATTGAGCTGCTGTGTGTTATGGTGCAGCTTTGCATTACACTGTTAAGCTGTGATGTGCTTTTGCTCACTTGATATATTAAGCTACTGTATTCCTTAGAATATGAGGGCAAGTTTTGCAAAACTGTATGTCTTTGTCTGCTGACTCTTCGATACCCAATTGAAATTCTGTTTTCTTTTATTTTCAGCTCTTAAATGGTGTCGAACATCCTGGAAAGCTGAAAAGAGGTGAGATGATGATGCTTGGCTCATCAGGAACCCAGTTGACCATTGTTCGGGGATGAAGTTGCCAAGACGGGGTGAAGTGCTACCATGATCATCTATCCATGGTAAGGGCCATTACTGGGTTGAAAATCTGGAACATCAAAATCTGGATGTTCCTCTATCACTTCGAAAAGCTGCATCCCACATACTTTTCTTTGCGTGGCCCCAGTTGGAGGGAAAACTTCCGCGAGAAGCTGACGGACTTTTGCTTCTTTGTAGTGCGTTACTACATGCGAGCTTAGTCCTTCACCACGCTAGCAGCTCCTGCTCCCTGCATGGACCTCACCATCTAATAGGAACGGATATCACACATGGGCCAAGAAATCAGGGACTTCGGGGCCATGGTATTTGCTCATCTCCTTTCGTATCTGTCTGAGTAGATGGTTGCCATCACACTGTTTGAAGATGGGGTATCCATTAAGGACAAGAGGAACCCGCGTCTGCACTTCTTTCCCGAGAGTGTCATGGGGAAGAGCCTGTCGGAGTTCTTCACCAGTATGACGAAGGTCGTGCTGCAATGACTAGAAAGACTCATTGTTTTAGGGTGCAGATCCTGTGACCTGGCCAACCACAGAAGCCTGTGCTCAGGGAATGGCGAGTGTTGTCAAGCTGCTGATGACAAACGATGAGGCAGAACGTAATGTAGCCGTCATTCAAGAGTTCATGAACAAGGACATGGCGAAGCAAGAGGATCAGTAGTGGCCATGGTTCAGGTAGTTGAAGAACATCGGTGAAAGTATCGGAAGACGGCAAACAAGCGTGATCTTCTGGGCTAATACATTCCGTCATTGTGTTCTATCAATCGTTTTGGTATGCCCAGTGTGACTTTGAATTATGCAAAATAAAATATCTTGTATTCTGTTACACAGAAGGGGGAATATTAGTACAGAACCAAAATTCAGTTTTGTTGCAGGATACCTAAATGATTCCCGACTTCTGAGAAAATTTACACACGTTGTTTCTCCTTGAAGTGGAACATCTATAAGAGGAAACTAAGAAATGAGACCACTTATTTTTGCATATACTGTATATCGTGAGGCACCCATACTGTATATCTATCTATTTATCTATCTATCTATAATATATATATATATATATATATATATATATATATATATATATATATATATATATATATATATATATATATGGGAGTAAAAATAAACTACTTAACACAACTTATGTAACAGTAATATCTAGCAGTTACTCATTAGGAGAACTTAAAACTAGTTTGGCACTGGGTTTGTTATGTTGTATTAAGTTAATTAGACGCCCTAAATATCACTCATAATGCCGTGGACTCCTCATAGCCACCTACAGTAAAACTCAAGGGTGGTGTGCAACCCCTAAATATAACTCAGTACCGATGGAATTTTTACAGTTCAGTTTTCTCTCATAGTATAACAGTTTGATACTACTGGAAGCATCTTCTATACTACATCTGATTCTAAGGACATCATTGAAGTCTTGTGCGAGGAGAAGGAAACAGTCATTGACTGGGCCCTGGATAAGCTTCGAACAATGAAAGACCTATGAGATGACCATAGAGTGTTCATTGAACTGTCCCATTTTCATGAGGGCCAGCTCGGAGTGAGGAGGTCGGTACATGGCAACAGAACCAGTGCACCATGCTCGTTCAATGAGTAAAGTGAACTACTCCCAGAAAGTCTGGATGTTCTGGCACCAATTCCAGCTGAACTGAGGCTCCTTCCCATGCTGCAGTGCCTCAAAACGATTTAGCTCTCCTGAAGATGCATGAAAATCATCGAGCAGAAGTAGCTTTCACGAAAAAAAAAAAAAAAATTGTGGTGCCTTTCTGATGAGCTCGTTGCCTTCTTTTTCTTTGAACCTTAAGTTTCAGTTTATAACAAAAAGGAAATGTTGAAGGAAATAACTAGAGATACCTCTGTGTTAAAGCCATCAAATCGAGCCACTGTTCAAGGAGATGTAGACTATCTCAGATTAAACCAGTTTTTTTTGTGTGTGAACACCAAGGGCTTCTACAAAAAGCTCAATATCACCACGAACTCCTGAAGGAAGACCCAGAACCTCCCCCAACCTTGGGATCATTCCATAGGGGAAAATCTTTTGTTGACAGCCATTCAGTTTTCAACGATTATTTTGTGCACAGAATGGTGCTAATTCAGGAATTCAACCCCATTACAGCCATTGACGATAAACAGCTTCAGTTCCTCTTGCAAGTAGTGAACAAGCACCACAATCCCTCTCAGACGCCAAGAAGAAGACCCTGGTGGCGACTGGGGCAGAAGAAACTGGTCGTACCAAAGGCGGCATCCATCTCCGAGAATATAAAACCCTAAGGGGTCTGTGGAAGACCAGAGCTCACCAGGCAGGGGTGCAAATTCATGGTCAGTAAACAGCTTCAAATATATGCACTGATTTTCATAAATTTTTGCGTGCAGTTATTACTATCAGTACCAGATGTATTGAGACTGGAAGCAGTAAAAACTAAAACATGATTTTCTTCACCTAGTACTTAGGATTTTATATATATATATATATATATATATATATCTATCTATATATATATTTATATATATAGATATATATATATATATATCTTTATCTCTCTCTCTCTCTCTCTCTCTCTCTCTCTCTCTCTCTATATATATATATATATATATATATATATATATATATATACATCTCTCTCTATATATCTATATCTATCTATCTATCTATCTATATATATATATATATATATATATATATATATATATATATGCCATTTTGCTATGTTGGGTCTGGTTAGTACTTGGCTGGGTGACCGCCTGGGAACACCAGAAGCTGTTGGCATCCCTACGTGTCAAGTGGGGTTGGTGGAGGATTGGTGCCCCTCCCTGTAAAACAATTAACTCTAAGCACTTGGCCACCCCGTTTGGGATACATGGCATCTGGCAATGAATGAATGCTGCCCTCCCCTCAGTTCACCCCCCTCCCTCTCATATACCTGTCCACTCCATCTTTCCATATCATCCTCGATCTCCCCCTCCAGCTCACCCCCTCCACATCACTCACATACACTTTCCTCGTTAGTCTCTCGCTCTTCCTCCTCTCCACATAGCTAATCCATCTCAGTGTATTATCTCTACTGCGCTCTGTCACATCCACATCACAACAGTCATTCACTTCCTCGTTTGCTAGTCTGTCTCTCTAAGTACCTCTTCATGCGTCCATCAAATAACTTATTTCCACTGCTCTCACTCTTGACTTGCTGTCCTTCCAACAAGGTTCAAGCTTCGCTTCCATACGTCAGAGTTAGTATAACAGTACTGCCATGCAGTGAATTTTTTACGTACATGTTCCCTTCCCTGTTTCTCATTGCTGGTTTCAAAGAATCAGCAACGTTTCTTCCTTACTGTACCCTTTCAAACACTTCATCCTCCAAACTTCCATCCTTACCCATCACACGACACATTTTCCTTTTCATCACCATCCATCCTCACTGTGCATTCAGTGAATTCATTTCTCCCGAAGACCACAGCTTTACTTTTCCATACATTCGTCTTAAGATTCCGTTTTTACTCTCTCCCAAACTCATTCTCCAAGCCTTGCAGTTTTCAAACGTCTTCACTTATCAAAGAGAATCGTCTGCTAACAACAGAACAGAGAATTTCCAAACACTGCCTTCTCTCATTAGGGCCGTTCGAACATCCACTGTCCTACCTCGTATCTCTTTTATGATTCCATTCATATACAAACTGAAAAACCATGGGGACATGACACATCTCTTTTTCCATTCAACATTCAGATAGAGAAACTCAGCCATCCATCCACACACACTGATGCCTTAGTGCTTTCATACATAATCGACACAACACTCATTAGCTTCCTATTTACTCTACGCTATTAATTTTCTCCACATTCCTTGTCTGTCCACTGTGTCATAATTATGTTTTCTCCAAATCCATGAAGGTGGCATACAACTTCTTTCGTGTCTCTAGAAACTTTTCCACTAAAAACCTTAGAATGAATATCTGATCTACACAATCTCTTCCCTTCCTAAAGCCCCCCTGCTCTTCTCCAATTAATTTCTTTCTTATTTCCCTAACTCATTATGCCTCCAAAATTACCGCATACTTTTTCCTCTTTTCCTTCGTACAGGGGAATAGTTATACTTGACTTCCCATCCTCTGGGACACTACCTACCTCTCAAGCCGATCTGCACATATTTCATATCCATTCTATGACTATATATCCCCCCTGCTTCAGCATTTCACCACACATTCCATCAATTTCTGGGACTTTCACCATTTTCATTTTCTTCACCGCGTCCACCACTTCCATCCAACAGTTCTCTTCCTCCCTTCTCATCTCCCTCTTTCTCCCAGCGATTCCCTAGCCACTTATACTCGCATTACTTACATTGTCCATGCTTAACAATGTGTTCTCATCATCCACTCTCTTTTTCTTTCTTCCCTTATTGCAATAAATCTTTTTGATCTGTCCTCTAGTACCTTCTTTATTGCTCTGTCTAATTCTCTTTACCTCCTTCAAGAACTTTTTTTTTTTTTCATTCCCTCCACTTTACACTCAAATTCTTTCCAAATTCCTTATCTGCTTTCTTCTTGCTGTCTCTTATTAATTTTTTCACTTCTCTTCTTATCTACAAACTGTATTCCATCTTTTAAGTTCCTCCAGTATGTATACATATACATATATATATATATATATATATATATATAGATATATATATACAGTAATCCCCATAATATCTGGACGTCCAATTTCTGGACATCCCCAATAACCGGACATTTTCGTCCAGGGATCCAATATTCCCAAAATGGGCCAAAAACCGCAAAAAATTCGAAAAAAAATCCGACTTTTTCCCGCATGTAATTTGAAGTTGGCCCCTGCAGAGTGGGCCAGCCGTGTTTTGGTGCGTTGTTCTGCCAACGTCCGCTAGAGCGTCCCTGCATCCTCCCCACTTACCGCTCGTCTCTCGTTGTGTGTGCACGCTCATCGTCATGGCGCCCACTTGCTTGCTTTTGCGGTGGTGCCTTACGTGCTGCAGGCTCTCCTGCTGCTCTCGTGCCTCTCCTTCATGTGTGTAATGATGGCCCCGCCGCCTGAGAGGAGGAAGAGAGTGGTTTTGACTCTGGAGAAGAAGAGGGAGATATTGGACAAGGTGAATGCAGGATGGTCTTCCTCACGCATCCTTCATGAATTCAACCTGGCCCGATCTACATTGTTTGATATCAAGAGATCCCGCGACAAACTCATGCAGTACACAGCTGACTTCTCGTCGAAGAGCAAATGCAATGTGGAGAGGAAGGTGATGTATACTCCCAAGTATGCAGAAGTTGACTGCTCCACGTTGATTTGGTATCGACAGCAACGTGCTTCTTGTGTGATGGTGTGTGGCATGGAGCTGAAGGCTGCTGGTGAGAAGGTCGCAAAGCTTCACGATGCCCTAGACTTCAAGGCATCTGAAGGTTGGCTCTTCGTGTTCCAGTTACAACATGGCTTTACCAACTGTAAGTCTCATGGCAAAGCTTTGGACGCCAACAAGGATGGAGTAGAGGAGTTTCGGCACAAGGTGAGGCGCTTGATCGACAGGGAGGGCCTTACTCTCGGTCAAGTCTACAGCGCTTACAAAACTGGCTTATTCTATCGCTCTTTGCCTACGAACACTCTAGCCAAGGAGACGGAGAAGTGTGTACCTGGCCGTAAGCTCTGCAAGCAATGGATATCTGCTTTGTGTTGTGCCAATGCTAACAGCATGCACCGGCTCAAGCCCATTATTGTTGGCCATGCAGAGCAGCTTCGGTGTCTTCGTGGGGTAATGGATGTCCTTCCTGTCGTCTGGTACCATTCCTTGAAGGCATGGTTCACAGCCCAGATCTTCACAGACTGGTTCCACCGCCATTTCGTCAAGGAGGTCATCCATTACCAGACGGAGAAACTGGGAATCCCACGTGAACAGGTAAAGGTCCTCCTTCTCCTCGACAATGTACCTGCCCACCCGTGCGACAAGGACTTGGTGGCTGAGAATGGGCGCATTAGGTGCATGTTTCTGCCACCTAAAACTACTGCTCTCATCCGACCAATGGACCAAGGAGTGATCGTGGCAACGAAGAGGCTGTACCGACGGAAGTTCCTGGACGAGGTGATGGTTGTTCTCGAGGACGAGGACGAGCGCAGGGAGGGACAGGACACGCGAGGCCAGTGGACTTTGGAAAACCTTCGTCACTACAACGTCAAGTCTGCCATCTACAACTGGGCCAGTGCATGGAAGGAAATCCCTTTCAAGACTCTAGAAAATGGTTGGTCTCTTCTGCTTCTGGGAATGGATGTGGAGCATGATTTCCTAGGTTTTGACGTGGATGACTTCCATGCATGTCTACGTGTGCATGGGGACGATGTTGATGTGGACGAAGTGTGTAAGTGGTTGGATGACGACGAGGGCTATCCTGGGTATCAGACATTGTCTGATATCGAGATCGCATCTTCAGTTGCAGGTGTCAGTACCCAGCTTGAAGATTCTGACGAGGACTGCGACGATGATGCAGACTCCTCTCAGCGTGACACTACTCCAGCCATCCCCAAGCTGAGCGCACTCCGGGAACACCTAGAGTTCTTTCTGGACTACCTGGAGCACACGGACTGCGACAGGGAGATGAGGCCCTTGGGACTTGTGGAGAAAGTACCCGCTTTCAGGCAGCACATCATTAATCGTCAAAATCGTCGTTCCTTGCATCAATCAACCATTGACAGCTTTTTTAGGCCCGTGACCCCCGCTGTGCCCAGCCCTGGGTCCACTCCATTGCCTCCCTAAGACAGGCCCTCATGCTCCGAGCCACAACCCTGCACATCAGGCACAGTGGAGTCACCACTCGACGTGAGTTTGCGCCTCTCTTCAGAGTCGTCTGCAGTGGGTACGCCATCACCACAACCCAGCGACGCACCCCTAGGTCACCTGCATGAGCTACTCTCAGACTCTGACAGTGATTAGACACCTAGAACTTCTCCACTAGGCCACACGGGAATTTACAATGTTGTACAGTGAAAAAAAACAGTGCATAGTGTTAAGGTATTTGAGTTCTGAGTGAAAAGACAAAGATTTAATTGACTTTCAATGTAACGTAAATTAACTAGAGTGTGTTATGTTTAGAAAATGATTTTATGAGTAGAAAGACTTTAAGTGCAGAGTGCAACACTTATTTCATTAACCCGCCGCGTCCTGGAGACGTGATTTCACGTCCTCACATGATGTGCACTCATATCCCAGAGACGTGAATTAACGCAGCAACATTGCAAGGTCCCTAATTTGCACAATTTTCAATTTTTGCGAGTTATTTCGCGAGTGATTTTTGGCATGTATACACGGGACACCTTCCTCTATTCCTCTACAAGATGCCAAGCAGGGACAATGCCTTACACCGCATAACCTCTCCCCCCCCCCTGCACGCCATTGTCTTGGCGATTCACCTGTTACCAGTGACCTGGCCAATAAAGACATTCAGGGCCAGAGTGATTCCCCAATCAATGACAATGTGGAGGACAAAGTTTACATAGCATTAGAGGAAGAAACAGTCAGAAATGATGATCAGGTAATGTGGGAAAAAAAGGCCATAAATGGTGATGAGTTAGTGAGTGAAACAATGCTTATAATGCCTGTATTACTGTTTGAAAACCAATATACTCTTGTACTACATATAAATTCGTACCAAGTAAATAAATAAATACTGTTTATGAGTGGATAAAATAGTTACCCTCCCATAGAACTCGTTTTCTTTGGTGCCAGCCTGTTAGAAAACCCAGTCAGGTAAGGAGGAACTCGTACCTAGATCGAGTATTTTAAAGTTCAGGTGAGCGATTTCTCTATGAAATTTCGATGTTTCTCACCAAAAGCGGATGTTTCAGCCAAAAAAAAAAAAAGATCCAAAATGTCGGGACTGGGGCGTACCACTGCCCAGAAAACGTCGGGATGGGGTGGGTTAAGGTACAATGGAGCACAAGTAAGACAAGAGTGTGCAGTGTTAAGAGAATGGAATTCTGAATGCAAATGATTAAGTTCAGTGCAAGACTTCATGAACAGTGTACTGCAAGTGCTTCAGAAACTCCTTCTTACTGTCAGAGTCTGAGAGGAGGCGAGTTATTCATCGAGATGGCCAGGGACTTGCTGTAAGTACCCAGAATGTTTCATATTATACTGTATTTTCCATACTTACCTCTAACACCTCATTTCACTCTTTTATGTCCTTTATTGGTATGAATAATGTCTTAGGTGCTATGCATGTGCAGTAGGGAGGTGTTTTTCTGAGTTAGGCTAGGTTAGGGTCCATAACTCCCAGTCCAGGAGCCAGGGACTTGTAAGTACGCAGAATGTTTAATATTGTATAAACCCACCTCTAAAAACTCATTTTATGGTTCTTTTCCATTTATTTCAGTCTTTTATGTCCCTTATTGGTGTGATTTGGGTCTTAAATAGGTGCAATGCATGTCCAGAGGGAGTTGTATAGGTGTTTTTCTGAGTTAGGGTCTATAAGTACAAGTCCAGGAGGCTGGGGCCCAAAATCCGGTGTAGCGTTATGATCTGTCCCCCTGTCCGCCCCCTACGGCGCATGCGCGGGAGTTGCCAGAGGCCGCCACAAATATGCCATTATTTTGTCCTCTGATCGCTGTAGGGTTAACATGATCGCAGCCTCTCGCCCTTTGTTTACAAACGGCAAATGGTCATTCCGGCGTCTCATATCATTCGTCTCAAAGCATTCTCGGGTAGTTTTCGCCCTTAAATTAAATTAGGTTAGGCGGAAAGCAGTAAAAATTCGAATTTCTAAGGTATGAATGAGTTAGGTTGGATAAACATAGTTATAATTAATAATCTGGGGACGAGTTATCTAATCTGTTAGGCGTGAGGATTGCCTTAGCTTTGAATCTTTACAGGAATGAGTCAAGCTCATAGTGTCCCGTGTATTAAACCATTTTTATCATACATATCCTTGAAATTATAAATAGTTTTGGCACACACTACCTCATTCGGTTGTGCATTCCACTGATCAATTGTCCTATTAGGGAAACTGAATTTCCTTACATCTTTATCAACTCTCTTTTTATGCTGTATTTTGCAATGTCCTCTTGCTGATGCTTCACACATATGATATATATTCATTTATGTCTATTTTCTGTTCCCCTGATATGCATTTATATAGCATAATCATGTCTTCTCCTCCTCTCCTGCAGCGTTGGTAAATTCAATCTTTCCAGTCTTTCTCAGTAACTTAAATCCCTTAAGCTTGGTACCCATCTTGTAGTGGCCCGTTGTACTTTTTCAATCTTATCTGTGTTTTTTGAGATGAGGATTCCAGACTACTGTGATGCATACTCCAGAGTTGGTCTGATGAATATCTTCCTCAGCATATCTTCATTTATATATGTGAATGCTATTCTCATATTAGCAAGCAATGTATACATGTTTCGTACCTTCTCACTGATGTGATCATCAGGAGATAGTCTGTTACTGATAATTACTCCTAGGTCCTTCTCCTTTTCTGATATGTGTAGGGTTGATCTTCCTAACTTATAATACCAATCTGGTCTTTTCTCACTTTTACCAAATTTTATTACATGACACTTATCCACATTAAATTCCATTTGCCATTTATTGCTCCATTCATGAAGCTTGTTCAATTCCTCTTGCAGCTCTTTGCAAGAATCTGTTAGTAATTTTCTTTTGAATTTTTGCATCATCTGCAAACATTTAGATAGCTTCGTCTCTGCGTTATATATTCACTTTAATACCCACCTAACCCCTTTTAAGTGCCATAGAGTCAATAAGTGGCTTGGTGCTAGCTTTTCCTTTTCCTTTTTTTTTTCCCAATTATCCAATCCAATCCCTTTAGTTTGAGAAATCTTACATCTCCCTTTAGTTTTGAGAAATCTAACTTAAGAGTGTTAGGCTAGTCCAGTATAGTTCAAGTTCAGTCAATGTGAAATAAAAATTAGCCTCTAAATTTCATTTATGGAAAAGTACTTTTAACTCCAAATACTATGAAAACAGTATGCACTCGAGTAGGGTATGCTTAGTGAAGTTTCCTGTTCACACCGTTACAGCACTTCTACTGATTCAATGGATAAGGATAAAGTAAAAACCCTTATCAGTTACGTTACTGAGATCACTTCAGATACTAGTTATGAGAAATTTAGAAAAAAAAATCCTAAGTTAGGTTATTCAGCACATTGGGTACATTACTACACATCACTGATTGGCATATTTTAATATCAATCGTTTATTTAAATCTGCACACATGTGCAGTAACATAAACCCTGTCGTGTCCAGTAGCAGAGGATATATTTATATACTCTACTATCAGTGGAAATGCATTGAATACAGTAATAAAAAAAAGCAAAAGTTAGCACCAAGCCAGTGAAAATATGGCACTGAGGTGGAAGGGGGTTGGGTGGTTAGTAAAGTGAAACTATAAGGCTGAGAGATAAGACACATGAAGTACAAGAGGAGGTGAATAATAAGCGCCAGTACCAAGCTAAAACAATAACTACATGGCACTATAATGGAAGAGGGTTTGGTGGGTATTAAAGTGAAAATGTAAGGCAGAGAGGTAAGACAGATAAAGTACAGGAGCAGACTGGGAAGAGGGGAAGGATGGAGATTAAAGTGCCCCTTTTGCCACAAGCAGGGATACTGAGGAAGTATTCTGTTCCCCCTTCCCCAGAGGGGTACTATCAATGGAAACTAAGCCAGCTCCCAGTCACGGTTATCTCACGAGTCCTTTCCCCTCGGGGAGGGGGGGATAAAATACTTCCTCAGTATCCCTGCTTGTCGTAAAAGCCCACTAAAAATCCTTCCCCTTTTCCCCCTCTGCTTCTTGTACTTTATCTGTTCCACCTCTCTGCCATACATTTTCAATACCCACCCAAGTTAGTGCCATATAACTTATTCATTGAATGGAATGGATTATTAAAAAAAAAAAGAAAAAAAAAATGAAAGCGAGCACCAAGCCACTCAATGCCTATATGGCACTACAATAGGAGTTGGGTGAGTATTAAAGTGAAAATATAAGGCAGAGAGGTGGGACAGATAAAGTACAAGAAGCAGAGGGGGAAAAGAGGAAGGATGAAGATTAAAGTGCCCCTTTTAGACGGTTTTTACGACAAGCAGGGATACTGAGGAGGTATTCTATCCCCCCCTCCCCAGGGGGAAACTTAGTCATTGAGTGGCTTGGTGCTCGCTTTTTTTTTTTTTTTTTTATTCCATTCCATTTCATTCCATTCCATTCATGAGTCCTTTACTCATCCCTCTTAACCACCTGTGAGGTCTACAAATACCTGTACACTAGTCAAATTTAACACAATGAGAACTACTCAACTACAGACCAGTATCACTGACCAGTGTTGTAAGATACTAGAAAAGCTGATAAGGGAAGTTTGGGTAAAACATCTAGAACACGGTATGATAAAAGAGAGGCAGTTCGGTTTTAGGAAGGGAAAATCCTGTGTTACTAATCTTCTAAGCAATTATGACAAAGTTAGAGAAACATTACAGAAAAGAGAAGGATGGGTGGACAGTATCTATTTAGATTTTAAGAAAGCATTTGACAGAGCACCGCACCAAAGACTTTTATGGAAGCTGTACTATCAAGGAGGTATCCAAGGCAATCTCCACTGTTGGATGCAGGATTTTCTCAGAAAAAGGGATATAAGAACAATATTAAGGGGAAATTACTCATCATGGAGGGAAGTGACCAGCGGAGTTCCACAGGGCTCAGTTATGTTTTTAGTATATATAAATGGCATAGATAGTAATATTGGAAATGGAAGCTATCTAAATATGTTTGCAGATGATGCAAAAATTCAAAAGAAAATTACTAACAGATTCTTGCAAAGAGCTGCAAGAGGAAATGAACAAGCTTCATGAATGAAGCAATAAATGGCAAATGGAATTTAATGTGGATAAGTGTCATGTAATAAAATTTGGTAAAAGTGAGAAAAGACCAGATTGGTATTAAAAGTTAGGAAGATCAACCCTACACATATCAGAAAAGGAGAAGGACCTAGGAGTAATTATCAGTAACAGACTATCTCCTGATGATCACATCAGCGAGAAGGTACGAAACATGTATACATTGCTTGCTAATATGAGAATAGCATTCACATATATAAATGAAGATATGCTGAGGAAGATAATCATCAGACCAACTCTGGAGTATGCATCACAGTAGTCTGGAATCCTCATCTCAAAAAACACAGATAAGATTGAAAAAGTACAACGGGCCACTACAAGATGGGTACCAAGCTTAAGGGATTTAAGTTACTGAGAAAGACTGGAAAGATTGAATTTACCAACGCCGCAGGAGAGGAGAAGACATGATTATGCTATATAAATGCATATCAGGGGAACAGAAAATAGACATAAATGAATATATATCATATGTGTGAAGCATCAGCAAGAGGACATTGCAAAATACAGCATAAAAAGAGAGTTGATAAAGATGTAAGGAAATTCAGTTTCCCTAATAGGACAATTGATCAGTGGAATGCACAACCGAATGAGGCAGTGTGTGCCAAAACTATTTATAATTTCAAGGATATGTATGATAAAAATGGTTTAATACATGGGACACTATGAGCTTGACTCATTCCTGTAAAGATTCAAAGCTAAGGCAATCCTCACGCCTAACAGATTAGATAACTCGTCTCCAGATAATTAATTATAACTATGTTTATCCAACCTAACTCATTCATACCTTAGAAATTCGAATTTTTACTGCTTTCCGCCTAACCTAATTTAATTTAAGGGCGAAAACTACCCGAGAATGCTTTGAGACGAATGATATGAGACGCCGGAATGACCATTTGCCGTTTGTAAACAAAGGGCGAGAGGCTGCGATCATGTTACCCCTACAGAGATCAGAGGACAAATGGCATATTTGTGGCGGCCTCTGGCAACTCCCGCGCATGCGCCGTAGGGGGCGGAGAGGGGGACAAATCATAACGCTACACCGGACAGGACCACTGTCTGGACATGCCTTTGGCTCTATTACATCGGATATTGGAGGGATTACTATCTATCTATCTATCTATCTATTGCCAGAGGCCTCAATCCCGTTTGGGTGGCCACAAACAAATCGCCTCCAAGTCGCCCTGTCCCCCGCCATTTCACTGCCCTGCTCCCAACTCACACCCCCCTCTCTCATATACCTCTCCACCACATCCCTCCATCTCATCTTCGGCCTCCCCCTCCCTCTTCCCCCTTCTACCTCACTCACATACACTCTCTTCGTCAGTCTTTCACCCTCCATCCTCTCCACATGGCCAAACCACCTCAGTGTGTTCCTCATAACGCTTCCTATCACATCCACATCAACACCACAACACTCCTTTATATCCTCATTCGTCAGCCTGTCTCTCCATGGTACTCCACAGGTTCCTCTTAAATAACTCATTTCCACTGCTCTCACTCTTTACTTGTGTCCTTCCAACAACGTCCAAGCTTCACATCCGTACGTTAGAGTTGGTATCACAATACTGTCATGTAGTAACTTTTTCACTTCCATGCTCACTTCCCTGTTTCTTATCACTGCTTTCAAAGAACCAGCAACCTTTCTTCCCTGCTGTACCATTTCAAGTACTTCACCCTCCAAACCTCCATCCTTACTCATCACACTACCCAAGTACTTAAACGTAGTCACATTTTCCAATTCCTCACCATCCAACCTCCCTGTACATTCACTGACTTCACCTCTCTCAAAGACCATCACTTTAATCTTCCCTACATTCACCTTTAGATTCCGTTTCTTACACGCTCTCCCAGACTCATCCACCAAGCCTTGCAGCTCCCCTTCATCTTCACTCAACAACACAGTATCATCTGCAAACAACAGTACAGGGAGCTTCCAACAATTTCCTCTCTCACGAGAGCCACTCCAACATCCACTACCCTACCTTGTATCTCTTTTATTATCCCATCCATGTACAGATTGAACAACCATGGAGACATGACACATCCCTGTTTCAACCCAACTTTCAAAGAGAAAAATTCACTTAGTTCACCATCCACACGCACTGCAGCCTTCGCACCATCATACATACTCTTTACAGCATTCAACAACTTCCCATCTACTCCATATATTCTTAACAATTTCCACAATCCTTATCTATCCACCCTGTCATATGCTTTCCCCAAATCCATGAAAGCCGCATACAACTTCTTTCCCTTCTCTAGAAACTTTTCCACTAAAGATCTAAGAATGAATATCTAATCTACACAACCTCTTCCCTTCCTAAAGCCTCCCTGTTCTTCTCCAACTAATTTTTCTGTTCTTTCTCTAACTCTGTCTATAAGTATCCTACCATACACTTTTCCTATTATACTAAGAAGACAAATGGCCATATGATTACCACACACTTCTTTTTCCCCTTTTCCTTTGTACAAGGGAATAATTATACCTGGCTTCCAATCCTCCGGGACTCTACCTTCCTCCCAGGCCAATCTGCACATCTTCCACATCCATTCTACTACTATGCTTCAGCATTTCACCACACACTCCATCAATTCCTGGGGCTTTCCCCGATTTAACTTTCTTCATTGCTTCCACAACTTCTATCCTACTGATTTCTTCCTCTCTTCTCACCTCCCTCCTTCTCTCAGCCATTCCCCAGCCGCTTATACTCGCATTACTTCCATCCTCTATGTTCAACAATTCCTTAAAGTGTTCTCTCCATCTGCTCACTTTTTCTCCCTTCTCCACTAGTAATCTACCATTTTTATCTTTCAATCCCCTGCTAACTTCACTTCCACCCTGTCTTACTCTTTTCACCTCTTTCCAGAACATTTTCTTACAGTCCCTCCACTTTGCACTCAAATTCCTTCCAAATTCCTCATCCACTCTCTTCTTACTCTCTCTTACTAATCTTTTCACCTCTCTCTTTCTACATATAACCCTCTCTTCCGCCTCTCAACTTCTTCCACGCCCCTATTTCTCATCCATTCATTGTATGCTTTCTTCTTTTGTGCCACAACCTGTTTCACTTCTTCAGTCCACTACGCTGTTCCTTGCACCCCCCTCTGTCTTCTCTTCCTTCCACACACCACATCACATGCTGCACATATTTCTTCTGTAAATATCCTACACACACCTTCCACGTCTCCCATCTGCTCCAATTCATATTTGCCCAATCGTTCCTTCACTTCTCTCTTATACTCTGCCTTTTTCTCATCCTCTTGTAACCTTTCCACTCTCCTTGCAACTACTCCTTCCTCTCGTCTTTCCCTTCTTCTATTCCTCCATCTTACTTGAATTCTAATACTGGCCACCACCAAGTAGTGGTCAGAAAGTCCACTCCCCCAGCCTCTATAAACTCTTGCATCCATTACACATCTTCGCATCATTTCATCCACACACACATAATCAATCATTGCCTTCCTTTCATTCAGTTCACCACCCACCCTTCTCATCACTCGCCATGTATACCTGTGGATCATTTTATGCCTGAAGAGGGTATTGGCTATCACCAACCCCGTCCCAGCACAAATGTCCACTAATGTACTCCCATTCTCATCTATCTCAGCAGGCACACCCCACTCACCAACTATTCCATTCACCTTCACATTCCCAACTTTACCATTCATATCACCAATCAATAACACTCTCTCATTCCTTCCAAACTTTTCCATGCACAATTCTACATTTGTCCAGAACTCTTCTCTCACTCTTCTAGCACGATCTTGCATTGGCGCATACACACACAATCGCCCACATTTGTATTCCAACTTTCAACTTTACCCACACAATCCTTGACCCAACTGATCCATACTGTCTTATGCTCCTCATCCATCTTTTACTCACAACTATACATACTCCTTCCTTTGCCCTCTGATTCTCACCTACTTCTGCACATATACCCCATCCATACTCCCATTCTCTCACACTTTCTCCTCTCCATTTTGTTTCACTTATTCCACATACATCCACTTTCGCACCCTCAAGCACCTGGACAATCTCTCTTTCACCTCATCATTCGCTCCCCTTACATTCCACGTTCCGATAACCATGTCCTTTGTCCGGTCCTTGGTCGTCATCGTTTTGTTCGGTCCTTGGTCGTCTTCGTTTGGTCAGTCCTTGTCCGAGGCTTATTGTTTGTTTTTTAGTTAGTTGTTTTCCGGGGAGGGGCACTAACCCTCCGCCAACCCTTTTAGTCGCCTTTTACGACAAGCAGGGATACTGGGGGAATATTCTTGAAAAACCCCCTACCCCCAGGGATTACTATATATATATATATATATATATATATATATATATATATATATATATATATATATATATATATATATATATATATATATATATATATGTATATATATATATATATATATATATATATATATATATATATATACTGTATATATATATATATATATGTATATATATATATATATATATATATATATATATATATATATATATATATACACACACACACAGTAAAAGTCCATTAATCCGAACACTGATAATCCGAATATCCCAATAATCCGAATTTTTAAAGATGGCTGACAAATACTCCAAAAGTAACAAAAAAAAAAAAAAAATCAAAATTAAAACATTCAAATTCAACACCAAATGCGCTGAAGTGCTGAGAGGTGTGGTCATGAAAGTTTCATGGAAGGAAGCTTCTGTATATTGTACATTGATAAACTGGTGCAGTTTGTTGAACAAAAAGATCATTACAATGAGGGTGAGGTGATTTATTTCCATATTTTTCTAAACGAGTTCTACAAGAAACTTGCACACACTGTCAGGCAAGCTGATATCCGTGACTGGCTGAAGTGCATGAGCAACCAGGCAGGTAAATCCCCTGATTTTATCGGAACAATTCGCCGTCAATTCGCCGTCACAACAATAAGAAGACAATTCACCGTCAGGACAATTCGCACCCTGGACGATTCCCCGTCATTCTATAAATATTACTTATTACTGATTAACTGATAGTTTAATAACTAATTTTCAGGGGGATCTATCAAAGTCTATGTTCATTCAATAGCGTAGGCTTTGGATATCATTTATAAGTTGCACTTTTAGACAATAATTTGCTTGTTTCTACCTCGCTGTAGTTGACTTTGAATTAGATTCTAGTGTCACCCATAGCTGTCTTCATTAATTTCCATTGGCACTACAACGTCCTGGGTATATTTTAAGACGACTTTGAAGAGGTACAAGTATTGAAAAACTAGTGTACTTGCAAAATAAACTGATATGTAAATAAACGACGGGGAATCGTCTTGACAGGGAATCGTCCATAATTTGACAGCGAATTGTCTGACGGCGAATTGACCTTTTACAATACGTGCATATTATTATTAACCCTGAACTTACTCTAATTGGATTTACCTGCCTACAACTGCTGTTTTCAACACTACGCATTACTGGTGAGTTAAACAACCCATAACATCTCTTAATTTACCAATTACAGCTCGTGTCTTCAGTAATGCATTATTAAGTAAAAAATTTGTGTAATACGTAATGTTAATATGGGCCATATTGTATTATGAATGAATGAAAAGTGATCCATTCGGTAAAATTTCAGTTTAAACATGAAATTAAGTGTCTTAGGGGTCCCACCCAAAAATCCGAAAATCCTGATAATCTGAATGATTCTCGGTGCACTACCATTCGGATTAATGGACTTTTACTGTATATATATATATATATATATATATATATATATATATATATATATATATATATATATATATATATATATATATATATATATATATATATATACCTGTATCTATATATATATATATATATATATATATATATATATATATATATATGTGTGTGTGTGTGTGTGTGTGTGTGTGTGTGTGTGAGTGAAATCACATACCTCATGGTTATACCCACCCCCTCGCCACATTGTCACCCAGTGCATCACATGACACTAAAAACAATACACCGCATGAACGTAAACACCAGTACACCATATGGATATATATAACAACACACTGCATGATCTTTAACATGTTACCACGTGGTCATAATGAGCACCCCCACTGTATGGTCATAAACACAATACCGCATGATCGTGAACAACATCATTCCACATTGTCATATAGAACACCACTTCACATGGTTTTAATCTTTACCACACCACATGGTCATAAACACTAATACACCATATGGTTGTAAGCATCACGACACCACATGGTCAGTAACAACACATAGCATGTGATCCTAAATACCACAACACCATATAAACACCAATATACCACATAGTTATAAATACTAACACAACTGATGATCATTAACTTTACCACTCCACAGTGTCGTAATATCAGCACACAGCATGACGAAAAGCACCAACACTGCATCTTTACGAGCACCATCACTAACATTTTAGTTTCACCCATTGTGTCCCGTTGACATATACAAATGTGCCACAAATGCAAGGTCCGTCATTTGCAAATTTTTCAAATTTTGCACATGATTTTTGGTTCATATACAAGGGACATCTTCCTCTACCCAATGCCAGGCAGGGACAATGCCTTACCCCATGTGACCTCCCTCCCCTGCATGTCATTGTCTTGGCAACTCACCTGCTACCAGTGACCTGGCCAGTAAAGACATGTCGTGTCGTGGTACGAAATTTAAAGCCAGAGTAATTCCCCAATCGATGACAATGAGGAGGACGAAGTTTACGTAGCATTAGAGCATGAAACAGTCAGAAATGATGATTAGGTAATATATCCAAATAAGGTGTGATATGTTGATGTGTTTGGTGAGTGAAACAATGCTTATCTATCTATCTATCTATTGCCAGACGCCTCAATCCTGTTTGGGGTGGCCGCAAACAAAACGCCTCCATGTCACCCTGTCCCCCGCCATTTCACTGCCCTGCTCCCAACACACACACCCGTCTCTCATGCACCTTTCCACCCCATCCCTCCATCTCATCCTCGGCCTCCCCCTCCCTCTTCCCCCCTCCACCTCACTCACATACACTCTCTTCGTCAGTCTTTCACCCTCCATCCTCTCCACATGGCCAAACCACCTCAGTGTGTTCCTCATAACGCTTCCTATCACATCCACATCAACACCACAACACTCCTTTATATCCTCATTCGTCAGCCTGTCTCTCCATGGTACTCCACAGGTTCCTCTTAAATAACTCATTTCCACTGCTCTCACTCTTTACTTGTGTCCTTCCAACAACGTCCAAGCTTCACATCCGTACGTTAGAGTTGGTATCACAATACTGTCATGTAGTAACTTTTTCACTTCCATGCTCACTTCCCTGTTTCTTATCACTGCTTTCAAAGAACCAGCAACCTTTCTTCCCTGCTGTACCATTTCAAGTACTTCACCCTCCAAACCTCCATCCTTACTCATCACACTACCCAAGTACTTAAACGTAGTCACATTTTCCAATTCCTCACCATCCAACCTCCCTGTACATTCACTGACTTCACCTCTCTCAAAGACCATCACTTTACTCTTCCCTACATTCACCTTTAGATTCCGTTTCTTACACGCTCTCCCAGACTCATCCACCAAGCCTTGCAGCTCCCCTTCGTCTTCACTCAACAACACAGTATCATCTGCAAACAACAGTACAGGGAGCTTCCAACAATTTCCTCTCTCACGAGAGCCACTCCAACATCCACTACCCTACCTTGTATCTCTTTTATTATCCCATCCATGTACAGATTGAACAACCATGGAGACATGACACATCCCTGTTTCAACCCAACTTTCAAAGAGAAAAATTCACTTAGTTCACCATCCACACGCACTGCAGCCTTCGCACCATCATACATACTCTTTACAGCATTCAACAACTTCCCATCTACTCCATATATTCTTAACAATTTCCACAATCCTTATCTATCCACCCTGTCATATGCTTTCCCCAAATCCATGAAAGCCGCATACAACTTCTTTCCCTTCTCTAGAAACTTTTCCACTAAAGATCTAAGAATGAATATCTAATCTACACAACCTCTTCCCTTCCTAAAGCCTCCCTGTTCTTCTCCAACTAATTTTTCTGTTCTTTCTCTAACTCTGTCTATAAGTATCCTACCATACACTTTTCCTATTATACTAAGAAGACAAATGGCCATATGATTACCACACACTTCTTTTTCCCCTTTTCCTTTGTACAAGGGAATAATTATACCTGGCTTCCAATCCTCCGGGACTCTACCTTCCTCCCAGGCCAATCTGCACATCTTCCACATCCATTCTACTACTATGCTTCAGCATTTCACCACACACTCCATCAATTCCTGGGGCTTTCCCCGATTTAACTTTCTTCATTGCTTCCACAACTTCTATCCTACTGATTTCTTCCTCTCTTCTCACCTCCCTCCTTCTCTCAGCCATTCCCCAGCCGCTTATACTCGCATTACTTCCATCCTCTATGTTCAACAATTCCTTAAAGTGTTCTCTCCATCTGCTCACTTTTTCTCCCTTCTCCACTAGTAATCTACCATTTTTATCTTTCAATCCCCTGCTAACTTCACTTCCACCCTGTCTTACTCTTTTCACCTCTTTCCAGAACATTTTCTTACAGTCCCTCCACTTTGCACTCAAATTCCTTCCAAATTCCTCATCCACTCTCTTCTTACTCTCTCTTACTAATCTTTTCACCTCTCTCTTTCTACATATAACCCTCTCTTCCGCCTCTCAACTTCTTCCACGCCCCTATTTCTCATCCATTCATTGTATGCTTTCTTCTTTTGTGCCACAACCTGTTTCACCTCTTCAGTCCACTACGCTGTTCCTTGCACCCCCCTCCGTCTTCTCTTCCTTCCACACACCACATCACATGCTGCACATATTTCTTCTGTAAATATCCTACACACACCTTCCACGTCTCCCATCTGCTCCAATTCATATTTGCCCAATCGTTCCTTCACTTCTCTCTTATACTCTGCCTTTTTCTCATCCTCTTGTAACCAATCCACTCTCCTTGCAACTACTCCTTCCTCTCGTCTTTCCCTTCTTCTATTCCTCCATCTTACTTGAATTCTAATACTGGCCACCACCAAGTAGTGGTCAGAAAGTCCACTCCCCCAGCCTCTATAAACTCTTGCATCCATTACACATCTTCGCATCATTTCATCCACACACACATAATCAATCATTGCCTTCCTTTCATTCAGTTCACCACCCACCCTTCTCATCACTCGCCATGTATACCTGTGGATCATTTTATGCCTGAAGAGGGTATTGGCTATCACCAACCCCGTCCCAGCACAAATGTCCACTAATGTACTCCCATTCTCATCTATCTCAGCAGGCACACCCCACTCACCAACTATTCCATTCACCTTCACATTCCCAACTTTACCATTCATATCACCAATCAATAACACTCTCTCATTCCTTCCAAACTTTTCCATGCACAATTCTACATTTGTCCAGAACTCTTCTCTCACTCTTCTAGCACGATCTTGCATTGGCGCATACACACACAATCGCCCACATTTGTATTCCAACTTTCAACTTTACCCACACAATCCTTGACCCAACTGATCCATACTGTCTTATGCTCCTCATCCATCTTTTACTCACAACTATACATACTCCTTCCTTTGCCCTCTGATTCTCACCTACTTCTGCACATATACCCCATCCATACTCCCATTCTCTCACACTTTCTCCTCTCCATTTTGTTTCACTTATTCCACATACATCCACTTTCGCACCCTCAAGCACCTGGACAATCTCTCTTTCACCTCATCATTCGCTCCCCTTACATTCCACGTTCCGATAACCATGTCCTTTGTCCGGTCCTTGGTCGTCATCGTTTTGTTCGGTCCTTGGTCGTCTTCGTTTGGTCAGTCCTTGTCCGAGGCTTATTGTTTGTTTTTTTAGTTAGTTGTTTTCCGGGGAGGGGCACTAACCCTCCGCCAACCCTTTTAGTCGCCTTTTATGACAAGCAGGGATACTGGGGGAGTATTCTTGAAAAACCCCCCTACCCCCAGGGATTACTATATAGATATATATATATATATATATATATATATATATATATATGTATATATATATATATATATATATATATATATATATATATGTATATATATATATATATATATATATATATATATATATATATATATATATATATATGCACACACACAGTAAAAGTCCATTAATCCGAACACTGATAATCCGAATATCCCAATAATCCGACTTTTTAAAGATGGCTGACAAATACTCCAAAAGTAACAAAAAAAAAAAAAAAAAATCAAAATTAAAACATTCAAATTCAACACCAAATGCGCTGAAGTGCTGAGAGGTGTGGTCATTAAAGTTTCATGGAAGGAAGCTTCTGTATATTGTACATTGATAAACTGGTGCAGTTTGTTGAACAAAAAGATCATTACAATGAGGGTGAGGTGATTTATTTCCATATTTTTCTAAACGAGTTCTACAAGAAACTTGCACACACTGTCAGGCAAGCTGATATCCGTGACTGGCTGAAGTGCATGAGCAACCAGGCAGGTAAATCCCCTGATTTTATCGGAACAATTCGCCGTCAATTCGCCGTCACAACAATAAGAAGACAATTCACCGTCAGGACAATTCGCACCCTGGACGATTCCCCGTCATTCTATAAATATTACTTATTACTGATTAACTGATAGTTTAATAACTAATTTTCAGGGGGATCTATCAAAGTCTATGTTCATTCAATAGCGTAGGCTTTGGATATCATTTATAAGTTGCACTTTTAGACAATAATTTGCTTGTTTCTACCTCGCTGTAGTTGACTTTGAATTAGATTCTAGTGTCACCCATAGCTGTCTTCATTAATTTCCATTGGCACTACAACGTCCTGGGTATATTTTAAGACGACTTTGAAGAGGTACAAGTATTGAAAAACTAGTGTACTTGCAAAATAAACTGATATGTAAATAAACGACGGGGAATCGTCTTGACAGGGAATCGTCCATAATTTGACAGCGAATTGTCTGACGGCGAATTGACCTTTTACAATACGTGCATATTATTATTAACCCTGAACTTACTCTAATTGGATTTACCTGCCTACAACTGCTGTTTTCAACACTACGCATTACTGGTGAGTTAAACAACCCATAACATCTCTTAATTTACCAATTACAGCTCGTGTCTTCAGTAATGCATTATTAAGTAAAAAATTTGTGTAATACGTAATGTTAATATGGGCCATATTGTATTATGAATGAATGAAAAGTGATCCATTCGGTAAAATTTCAGTTTAAACATGAAATTAAGTGTCTTAGGGGTCCCACCCAAAAATCCGAAAATCCTGATAATCTGAATGATTCTCGGTGCACTACCATTCGGATTAATAGACTTTTACTGTATATATATCTATCTATCTATATATATATATATATATATATATATATATATATATATATATATATATATATATATATATATATGTATATATATATATGTGTGTGTGTGTGTGTGTGTGTGTGTGTGTGTGTGTGTGAGTGAAATCACATACCTCATGGTTATACCCACCCCCTCGCCACATTGTCACCCAGTGCATCACATGACACTAAAAACAATACACCGCATGAACATAAACACCAGTACACCATATGGATATATATAACAACACACTGCATGATCTTTAACATGTTACCACGTGGTCATAATGAGCACCCCCACTGTATGGTCATAAACACAATACCGCATGATCGTGAACAACATCATTCCACATTGTCATATAGAACACCACTTCACATGGTTTTAATCTTTACCACACCACATGGTCATAAACACTAATACACCATATGGTTGTAAGCATCACGACACCACATGGTCAGTAACAACACATAGCATGTGATCCTAAATACCACAACACCATATAAACACCAATATACCGCATAGTTATAAATACTAACACAACTGATGATCATTAACTTTACCACTCCACAGTGTCGTAATATCAGCACACAGCATGACGAAAAGCACCAACACTGCATCTTTACGAGCACCATCACTAACATTTTAGTTTCAACCATTGTGTCCCGTTGACATATACAAATGTGCCACAAATGCAAGGTCCGTCATTTGCAAGTTTTTCAAATTTTGCACATGATTTTTGGTTCATATACAAGGGACATCTTCCTCTACCCAATGCCAGGCAGGGACAATGCCTTACCCCATGTGACCTCCCTCCCCTGCATGCCATTGTCTTGGCAACTCACCTGCTACCAGTGACCTGGCCAGTAAAGACATGTCGTGTCGTGGTACGAAATTTAAAGCCAGAGTAATTCCCCAATCGATGACAATGAGGAGGACGAAGTTTACGTAGCATTAGAGCATGAAACAGTCAGAAATGATGATTAGGTAATATATCCAAATAAGGTGTGATATGTTGATGTGTTTGGTGAGTGAAACAATGCTTATCTATCTATCTATCTATTGCCAGACGCCTCAATCCTGTTTGGGGTGGCCGCAAACAAAACGCCTCCATGTCACCCTGTCCCCCGCCATTTCACTGCCCTGCTCCCAACACACACACCCGTCTCTCATGTACCTTTCCACCCCATCCCTCCATCTCATCCTCGGCCTCCCCCTCCCTCTTCCCCCCTCCACCTCACTCACATACACTCTCTTCGTCAGTCTTTCACCCTCCATCCTCTCCACATAGCCAAACCACCCCAGTGTGTTCCTAATAACGCTTCCTATCACATCCACATCCACACCACAACGCTCCTTTATATCCTCATTCGTCAGCCTGTCTCTCCATGTGACTCTACAGGCTCCTCTTAAACAACTCATTTCCACTGCTCTCACTCTTGACTTGTGTCTTTCCAACAACGTCCAAGCTTCACTCCCATACGTTAGAGTTGGTATCACAATACTGTCACGTAATAACTTTTTCACTTCCATGCTCACTTCCCTGTTTCTTATCACTGCTTTCAAAGAACCAGCAGCCTTTCTTTCCTGCTGTACCGTTTCAAGCAATTCACCCACCAAACCTCCATCCTTACTCATCACACTACCCAAGTACTTAAACATACTCACATTCTCCAATTCCTCACCATCCAACCTCACTGTACATTCACTGACTTCACCTCTCTCAAAGACCATCATTTTACTCTTCCCTACATTCATCTTTAGATTCCGTTTCTTACACACTCTCCCAAACTCATCCACCAAGCCCTGCAGCTCCCCTTCGTCTTCACTCAACAACACAGTATCATCTGCAAACAACAGTACAGGGAGTTTCCAAACACTATCCTCTCTCACCAGGGCCACTCCATCCACTACACTACCTTGTGCCTCTTTTATTACCTCATCCATGTACAGATTGAACAACCATGGAGACATGACACATCCCTGTTTCAACCCAACCTTCAAAGAGAAAAATTCACTTAGTTCACCATCCACACACACTGCAGCCTTAGCACCATCGTACATACTCTTCAAAGCATTCAAGAACTTCCCATCTACTCCATATATTCTTAATACTTTCCACAATCCTTGTCTATCCACCCTGTCATATGTTTTCTCCAAATCCATGAAAGCCGCATACAACTTCATTCCCTTCTCTAGAAACTTTTCCACTAAAGATCTAAGAATGAATATCTGATCTACACAACCTCTTCCCTTCCTAAAGCCTCCCTGTTCTTCTCCAACTAATTCCTCTGTTCTTTCTCTAACTCTGTCAATAAATATCCTACCATACACTTTTCCTATTATACTAAGAAGACAAATGCCCATATGATTACCACACACTTTTTTTTTCCCTTTTCCTTTGTACAAGGGAATAATTATACCTGACTTCCAATCCTCCGGGTCTCTACCTTCCTCCCAGGCCAATCTACACATCTTCCACATCCATTCTACTACAATCTCTCCCCCATGCTTCAGCATTTCACTACACACTCCATCAATTCCTGGGGCTTTCCCCAATCTAATTTTCTTCATTGCTTCCACAACTTCTATCATACTGATTTCTTCCTGTCTTCTCACCTCCCTCCTTCTCCCAGCCATTCCCCAGCCACTTATACTCACATTACTTCCATCCTGTATGTTCAACAATTCCTTAATGTGTTCTGTCCATCTGCTCACTTTTTCTCCCATCTCCACTAGTAATCTACCATTTTTATCTTTCACTCCGCTGGTAACCTCACTTCCACCCTGTCTTACTCTCTTCACCTCTTTCCAGAACATTTTCTTACAGTCCCTCCACTTTACACTCATATTCCTTATAATGCGTATATTATTGTGTGAAAACAATGTACTCTTGTACTACATAAAAATTCGTAAAAAAAAAAAAAAAAAATCTATTATGAGTGGTTTGAAATAGTTATCCCTTCCATAGAACACGTTTTCTCTGGAGCCAGACCCCACAGAAAACACAGCCAGGTAAGGGTATGGTTACCTGTGTCAGCGTTTTTACACCTTAGGCGAGCGACTTCTCTATGAATTTTTGATGTTTCTCATAAAAAGTGGAGGTGTTAGCCAAGAAAAACAAAATAAAAAATCTGCCGGGATTGGGGAAGGTCATTGGTTGAAAATCTGATGGAATGGGGGGGATTAAGTTGAAATACAGGTTCAAAAATTTTTATTCCAAAATCGATAATGTCAGTCATAATCAGGACATGCTTTTACATAATCCTTTTTCTTTTGGCAAACATTTTCCTTGTTACCTGAAACAAATCAAACAGTAAACATTTTCAAAACACAGAATCGTCATTACTGTTTCCTTCATAAAATTCAAGATATTTCAATTGAATAATGAAACTCATGAGACAGAGGGAGTGAGATGTCTTGTCTTGACATGGCTTGCGACTTGCACTTGAAGCTGTTGTCGTCCCAAATTTAAACAAAAAAGGGGGGCGTCGACTTTTGAAATGACTGGGAACGGAAACCAGTCCTGCTAACAACGCAAAGTTCTTTGTTTTCATAATAGACTGAAAAACTAATGTATGGTCTACCATTTGATATATTTCATGGATTCTGTATTGTTCTGGAGACAAACAGAATGAAGAAGAGAAGGAGCAGACAGGGGAGAGAATGGGCAGGGGGTGGTTGTGTGAAAGACAAAGGAAGAAACAATCTTATTTTACACAGGAAAAAAATATATATATATATATATATGTTTCAGAGGTTTAAGCAGACACAAAATAAAGTATATCATGGTAAACAAACTCTTTTTCAAGCCAATCTATGTTTTTCCTTTGGATCCATCCAGCTTCACTGGAAAATGCACAGGCTCCCCTAGGCGGGCGCCCCTAAGGCTGAGAACCACTCTTCTATTGTTATTTGTATCTTTTTTTTAACATAAGTGTATTTTGCATCAATAATGTACAAAAGGCTATGGCGGTGTAATAAGCAGAGTAGTTCTCCAAGCAAGAGGTGTTACATACAATGTTTCCTGTCTTAACCCCTTAACCGCGGGGCGTCACTTTCGTGACGCTTGGGAGCAAGGGATCATACCACGGGGCGTCGCTTTTGTGATTCTGTGTTATTTTGAATTCACCCGGGCTTTCCAGTGGGGGCTTGTATCATCTATCAGTACTGCCAATGTCCAACACTAGTCAGCACTCCTAATCTCATCTGTACTCCCATCCATTGTTGACAATTTAGCCATTTCTCCCCGTTCTTGACTCCCCTCCCCACCCCCCCTCCATTACCCTATGCTCTCGCCTGCCCGGCCATGCTACGCTAAGTAAATCTTCCCTGGAATTTTTCACTGATTTCATCCATTGAAATAAGCCCTATGTCGTATTCTTATACCAAATAATATATACAAGTAAGAAATCAGGTAAGTGAGAGTGCCATACACCTGGAATTGGCTAATTATCACCTGACAACACCTCACGTGCACTCGTTCGCTAATTTTCGCTGTTTTTTTCCCCTTGAAATATGCCGTATAATCTATTTGCGTAATAAATATACATGTAAGGAGAGAAGGGAGAAGCCTAAATGATATTTACATTCACCTGGAACTACCTAATTTATAATGTATTGTCTAGATTTCCTGCCAATCATATCAGTGCTACACAAAGCTGTTTCAAGATTTAACATTGGTAGCTCTGATTATATATCTCCTAAGTAGGCCTCTAATCTATTTTCGTAATAAATATACATGTAAGGAGGGAAGGGAGAATATTTACATTCACCTGGAACTACCAGATTTATAATGTATTGTCTAGATTTCCTGCCAATCATATCAGTGCTAGACTTAGATGTTTCAAGAAGTAATATTGGTAACTCTGAATAACCCCTAAAGCAGGCCTCTAGGCTGCCCCTGCGTTATCAGTGTACTCTCATCTTCCGAAGTGAGAGGACGTACGTTTCATCTTGCTGACTTCAAGGCCTTTTTTTCACCCCCATGCAAATGGCTCTGTGACCTTTACCCCCTACTAAACCTCGTGTGGAAAGAGGTAAAGGGCTGACAATTGATAAAAAAGTGACTATGATCTTTCTATTGAGTAAAACAGTGCAAGTGGAATTGTAAATAATGTGTAAATAATGTGTAAACAGCAAGTGAAAGTAATGAATGTAAATATACGTGAACAATGGAAAATAGTTTTATAAGCTATTTCAAGTGACAGTGCACAACACAGTGTAAATAAAATAGAAATGTAAATAACGTAAATAAAATAGAGAACGTAAATAGAAATGTAAATGAGTAGTATTATAAGATTACGAGTATATACCCTAGGAGTAATGAAAGTGAAAGTTTCACTCTAGCATGTCTGAATGCTATGAGTTATGAGAGTGAAGATGAAAGTGACATTCACTCTCAATGCCAGTATACAGGACGAGAAAGTGAATGCTACGTATTTTACTGAAAGAAATTGAATCCCTACAGTGACAATAAACTAATACTACTGAAGGAAACTTATGGATAAAGACTGTAGATATATATAAGTGTTATATAGTAATAGAAATATAAAGTGTGAGGGGTTTTATGAATAATAAATGACAGGCTACCATGAGCGAACTAGTGCCAGTGCGACGATCAGACGCGCTCGTAATTTCCATTGCTTTCACAGTGTTTTTTTTTTTTAGTATGGATCCCAAACTACTTGAAAATTGTAGAATAGTGTTTATAGTGTTTGTATCTGGCTGTGGTAATCATATTACGGGTTGTCGGGAAGTGTAAAGTGGAGACTTCGTTACCCTACTTCAGAGGTCTCCACAAGTCCTACGGTAACCGACGAAGGCTCAACAATCATTCCAGGAGAAAGCTGAAGGTATGTGCCATAAGCATATGTAATTTTATTATTCCAGGACTAATAACTGATTTTTGGCAAATATTTTTTGAGAGTCTGTCGGAGCCCAAATAACCCCGCGGCACACGCAAGTTATTGGTAAACAAGCCCGCGGTGTAGGGGTTAAAGACATCTTGGCATGTAGGAGGACTACTGGGCCTTGAGAGCAGGGTGTGAAGCCTATGCCCAGAGTCGGACACATAAAAAAAAAAAAAAAAAATCTAAACAACTTACGAGAAATTCATGATGTGTGAAATGGCCTCCACTGTAAAAAAATCTGGGCTTCTAGTAATGATCCGCTTCCCACCAGGGGCTTCTGGGTCCTCCACTGTTTTCACGTATGGTGGCATTAGAACTCTTGTCGCAGTCAGGTTAGGTCTTGTAGGAAACCTTTAATAGAAAGATAAATTCGGTCGGAGTTAGTTTTTTAGCGCATGTAGTTGTTCTTGTTGTTGTTGTTGTGGCCCCTAAATGCAGAAATATTGGCACTCCACCTGAGGTCTTTCAGACTCCAGAAAGATTCATGCAAATTGAAGGGATGTACACCGACCTTTAATTGAGAATTTGACAAAAGCCCTTTATTAACTAACTCAGGAGATACTGATCAGACTGGAGACAGTAGACAGAATCACTCTAAACCATTACTAAGGAAAGTCACGTGTAAATTAAATCTAATTGTTTGTATATAACAAGAGCTAATAAAAAAAAAAGATCATATTAAACAATTAGAATTTAGCCCATGTTGTGCGACTGGGCTGCAAGAAGTGAGAAACGGTGGTGTGGACAAAACAAACAACAGGAGGGTGGAAGTGGAAGTAACTTATATAGTAGGCCTGAGCTCTCAGTGATTAGGTACGCACGAGAAGGAATAACGTTTTACACACACACACACACATATATATATATATATATATATATATATATATATATATATATATATATATATATATATATATATATATTAGGCCTGAGCTCTCAGTGATTAGGTATGTACGAGAAGGAATAACATTTTACACACACACACACACACACACACACACACACACAAATATATATATATATATATATATATATATATATATATATATATATATATATATATATATATAAAGGAGCCTCTGTGGTACAGTGGTAGAGTGTACGTTTCGTACATGGGTGAACCAGGGTTCGCGTCCCTCCAGGGTAATAAACTTTGGGAGTGTTCACCCGGCCACGTACTGCAAAGGGGTGCTGTGGTTGAATCAGTGTCGCTTACTATAAGTTATGCTTGCACCCAATCGGCTTGCGAGGGCCGATTACACTTGGTTCACAGACTACACACACATCCAAAGCCACTCCAGCACTACAAGTACACTTACTGTACAAGCACTTCTCACCCTACATACAATCTCTACATAAGCCACTTGGTAGAGATACATTGGCTGTATCGTCCCGACTTCGGTCAGGATAGGCCGGTCCTGCAGTGGATACTCAAACGGCTGATGATGATGATGATCATGATATTATATACCTGATAAATGTCATCCATATACATTGTAAAGGAGGAGCTGTCACCTAATGAGAATAAACAATGAAAATACAAAAATCAGTTCCTCTGGTGGGAGACAGCCTAGTTCCTTATCAGTGGTCCAGTAGATGTGAGAAATATTGATATTTTTTCCCCTGTTCAGGTGGCTGGGACATGGAACAAGTCTATTCAGTCTCGATATTGAAGGAGAAGTTGATCTATCTTGTTCTCCCAGAGTGGCATTGTGAAATAAACCCCAACGACTCCACGGGTGTATAGACCCGTGGGCCCCATCTGGCTGAAGTGCTCTCACTTCCAAGACTCCCAGGCGTCATGTGATTATTTGATTAGTGTCCAAAGTTATTAAATATTTTCCTGGGTTACATGAAACCATTTGACTTGTCCTTCAGTTTCGAGTAACTGGGAGGTAGCAGTATAGCAAATGAATGGATCACTCCCGAAACTGAGAGAAATTTTTCTGTAAAAACACTGAGCAACCTTTAAGAAAAATCAATATAACATAGGCAAGGCTAGCTGTTGCAACCATCCACCTGACCAAGCACATACTCCCCACCTCCTTGCATATCTAACCAAGAGCATAACGGCCCTCACCCCTCAATCTTTTCTTTTAAAGGTTGTTGTAAGGAAAACGCCTTGAGGGTACATAATCTGGCCCTTTCAGATTCCTTGTGCAAGTAACAATGAAATCTCTGGAAAATGTATTTTTCTTTCTATTTCTTTATTGAAAAAAAAAAACTACTTAATAATGACATTCCTTGACAATGCATGCTATCAAAAGGCGCCAGTTCACTCTAAGACATACAACTATGTGAAATTTCACGACTGTAAAGTGAATACTTTGTGACTTCTGGTCTGGAAACAAAATCTCTACACTCAGCCAGCCACCCTGTCGCCCAGCTCTATGGACGGATCACCTATTGATCCTAGTGATAACAACATCCTCCTTTGGAGGGTAAAAGCAAAAATTTTTCCTACTCACGAGTGAAGGTGGAAGACCGTAGGTGCAACCATTCATACAGTACTGACCTGAAGAAACCTAGACTTTTGCAATCCAAGTATACTGTCATCAGCTGGCATACAGTGGTGTGAGGAGTAACCATTACCACCTCTGCAATGCACGAAGGTTGCATCACTACTTGTTAATGCCACTTGTCAAGCATAACCACTTTTAAACTTTAAACGTAAATATTACGAAAAAAATTCGGTGGGACTCTGGAAAGCATGCCGCAAGCTAATGTTTATGTCTTCTGAAAGACACATTGCAGCCCAGTGGTCAATTATGATTGAATGAGCATGATTTCTTGGCTGTGGAGTGGACGAGGCCCATGAAGCTGAAAATCAAAGTCAAGGTCACTTGTAGCTGTACGGATTATTTTTAACATATTCCAAGTACTACTGTTCCACCACTCAGTCTCGGATACTATTTCAGATAAAAATTGAATAGCTGTACTACAAAAATATACAAAAGATATGAAACTGATTAATTTATGGAGAGGTGTTGGGTGAAAGATGGCTGACTAATTTTACTCAGTTTGAGGCAACTGTGAGGAAGGGGGCGGACTAAGATGTCCAAATAAAGCGATCGTGTATAGGGGATTTTAAGTGACTGGGATGATTTGGAATGAATGGGGAAAGAATTACACAAAGAATAATAATCAGGAGAAAGAAGAGGATGATACTTAGCAAAGGAGAAAAGGCCATAGGAATGCCAGGGGGTTCTTTGAACTGACACATCCCTGTTCAAAATTGCAATTAAAGATGATATGGAAAACTTAAGTATTTCTTTGCTATTCATACATAAAAATGATCTTTCCAGTGATGCATCAATCGACACACACACACACGCACACACATACACACACACACACACACACACACACACACACACACACACACACACACACACACACAGTTACCTGTAAAACTTCTCTGGGAAAAGCTGGCTACAAGAAGTTAGAATTAAACTCCGCTTGGTATTCCAGGCAACGACCAGCAACATCTGATTTTCCCCAGAGGTGTAGGGCAATGCCACATATCCCTTGAATCTGAAAGTTACGTATATATTTCTTTTTCATGTTAGACACCGAAGAAAGATCTGCTGATATACATCATATGATCAGAAGGCAATTTATAATTTTGAAACTATCTGGTGGCATCTGAAATTTACGAAATACAAGGATAACAGTAGTGGAAGTACAGTACTGGTAAAATATTAAAAAATAAGTGATCCATTGTAAAGTATGCTTGTTTATAAATTTCACACTTTTGCTAATTTATGAAAATGACTGATTTGTCATGGTCATTTGAGTACTCTAGTTGAAGCAGTGAAATCTGAAATTACAGTGCCGGTAAAACGGTAATAGTACAAGTATGGCTATGGAGTAACCTAAGCTTATCATAATGCAACTCGTATCTGTTGAAGCAGTGTCTTTTCTTTGTACTATCCCTGATGATTCTAAGTTATTGAAAGATATGTTACGACCCTGGGTGATAGAACAATTGCTTCGGTGATTTAAAGTCTTCTTGTCCAATAATACTGGTGTAGTGTTTGTTTTCCATGATTGCTACACTTGATCAGTGAAAGTAGTAAACACCCACACAACATTTACCAAATTCAAAAGTAGAAGCAGTGTTTGAAGGTTCGATTAAACTATTTAATTTTAGATGATGAATGACTATCGCAGTGCGGTGTACAGAAGCAAAATGTATTAACCTGAATGATGGAGAGTGAGTGAGGATGATCAACATCGAGTTGGTCATGGCCAGTGTGTCGCGGATGTAGTGTAAACGGTGAAGCGTGAGGCGGGTGAGGACGAGGAGCCTTGTCGACCAAACTAGGAGGCGGCTCTCGAGAGACCACTTGGTGAAGGAGGTGAGGAAGTCTGCATCATCACTCACCACCACTACCGTCACAGGCAATGTCACCTGCCGCAGCTGGGGACGCCACCAGGGGATAAATTAATTCTCTAAACCCCAAGCGGATAGTGACTTACCCACTTCAGCAATAACATAAGACTGGTCCTGTCTGCCTCAGCAGTAACTTGTAAGTCACCTACTCGCCTCAGTATTTACGAAGGAATGACCTACCCGGCAAGCCTGACCAATCACCAAGGAGAGCTCTTTCAGGGTCTTGTTATCGTCGAGGTTGTTCCATGCCACCTGAAACACTCCTAAGCCCCACGGTGACTGTAGCTCATCCACCCTGTTGAGCTGCCATATAATCATAGGTAATCTTTTAGACTCAGAGAGGCCAGGAATAATAATATACATATTGCATCGACCATACTCATGTTCCACTGACTACTGTGAGTCGCATCTTACCGACGAGCCGCTTTCTATCACCAGAAGATTGGCTGAGTGGTCACGTTGTGCTGCTCCAAGCAATACTTTTACAGCTGCCATGGTCTCTCCACCACGTTTCCCTGCACAGTATTATGTCAAAACGTTAGAACAGTCATGATCAATAACAAATCACACACACACACACACACACACATATTACATAAACAGTATATATATATATATATATATATATATATATATATATATATATATATATATATATATATATATATATTGTTACGGAACAGAGAGAGATAATGAACACTTCAAGTGAGATTACTAAAATCACTACTGTCCCGCAAAGTTCCAGGTTCAAAACAAAAGAGTTAGGTAAAATTACAAGTTAAAGTTTAATGCTCAAACTAACAACTAAACATTCAGGACTCATAAGGATAATGTAATGGCAAAAACAGGTTAAATATATGGTTAACTGAAATAGCCTCTATTAACACGAATTTAGCAAGAACAAATTTATCTAAGTCAACCCTGATAAATGAGAGAACCGGATAATGCTCAGTTAAAGCAAGATATATTATTACAGATACAAAATATTATTAATAATGGCTGACATCAAAAACTCCACATGAATCACAAAAACCCCACCAGGCCCACGAACCAACGTCCCAGGCCATACAATACAAGAAATATGGTAACAACACTCATACTCAAATTATACAGCAGCTAGATGATTGGAGACTTCCTGAGCACTCACAAAAATACACTATACAGGGGAGGACAGAGATGTGAACAAAATGAGGAGTAGATCTAAGAGGCAATTAATGCAGAGACTGAGCTCATTATATAGGGGCCGGCAGAGCTTGATTCAACTTGCAAGAAGGACGCGGAAATGAAGGCACAGGGGAGGAAGAGTTGACAGTCCTGCTCTGAACAACAGAAAGAACGACTTACTCTACTATAAGGGGGAGAATGGGGGAGTGAGGTAAAACACGCAAGCCTGGTCACTATGGAAGCCACGAGGCGAATTGTGATCAAACATGCAGCATACTGTACGTTAGAATTATACAAAGGATGATGAAATCATAGGCTATGTAACACCTCCCCACAAAGAAAAAGAAATTTACAAAGGAAATTTCTTATTACTCTAAAACAATCTGTCTAAAGTCTAGATAAGCAATCTGCAATAACATTTTCTTTCCCCTTGACATGTTGTATGTCTAATGAATACTCCTGAAGAAGTAGACTCCATCTTGTAAATCTCTTATTTTTATCTTTAAACTTACTAAGGAATTTCAGTGGGTTATGATCGGTATAAATGACTATGGAGTCAAAACCAGAACACAAATAAAATGAAAAGTGCTGTAAACCCAAAATCACGGCCAAAAGCTCTTTCTCAATAGTGGAGTAGTTCTTTTGAGGTGGAGTGAACTTCTTACTGTAATAAGATACAGGGTGTTCAATACCCTGATCATCCTCTTGCAGCAAAACAGCCCCAGCTCCTGTATCACTTGCATCAACAGCCATCTTAAAAGGCTTAGCAAAATTTGGAGTAGCGAGCACTGGCTGACTTAATAGGATAGCTTTAAGTTTACTGAAAGAGGATTCACAGTTATCAGCCCAGACAAATTTAACTCCCTTTTTCAGTAGGTCTGTAAGTGGTGATACAAGAATTGAAAAGTTAAGAACAAATCTCCTGTGATAACCTACCATTCCCAAAAATCTTTGTAGCTCTTCCCTACTTTTAGGTCTGGGAAGATCACTTATAACCTGGACCTTAGCTCCTGGTGGTGCAACGTGTCCATCACCAATTACGTACCCAAGGTACTGAACTTTAGCTTGACCAAACTCACACTTTGATACATTAGCTACAAGATTAGCCTGAACCAAACGCTCAAGAAATTTACTGACATGGCATAGGTGATCTTTCCAGTTGTAACTGAAGATTAATACATCATCAATATAAACAACACACCCTCCCAAACGCTCTGTTACAACATTCATGAGCTTCTGAAAAGTGGCTGGTGCATTCTTCATACCATATGGCATTACAGAACATGCAAAAGTCTTTCCTAGTGTTACAAAACATGAGATCTCCCTAGCACGTTCAGTTATAGGTACTTGCCAGTATCCCTTTAACAAATCAAACTTACTTATGTACCTAGCCTTTCCGATCTTGTCTATGCAATCTTCCACGTGAGGGAGAGGGTAAGTGTCTGTTTTGGTTATCTGATTAACAAGTTTGTAGTCGATGCAAAGCCGCTGTGACCCACCTGGCTTAGGGACTAAAGTGACAGGAGAACTCCACTCTCTCTGACAGGGCTCAATCATCTTGTGGTCCAACAGGTAGCCAAGCTCCTTCTGGATGAGAGGAACTTTCACTGGGTTCACACGGTAAGGAGGCAGTTAAATTGGCTTTGCGTCTCCAACATCGACATCATGCATCAACACAATGGTTCTTCCTGGAGTGGCACGGAACACTTGTGGGTACTCCTGCAGTAATGCCGAAAACTCCTGCCTTTCCTCGGGAGCTAGATGAGAAAGCTTAGTCTGGAGATCATTCATGATATCAGGATTCTTCCCCAAACTATCACTCAGGCTCATACTGCATGGGAGAACTTCACTTGCAGACTCGGGTGGAACAGCTACAGTGCAGACTGGGTTATTTTCGTCCCACCTGTGATATAACTTTAGCATGTTGATGTGACAAAGATGCTTGTTCTTTCTACAATCTGGTGTGGCGATGACATAATTGACATCACTGAGTTTCTTCCCCATGAAATAAGGACCACTAAACTTGGCTTGAAGAGGTTGCCAATGCACCGGTAGCAGAATCAAAACCTGATCTCCTGGCTGAAAGTGGCATAACCTGGACTTCTTATCATACCAAGTCTTCATCTTCTCCTGAGCAGCTCCTAAATTCTCTCTCGCCAGCTGTAAAGCAGTGGACAGCCGTTCTTTGAACTTCATCACATACTCCAGCAGGTTGACGTCATCTTCCTCCGACAGCCAGCATTCCTTGAGTAGCTTAAGGGGTCCTCCTACTTCATGGCCAAACAGTAGGTCAAAGGGTGAGAAGCCCAGTGATTCATTTGGAGATTCTCTTGCGGCAAATACAACGAATGGAAGACCTTTATCCCAGTCTTTCTGATGTTCCAAACAGTATTTCCTGAGCATCGATTTGAGTGTTTGATGATATCTCTCCAACGCTCCTTGGGTCTGGAGATGGTAAGCTGAAGACGTGATCTGAGTGATGCCCAACTCTTTCAGAGACTGCTTGAAAACATTTGACATGAAATTACTTCCCCGGTCTGACTGTACCTCATTGGGCAGACCAAACTTGGTGAAGAACCCTAGCATTTCCTTAACCACGTTCTTTACTGAGATATTTCTAAGTGGAATGGCTTCAGGATAACGAGTAGCCATATCAATCAGGGTCAACACATAAGAAAATCCTGAAGAAGTCTTAGGAAGAGGGCCCACAATATCCACCAACACACGGGTGAATGGCGCCTCAAAAGGAGGAATGGGAACTAGAGGTGCAACCTTTTCGGTCTGATTACACTTCCCCACAACTTGACAGGTGTGACAAGACTTACAATACCAGGAAACATCTCTGAAGATACCTGGCCAGTAGAAGTGTTTCAAAATGCTTGCCACAGTCTTCCTCACTCCAAGGTGTCCTGCGAAACTGGAATCATGAGCCACTCTAATGATATCCTGCCTACAAACACGAGGGATGACAACTTGATGTACAACCTCCCATTCACAGTCGGCTGATGCTGTTGGGGGTCTCCACTTTCTCATAAGTACTCCTGACTTTATATAATAACAAGTAGAACCACCAGCTGACTCTTCCTCACTGCAAGCAGAGTTAGCTAGACCTTTCAACTCAGGGTCAGGAACCTGCAACTCAACCAACTCTTGACGAGACAAATTACCAACACTACGGGGTACTGCCTCATCTGGTGAGTGGTCCAAATTAGCAAGAAAAGTGTCAGCTAGGATAACATCATCATCATCATTATCCTCTAAATCACCAGTAACTTTAGACTTAGCCCTAGTGACAGCACATGCAGAGAACACATCAGGGACATCACAATCCTAGGTCGCAGTCACTGGTTCACTAGACAACTAAGGAGCTGTACACACTTGACTTCCACCAATATCATTTCCAAGTAAGAAAGTTACACCTGACATTGGGAGTGTCTCAACCAACCCAACCATAACGGAACCATTAACAAAACCAGACCCTAAATTCACTCTGCACAGAGGGACAGAGAAGTAATTATTCCCTAGATCTTGTAAGATTACAGTTTCATCAGAGGAATTAACATTAGAGCCTAGAACACTGGTCAGCATGAGGGATTGGCAAGCACCTGTATCACGATATATTTTATCTGATTTCCTGTCATTACTGTCCAGAGGACTGACAAAACCATCAGACAGGAAATTAGCACATGATCTCTTGAGAGTGTCACCCACGTTACTGCTCAAAAGAGGAGCTTCATCATGAGAATTTAATTTACACCTCAAAGCAGGTTCAGTTAACTCGGTTAAAGAATTCTGGGAACTCTCAAGGGTGGACACTAGACCAATTGACTGAATATTTAAAGACTCCTTTTTGTTCACATCACGCTGTCTCCTGAAACATTTCTCCGTAGTATGACCAAGCTTACTACAATAAGTACATTTACTTTTCTGAAATCTACAGGTGGAGCTGGTATTTACTTCCTGAGAAACATCATCTTTATTCTCTTTCCTGTTACCTGTACTCTGAGTAGAGGCAACGTACTAACTCTCAGCTTTCCTTTTTTCTTTAGAATATCTCTTGTGAGTGAGAACATATTCATCAGCTAAAACTGCAGCATCAGACAAATTATCTATTCTTTTCTCATCAAGATATAGGCTTACATCATTATTAATAGACCTTTTGAAGTCCTCCAGCAAAATCTTCTGCTTAAATTTATCAAAATCAGAATTTACATTCTTAGAATTTAACCACTGCTCTAAGAGATCTTCTTTGATATTTGCGTACTCAACATGGGATTGCTTATCTTGCTTATAAGTTGTCCTAAATTTTACTCTATATGCTTCAGGAACAAGCTCATAGGCCTTAAGAATCAAGCTCTTAACTACATCATGATTATCAGATTGATCCTGAGGCAAAGATGCATAAGTTACTCGAGCTTTACCGGTGAGAACACTCTGAAGGAGTACTGGCCAATACTTTTTGGGCCAATTAAAACCTGTAGCTACCCTCTCAAACAACTGAAAATACTTTGTTAAATCAGATTCATTAAAAGGAGGGACAAGTTTAACATTTTTAGCCACATCAAAATCATCAGAGCTAGATGATCCAGTTCCACCATGTTTCATGCGATACTCATGGTCTGCCTGAGTCCTAGCAAGTTCAATTTGTGCCTGAGCCTGTGCCTGTGCCTCCTGAATACGAGCGTGAGACTCAGCCTCCTTAGCCTCAGCCTCCTTAGCACGAGCCTCCTGCAGGGCTAGCTGTAACTTAGCTATTTCAATCTGCGTTTGCTCATCTGGAGGAGTTACATTAAACAAGCTTTTATTAATCATGTCAACAATTTGATCTTTAGACTGATGAGAGCGAACAGCAATTCCCAATTGTTGAGCAACAAGCTTAAGTCCATTCTTTGTTCTGTTTTCTACATCACACACTGTTTGCACATTTGACAAAAAATCTTTGGCTTCATCAAGAGCAGTAATAGTAGACATCATGAATAAATCACAGTCACAAAATATCAAGCAATATCCTAATGATAATATCCTGAATATCCTGATAAGAGGTCACCAAATTTATGTTACGGAACAGAGAGAGATAATGAACACTTCAAGTGAGAATACTAAAAATCACTACTGTCCCGCAAAGTTCCAGGTTCAAAACAAAAGAGTTAGGTAAAATTACAAGTTAAAGTTTAATGCTCAAACTAACAACTAAACATTCAGGACTCATAAGAATAATGTAATGGCAAAAACAGGTTAAATATATGGTTAACTGCAATAGCCTCTATTAACACGAATTTAGCAAGAACAAATTTATCTAAGTCAGCCCTGATAAATGAGAGAACCGGATAATGCTCAGTTAAAGCAAGATATATTATTACAGATACAAAATATTATTTATAATAGCTGACATCAAAAACTCCACATGAATCAGAAAAACCCCACCAGGCCCACGAACCAATGCCCCAGGCCATACAAGAAAAATGGTAACAACACTCATACTCAAATTATACAGCAGCTAATTGATTGGAGACTTCCTGAGCACTCACAAAAATACACTATACAGGGGAGGACAGAGATATGAACAAAATGAGGAGTAGATCTAAGTGGCAATTAATGCAGAGACTGAGCTCATTATATAGGGGCCGACAGAGCTTGATTCAACTTGCAAGAAGGACGCGGAAATGAAGGCACAGGGGAGGAAGAGTTGACAGTCCTGCTCTGAACAACAGAAAGAACAACTTACTCTACTATAAGGGGGAGAATGGGGGAGTGAGGTAAAACACGCAAGCCTGGTCACTATGGAAGCCACGAGGCGAATCGTGATCAAACATGCAGCATACTGTATGTTAGAATTATACAAAGGATAATGAAATCATAGGCTATGTAACAATATATATATATATACAGTAATCACTAATATCCGGACGCCCAATAACAGAACATCCCCACTACCCGGACATAATCGTCCTGGGATCCAACATTCCCAAAATGGTCCGAAACCCCCCCCCCAAAAAAAACGATTTTTTCCCGTCCGTAGTTTGAACTTGCCACGCGCACCGGGGGAGAGCATTGTTTTGGCGCGTCATTCCTCCGACGTCCGATAGAGCGCCGCTGCATCCTCCTCACTTCCCGCCTGTCTCTCACCGCGAGTGTACGCTCCTTGTAATGGCTGCCCACGTGATCGCTTTTGTGGTGATGCCCTACCTGCTGCAGGGCCTCCTGCTGCTCTTGGGCCTCCTCTTAGTGTGTTTGATGATGGCCCCACCACCTGAGAAAAGGAAGAGAGTGGTGTTGACTCTGGAGAAGAAGAGGGAGATATTGGAGAAAGTGGATGCGGTTGGTATTCTTCCCGCATTCTTCATGAGTTCAACCTGGCCCGGTCTACTTTGTTCGATATCAAGAGGTCCCGAGACAAAGTCATGCAGTACACGGCTGACATCTCGTCGAGAAGGAAACGCAACATGGAAAGGAAGGTTATGTTTACCCTCAAGTTTGCAGAAATCGACCGATCCATGTTGATTTGGTATCGACAGCAACGTGCTGCTGGTGTGAAGGTACGTGGAACGGAGCTGAAGGCTGCTGCTGAGAAGTTTGCCAAGCTTCATGACGCCCTAGACTTCAAGGCATTCGAGGGTTGGCTCTTCGCGTTCAAGTTGCGACATGGCCTTACCAACCGTAAAGCACATGGCAAAGCATTGGACGCTAACGAGGATAGAGGTGACGAGTTTCGGCACAAGGTGAAAGGCTTGATCGACAGGGAGGGCCAAACTCTCAGTCAAGTCTACAGTGCTGACGAAACTGGCCTATTCTATCGCTCGCTGCCAACGAACACTCTAGCCAAGGAGACGGAGAAGCGTGTACCTGGCCGCAAGCTTTCAAAGGAATGGATATCTGCTTTGTGTTGCGCCAGTGCTAACGGCATGCACCGGCTTAAGCCCGTTGTTGTTGGCCGTGCAAAGCAGCCTCGGTGCCTTCGTGGGGTGATGGATGTCCATCCTGTCGTCTGGTACCATTCTTTGAAGGCATGGTTCACAGCTGTGATCTTCAAAGACTGGTTTCACCGTCACTACGTCAAGGAGGTCATCCATTACCAGACGAAGACACTGGGAATCCCGCGCGACAAGGTAAAGGCTCTCCTTCTACTCGACAATGCACCTGCCCATCCGTGCGACAAGGACTTGGTTGCTGAAAATGGCCATATTAGGTGCATGTTTCTGCCACCTAATATGACTGCTCTCATTCAACCAACGGACCAAGGAGTGATCGTGGCAACAAAGCGCCTATACCATCGGAAGTTCCTGGATGAGGCGATGGTTGTTCTCGAGGACGAGGACTAGCGCAGGGAGGGACGGGACACACGAGGCAAGCGGACTTTGGAAAACCTTCGCCACTAAAACATCAAGTCTGCGCTATACAACTGGGCTAGTGCATGGAAGGAAGTCCCTGTGAAAACTCTTGAAAATGGTTGGTCTCGTCTGCTTCTCGGAACGGATGTGGAGTACGATTTTCTAGGGTTTGACGTGGATGACTTCCATGTACGGCTACGTACGGCGACGATGTAGATGTGGACGATGTTCATGAGTGGTTGGATGACGACGAGGGCAATCCTGGGTATCAGACGTTGTCTGATATTGAGATCGCGTCTTCGGTTGCTGGTGTCAGTACCGAACTTGAAGATTCCGATGCTGAAGGCGATGATGACGCGGACTCCTCTCAGCAGGACACTACTTTAGCCATCCCCAAGCTGAGCACACTCCGGGAACATCTATAGTTCGTCCTAGACTACCTGGAACACCCGGACTGCGACAGGGAGATGGGGCCCTTGGGACTCGTGGAGGAAGTGCGTGCTTGCAGGCAGTGCATCATCAATCGTCAGAATCGTCGGTCATTGCGTCAATCAACCATTGACAGTTTTTTCAGGCCTGTGACCCCCGCTGTGCCCAGCCCTGGCTCCACTCCGTTGCCTCCCCAAGACAGGCCCTCATGCTCCGAGCCACAGCCCAGCACATCAGCCACGGTGGACTCACCAATCGATGTGAGTTTGTGGCTTTCTTCAGAGTCCTCTGCAGTGGGTACGCCATCACCACGACCCAGCGATGCACCCCTAGGTCGCCTGCCAGTGATACTCTCGGACTCTGACAGTGAATAAACAGCAAGAACTTCTCCACTAGACCACACGGAAATTATGAGTGTTGTGCAGTGAAAAAAACGGTGTGTTGTGTTAAGGATTTAAAGTTGTGAGAGAAAAGACTCAATACAAAACAAATGTAACGTAAATACACTTGTTTGTTTTGCCTTTGGCAAATTAAAAAAAATTGGGAAAAGTTAAAGTGCAACACTAAGTTACAATGGAGCATTATTTGGACAAAAGTGAACACTGTGAAGAGAACGGACTTCTGTGTGTTATTGACTAAGTTCAGTGCAAGACTTCAGGAACAGTGTACTGCAAGTGCTTCAGGAAATCGTTCTTACTGTCAGAGTCCGAGAGGAGGCGGTTATTCATCGAGGTGGACAGGGACTTGCTGTAAGTAGCCAGAATGTTTCATACTGTACTTTTTTCCCTACTATACTTACCTCATTTCACTCCATAATGTCTTTTATTGGTGTGAATAGGGTGTTAGTAGCTATGCATGTGCAGAAGGAATGTATTTTTCTGAGTTAGGCTAGGTTAGGGTCCATAAGTACCAGAATGTTTATTAATGTATGAACATACTTCTAAACCCTCATTTTATGTTTCTTTTGATATTTTTCAGTCATTTATGTGCCTTATTGGTGTGATTTGGGTCTTAAATAGGTGCTATGCATGTCCAGAGGGAGTTGTATAGGTGTTTCTCTGAGTTAGGGTCCATAAGTACAAGTCCATAAGCTGGGACCCAATATCCGAACAAAACCAATAACCGGACCTATCTATGGCTCTATTACGTTGGATATTGGAGTGATTACTGTGTATATATATATATATATATATATATATATATATATATATATATATATATATATATATCATCATCATCATCATCATCAGCCATTATAAGTCCACTGCTGAACAAACGCCTTCCCCAACCTTCTCCACGAATTCCTTGGCTGAGCCAATCTTTGCCGCGTTTTCCCTGCAAATTTCTCTCTCTCTCTCTCTCTCTCTCTCTCTCTCTCTCTCTCTCTCTCGCTCGCTCGCTCGCTCGCTCTCTAGACAGATAGATAATGTTACTGGTAGAAAGTAGTATAGTGGAAAAGTTCTACAAATAAAAATCAGATAATAATTAACTGATATTGCTATCATGGATGCAACTGAGTGTTTCACTTGAAATCAATCTGGACTATTTTATGCAGTTGAGGCAAAGTCGAACCTACCAAACGTTAATCGGTAAAGTTATCAAGCCTCTGGTGACTAATTTTTCATAAGGTGGACACAAATTTTTTGTAGTAGCTGGAGTAATATATCTTGATGCATTTGTAGTATCCCACAGGGTTTCAGATTTGCCTTGGAGATATTGTAACCTTTTAGTGAATTTTTCTGTATTTATGCACATAAGGAACAAAAGGCTAGAAGCCCATAATGTTGCTCCCTTCAAGAAAAAATAAATAAAATGCAAGATACATTCATTTCGATATGCCAATCGTACTGTACAGTACATTTAAAAGACATGAGTTTAAAAACAGAAATAAATACAGACGAAAGAAGACAGTTGCAGAGTTGACCTGTTGTTAACATGAAAGAATGAGATTATCGTTTAACTCTTACATTAGACAGGTGGACAGAAACGGGGTGAGAGTGCTCTGCCAAATGGTTATTTGGCACTAGCCGTGATGGAGGAAGGTGACCTTTGAAGTAGCGATAGTGAACCATTTAGAACAGCAACTATAGACGTGCCAGAAAGAAGCTAGAGATGAAGGCACAAATAGAAGGATAGACGCCCTAATAGGGCATTTTGGAAATTATAGTGATATGCCAGACTCGGTCAAAAGCCTTTGACATGTCAAGAGCAATATCATTGCTCTCACCAAAGTCCCAAAATCATTATGTTCAAAAGTCTGAGAGGAAGGTGAGGGCATTGCTAGTGGTGGGTCCTTGGCTGAACCAATACTGACTGCCGGAAAGGTTATAAGGTTATTTAACTGTATCTTTCCTTTTTTTTAGAATTAGAGAATCATCAAGTACTGTAACTGCGAGTTAGAGGACTGGTTTCGGTCACTCTAATCTGGGGACAGACTGAGACAGAACTTCAAGTAAGAAGAACTGGTATACCTAGATACCTTCTTCCATGCTACTGAGGCAATGTCCATACAAATAATATACAAGAGAATGATCACTTGTTGTATGCAGACAAATAGATAAGGAGATACTACGAAGCCTCCTATGCCACCTGTAATACTAACACTACGTGAGTTTCGGAACCCTAACGGCTGTATATTGTATAAATATTTACCTCCAACATGAAGTTCACCAAAGACAGCCACTGTGAAAGTGACAACCAGGGACAGCAACAGCAGCAGCAGCACATCAGTCCTCATATCTGGAAAACCGTTGGTGCATTGGTTAATATATCCAGACCGTAACTGGAATAACTGGAGTTGGATTCTTGGTCACTGGGGCTGCTAAACTGTTTTCGTCCCCGTCCTTGCTCATCTGTTAGTTTAAATATGACGTGAATTTCACTTCTGCTATTTTCTGCGAAGGCAGATAGTATATTACGAATACTAAGTCATCTCTGTTGATTTCATTTAACAATGGTAGTTAGACTGCTGTATGACTTTCTGTATAGCATTTTAATGTTAGCTCTCTTCAGTGTCCTTAAAACTTCAGTGTATACTATGCTCTTTTCCAACTGATTCGTCACCTGCAGATTCACACGTCGTAACCGTCGTCTCTGATTGGCGGAAGTAATGTTTTTCAATTACTGCAAGATTTGTTTTGTGTCTTAATATGTATTCGTAAATTTCACATCCTCTCTCCTCCCAGCAGTCTGATGACGGCTGAGAGAGCGACTGGACAAAGTTGACTGAAGAGAAGTAATTTTCTCGTTTACTACATTTTGTACTGTTTCGTTTATAAATGATTTCTGTTTCAACAATTTTCCTTTACGCGATTTTCGTCAAGAACACGTAAGTTTGATGTTTGTATATGTAATATGTTTTAAACTGTTCTTTAAATTATTTTATTTCACTTGTTGCAATTAATGTCTGCTTCTTTTCCCCCGTGCAGTCAGGTACTTAGGTTCTTTTCATCTTATTATCAGGTCCATCTGTAGAATCGTAATCTTTCCTGACACCTGTAAAACAATCCTCTGGTTGCTACGTCCATGTATAATTTATTTTTTCCTTTAGGAACATGAAGAAAAAAATTAATTTCGTTCGCCATATAAAATTCCATTAGTCTCCTCATGAACAGCTATAGTTCAGTTGACTTAAATATTTGTTACATTAGTACTTTTCAAGCTTTATAAGCAATACAGATTATGTACTGCTGGGGACACTTCCTGCGAGCACAGTAGACGTGACAACAATATCCAGTTGTGATACACGTGGCACCACATGTTTGCTTGCTCTGGAAATCCAAGAACGGGTATGACACAACCTCCGTTGTTGGTAGTCACAGGTGGCCGCTGCGGCGTATAATGCTGTTGACTCATTTACTCAGGTTGCCAGAAAAGTCCTCAAGAATATATATATATATATATATATATATATATGTGTGTGTGTGTGTGTGTGTGTGTGTTTACTTCGCTGTAGGTCAATAATAAATTCCAACATATTGGTTTATTTACTAGCGTGTGTATCTTCAGGTTCATCAAACTTCAGAAAAATACAGTTTATAAGGTATTGATTTTTATTTAAAAATAAAGTATGTGTAGGTTCAATATATCTGTTCACGAAGGAAAGTCTTTTACATATATTCTAAATACTAATGATACAGTAGGAATTAACACAAAAACAATATTCTAGGTGGCATAGGATGGTCTGTATCACCTCTTGCATAGTGATTTGTTTTGCATATTACACCTGAACATTCTCTTGTAAGGTGTGAATTTCGTTTTAATATCAATATAGCTCGCATCAACAACACAAGATGATACTGAACTGTAATGAGCATTTGGAAAATCTCCTGACTCATTTTGAATGTGACCCAAAGATTAATGAGGTAAAGAGTATATCTGAGAGGGCCAGGCATGCTCATAATTTAAGATCTCATTAAATAATGGAACATAAGAGGATGATTTCATTTCATAATGCGGCCTGGATCTCATGGGGAAACGGTTTGGCCTTGTTCTTCGATACAGAGACACCAGATTGCCATTAGTCTGCCAGCGTTTGACCCATCTCTGAACTGTGGTGGAACTTGTGCCAGTTATCGCTGCAATGGATCTCAGGGACAGTCCTTGCACCCACAAGGACACGAAACATGCACGCTCTCTGACATCGGTTATCTTACGAAGTTGTTGGGACTTCATTTCGTTCGATAAACAAATTTAAGCACTCCTTTTTTTGTTTGTGTCTTCGTTCCTTCCTGTTAACGAAGAAAAGAAATATATGTTAGTAACACTAAGTTTAATAACACTGCAAGCGTTCTGCTTCATAATCTTTTTTTGGCAACGAATAATTTGTTGTTGCTGTTGTTGTTGAGTGACTCCAGTCGGTCTGGCCGAGCATAAGCATCAACTTCAGGCAAGCAACCGCCCCTGCAGAAGAGTCCCGTGCACTGAGCCGATGTTCTCTTGTGGCAGACAACGCCTGGACACAGCCCGGCGTGAAGGAGAGTATGGAGGTTTCGTTCCTGGATGGACACCGCTTTTGCGTCTCTCCACCCAGTTAATAGGAGGACCATAGTAGGCTCAATTTTACCCCTTTATTTAGTTATTAGGTTACCACCCAGCGTTGTAAATGGTCTATTTATGTTACAGGAAACCATTTGCCATGCCGCTGAGTGTAAAGCTACCTGAAGTGGAAAGAAGATTAATAACGTGACAGAAAGGATAGGAGAAACAGGAAGAGAGGAGGACAGACATAGGAAAAGAAGGATAAGGATGAAGGAAAAAGTAGGCAGCAGTACACCAAGTGGGTGGATGATTGTCGCCACCCCCAGTCACCATCAAGCAAGAGGTAAAAAATATTAACAAGATAGTATGTATGGGTACGGTGTATGTTTTATTAATAAATCTTCTTCGTCCTTTCCTGCTAACGAATAAGTGAATATGTTATCAAAGTACAATTGATGCTTGATTACACTGGTTTACAAATTGTGACTTGTTGACTGAGGTTTCATAGCCAATGTCTCTTTTCTTTATTTTTCATACAAGACTTCATACATTTCATTAATTTTTCCCATGGTTTTTCACAATCAATGGCATTAAAAAAATCACTGAACATTAGTGGTATCCATTCCTAATATCAGGGTACTGAATACAAATATCAAGAGGATATACTTTAAAAATAAAGGGCAACGTTAAAGCAAAACTTATAGAAAGTTCATTTATCCTTGTCGGCCTTTGTTAAAGAATATCGTGAATTCTTGGCTTTGTAAAATCGCTTCATGAATTCCTCTTTCATATTACTGTGGCTTCGTCTCTTTTACTACACTCATTATATTCACGTTACAGTGCTCTTGGTGCCTTCATATTATTTTATTTATATCATGATGAAATCCTTCATCCTGCCCATCACTCAGTGCACCCAAGTTATTAGGAAAGTGCTCCAGATGCTAATGCAAAAAATGAACTTTTTGTATCATCTTCCATTACTTGAACCTTTTAAAATACATTCCACAGTATTCTTGGAATCAGGATGCAATTCCTGGAAAGTTATACACGATGTCTCTGAAGCTTCCTCATGGTTGTTTTTCATCCCCAGTAATTCTGTCATCAAAATTTTCATTTGTGAAAAGTTTTCGTATGTCAGATCCTACGAATATACAGTACACCAAGAAAGGCCAAAAGCAGAGTACAGGATCCAGCTTATTTCATCGTTTTCCCCATCCGAGAACTTCTGCAGGAATGACATCGGCGGACTGCACTCCGCTTCTGAAACAGACTCCATCCTGACTGGTGGCGTAAACACAGCATATAAACAGTCCTGTACTACTTGACTGACCTGGCTGTCTGCTCATTGGGATGTATGCCAAAGGCTTGGGTAATACAAAGAATGCAATAACTTGTCAGTTATTACATACATATGCTGTGAAAGCGGACTCGAACTATCGTCTCATAGTACTGTCTTCATATTTAATTATTTTTTACTCTTTTCAGTCGGCATCAAATCCTGTGTCAACCCCATGCTTAACAAACAAATTATTCGTATTAAAGCATTTAATGTCATATTTGTCTGCCATTATTCGTTTCTTAACTACGCGAAATGTTTACCCATCACATCTTTCACAGGGCACACAGTAAAATCCTGCTTGACGGACATCCTGCCGACGCTTTTTACTTTTCAGAAGACTGCCTGCTGTTGCAGAACTTGTTTCACAACTGAAACTAGTCTTGTTTAGTAGTGAGGAAACATTGCAAGCTACTGAGGTATTAAGAAGTATGATCCTGTTTACCTGTATAAAATTTTCTCTCTTCTTCCCTTTTTAGGTTATCCTGTCATTCTCTTACTAATTTATTTGTACTATGTATTCATTTATTAATTCTAATGACTATGAAAAATTATTCGACACTCTTACTTCTGACATGGAATAACTTCTATCAATTTCTACATATTCAGATATTTCCATTCTTATTTCTTGAGAATATATTTTTTTTTTTTTTTTTTTTTTTGGCAAGAAAGAAGGAACAAAGGCAGGAGCCCACAAACCGTTGCCTCCAAGAAAAAAACAGAAACAATACAAAAGAAAGCCAGATTCAAGAACCGTTCATTTCGAGATGCCTGGACACATTGCTACATTGCGTTTGAAAGACTGGAGATCATAGGTAGTAGGAAATACAGACAGAGGGAGACAGTTCCACAATTGACCTGTTGCATAAATGAAGAACTGGGAGTAACGTTTAACTCTTGCATTAGAGAGTTGGACAGAAAAGGGATGAGAGTTTGTTGCTAGACGGGTGCAACGCACCCCTCGTAGAGGGGTGACCATTGATGTAGCGATAGAAAAGAGATAATGATGCAGCAGTGCGGCGAAGAGACAGACGTTGAAGGGACCCAGTAAGAGGAGAGTTAATGAGACGAAAAGCCTTTGACTCCATACTGTTGAGAAGAGCTGTATGTGGGGAGCCTCCCCACACATGAGTGTTGTACTCTACACAGGGGCCAATAACACCCGTGTATAGAGTCAACAACTGTGCAGTGGTAAAGAAGGTACGAAATCGGAATGGCACACCATTCTCTCGGAAGCTGACTTTACAAGAGAAGCAATATGATCTTTCCAAGATAAATCCCGAGTGAATGAAACGCTAAGCATGTTCAAGGATGATGCAGGGTTGAGCTGAGTATTATTAAACATCAGTGGGTACTCCTGTGGAAGATTGTCAGGTTGATAGGTGTAAAAACTGAGTTTTTGATGCAATAAAAACACCAAGATTATTTTTACCCCAGTCAGAAATACGAGCCAAGTCAGATATTAGGTGTGCCATAACCTCATCTCTTGTTTGTTGAAGTAACTGCTGAGATGGACGTTGCGAGAAGCGAATGGAAGGTGAAGGGTGGAATCATCAGTGTACGAGTGGATAGGGTTAGATGTACAGCTTAGAAGGTCATTGATGAATAAAAGGAAAAAAGTTGGTGATAGGACAGAGCCCTGAGGAACACCACTGTTGACAGATCTAGGAGAAGAACGATGGCCGTCTACAACAGCGGCTATAGAACGACCAGATAGGAGGCTATTGATGAAGTAGCGGTGTTTATCAGAAAAGTGAGAGGCAACTGATAGCAAATCCTTCTATTTATCCTCCTACTTTTTCTATACTTACTTTAAAGGCAAAGGTGGCTGTTGGGCATGTGTATGCAACAACATATCTTGTTCTCGTGTTACTGAACTTTAATTTTCTGAATTCTCTACTCTCTGGGACAGGCTATCCTGTCATTCTCTGACTAATTTATCTGTACTGTGTATTCATTTTTTAATTCTAATGACTATGAAAAATTATTCGACACTGATACTTCTGAGATGGAATAAATCCTGTCAATTTCTACATATTCTGAAATTTCCATTCTTATTTCAGTGTTCACCATCACCTTTGGCTCTCCTCTCCTTTCACTGATCCACCTGATGAACTAGCCTACATCTTCCTACCCTACCCATATTCCTGATCGTCTTGGAGAGTTTGAGCATACTTGACCTTTTCATACAACTAATCCTTTCTGCATATGCTGTTAATCATTTCTCTTCATTGTGCTCCTCTGATCGCTGACTTATCACTTTAAATGGTCGTATTGCATCAGTAATACCTGTTAACCCTCCCAAGAAGTGGCGGCTGTGGCACTTTGCTGCTGTTGGTCGGTAAACTCTCAGACAGCATTTTTTTCCCCCTGGAACTATTATTGTTTTCACGGTAGACAGTGATCTTAGTGTTCCGGGGGCATTACGGAGGTCATTCTCTCGGGGTGGTGGCATACATTCCTTTCCGTTATCCTTTGACTAATGCAAAAGAAAAAAAAGTTTAACTCCGCTTTTTCTAATGTTGTCCACAATAAGGAGAGGACCTTAAAAGATACTGGAGCCATCTCACCCCTCATTCTCATCTCTTTTATGTCTCTGCTCAAAACGAAGCTAAGTCTCTTCTTTGCTATGCTAAAAAAAATAATAATAATAGTTTGTACTAAAATCTCAGAACTCTCTGACTGAAATTCTTCCCGCTCATTCTGGCACATTGCCAAAACCTATTTAACAACTTTACTTCATCATCCTTCCCTCTTCTTTTCCACTCTGATGGCTCTGTAGCTCTGTTTTCTACTGATAAAGCAGAACCCTTTCTTCAGACATTCTCCTCCAAGTCCACCCGAGACAATGCCTGTGCAGGTTCCTCCATCACTTCCACAATCTGACTTCTTCATGGTTGACATTAAAATTTCTTCAGTTGATGTGTTTTCTGTTATAACTGGCCTCGGTACTATGAAGGTATATGAGCCTCATGGGGTCCCACCTGTTGCTTTCAAAAACTTTGCGTCTGTGCTTACATCCTACCTAGGTAAGCTCTTATGCCTTTGATAATTAGTATCTTTAATTATTGCTGGAATCTTGCTCTTGCTCAGCCTCTCCCAAAAGAAAGTGGCCATTCTCAGTACTCTATCGTCTAATTCCTTTGACTTAAAAAAAAAAAAAAAAAAACTTTTGAACATATTCTTAACAAAAAGAGTTTTAAAGCACCATTCCTATCATAACCACCTTTCCGATCATCATCATGGGTTCTGCCAAGGATGCTCCACCGGCGATCTTCTCTCATTCCTTATAGACTCGTGGGCATTCTCCTTCCGAGACTTTGGCGAAAGATTTGCCACTTGACACCTCAAAGTTTCTCGATCTAGAATGGCATGAGTGTTTGATTTTCAAACTGCTCTCCTACATATTCTATCCTTCTATCTGTATCTTCATCTCTAGCTTCCTTTCTGGTCGATCTGTAGCTACTGTTGTAGACGGCCCTCATTCTTCTCCTAGGGTTATCAATAGTGGTGTTCCTCAGGGTTGTCTCCTGTTCACCAATGACCTTCTATGCTGTATATCTAACCCTATCCACTCATATGCTGATGACTACATCCTTCACCTTTCCATGTGCTTCTTGCAGCGTCCATCTCTGAAGTTACTTCAACAAACAAGGGATGAGGCTATGGCACACTTAATGTCTGACTTGGCTCATATCCCGGTTTGGTGTAAAAGTAATCTAATTTTTAATGCATCAGAAAGTTAGTTCTTACACTTTTCGATCCGTCATAATCTGCCACAGAAGTGTCATCTAATTTTTATCAATACCCAACTCAATATTGCATCTACTTTCAACAAATTTGAGGTATCATTCTCACGCCATTTATTTTGGAAAGAACATATTACATCTCAAGTAAAATCTGCCTCCAAGAGCTTAGGTGTGCTAAGCCGACTGAATGCCTTGTTTACCCCTGGACAGTTGTTAAATTTATACAGGGGTGTTATTTGTCTGGGCGTAGAGTGCAACTATAATATGTCATTAGGTTCCCCACATACTATTCTTATAAAGAAGGTGGAGGAAAAGGCTGTTCGTCTCACTAACCCTCCTCCTTTTAGTGCCTCCTTCAACCTTTGTCTTTTCGCTGCACTGTTGCATCATTATTACTTTTCTATTGCTACTTCAGTGGTCAATGCTCCTCTGAACTATCTGGATGCACTCCTCCACCGAGACGGCGGGAGCATAGCACCCATCTAGCAGCTAGCTTTCATCCCACTTCTATCGAAGTCTCTAATGCAAGAGTTAACTATTGCTGTCAGTCCTTCAAGTTTGCATCAGGTAGACATACTGTGGAACTGTTTTTCTCTTTCTATATTTCCTACTGCCTACGACCAACAGTATTATAAAAGTAGTATGTCATGGCATCTCGAACTATTCTTGAATTTGGCTCTCTGATATCTAGATTATTTTTTTCTTTGAGGGAACAATCTTTGTTGGCTTCGGGCTTTTGGTTCCTTCTTATTTGTATTGAAAAATAAAAAATAATAATAGTGGTATAGCTCAAAAAACTCCGTATGTCCAGGCATCTAGAAATGAACTGATCTTGAATTTGGCTTTCTTTTTTCTTTTTTTCTTTTTTTCTTGGAGAGAACAATCTTTGTAGGCCTCTGGCTTTTCGCTCCTTTATATTATCACTGAAAAATAAAGAATAAAAATAGTGGTATACTCCTCCTAAAAAAAAAAATCCGAACATATTCTCACGGCACAAAGACAATACTTGGTTTAGTCCTCATCTCTGTAGAAAGATAAGCATGTTCATTATCGTTCTTACTAGTCTGTTTCCTATAAACCTTGAACTTAAACTTGTTTTCGTGTTATCAAAAGTATGTCAAAGTAAGGCAGTCTATTGTTTGTTTCATATTTTACCGTAGACTGTATACTATTTTCTCCCTCAATTACATGATCTAAGAGCCTACTCAGGGGTTATCACTAGTACACCGTCAACATGTTGCTTGAACTAGTATTTTCCAGGTGCTCTAAAAACAAATTAGTTGTAGCTGGGCTGATTGGAGGCTTCACTGACGTTCCTGCCCTTTGTCTGCTTTTGGCCTTTCTCCATGTATTGACTATAGTTGCAGTCCTCGCTCTTACGCATATACATCATTTCTGTTTAACTTCTGAAATCTGTGAAAATGCCTACCGAGAAACTTAAACAGTGTCAGTTCTTTAATGCTTTGACAAATGGTTCGCGAGACGTAATCGAATACAGTATACTCTAATCCTGTGTGTGTGTGTGTGTGTGTGTGTGTGTGTGTGTGTGTGTGTGTGTGTGTGTGTGTAGCCTAAACTGGAAAAAAAATGATTTTGATGAAAATTACGAGACGGATTGCAACTGGGTCCCAGATGGGACAGTTTCAATTTCATGTCGATTGATATTTTATGAAGGGATGTCTTGGCTTGTAATAACTGACACCATTGGTGTTACAGTAGTTGCACGTAAAAGAAATGGTGGGGCATTTCCGTGGAGCTTCATACGTCCTTCCAGAAAGAGAGGGAGAGAGGGTTACTGTACTATACATCTATACTCTGATGTCTCAATTTGACCAATGCTGCTAACAGACGAATTTATGCTGCAGATTATGGTGATGGTTGTGGTGGTAGTGACTGCTGTAATGAAGGTGGTGGTAGCTGCTTGGTATTTGTGGTGGCGATAGCTGGGATTGTGATGGTACAGTAGCAGTGCTGTTAGTGCTACTTGTCATAATTATATATATATATATATATATATATATATATATATATATATATATATATATATGTCATACATACTGACAATCTACATTTCATGATGTCTCTCTGTTTCCCAAAATACCTCTATCTGTTTGTAATGCGTCGTTTTATTTCGTTATCATGGTCATTCGTTAGTTTTAGTATTTGCCCAAGTAACTGTACTCCTCAATTTCTGAAAGATTTTTTTTTTTTTTTTTTTTGATGATCTTTGGTGTATTTGAATGAAACATTAGTTTTACACTGAATCATCCGTAGCCCCTACTTTAAGACTTTCTCTATATAGGTTATTTAACATTTCTAGCACTGTCTCTGCAGTTTCTGAAATTAGGACAGTCATCTGCAAATCTTAATCAGGCGCATCCCGACCAATTTTTCAGCACTAACCCCCCCCCCCTCCCGACCAATTTTGTTTTTTTTTTGGCCCAAACCTCCGCTTTTGGTGAGAAACAATGGCAGTTCAAAGAAAAAGTGCTCACCTGAACTTAGAAGTGGTCTAAACAGGTGACCTTCTGCACATCTGGTACTGTGTTCTCTGGAACCACGCTGCGGATGTCGCATTTTCTACGGTAGCAGTAACTATTGCAAACCACTCAAAATGGTAGATAGTTGCTCATTTGGTACGAATTTATATGTAGTACAAGAATATATTGGTTTTTGCACAATAAGAGAGGCAATAAAAGCATTGTTTCACTCACTGAACACATCAACATACTGCCCCTTCCTTGGTGATGTTACCTTCTCAACATTTGTGCTTGTTTCTTCCTCTGGTGCCATGTAATCTTTGTCCTCCACATCGTCATCAATTGGGGAATCACCCTCACCTTGAATTTAGGAACGTGGTGCGACATGTCTTTACTGGCCAGATCACTGCTAACAGGTGAGTTGCCAAGACAATGGAGTGCAGGGGGGGGGGGTCATGCAAGGTAAGGCAGTGTCCCCACCTGATGGTGGGTAGAGGAAGGCATTCCGCGTATACATACCAAAAATCGCTCACAAAATTTGGAAAAATTTGCAAATGACAGACCTCGCCATTGCAAAACGTATGAATGAATATGTTATTGGGACTGAGCATGACAAAAAGTTGCAATGTGTTTATATGTTATCGGAACATGGCAGGCTAAATGGTCTAGGAATTCTTCATCTATGTTTACTCGTTTGTTCTCTCAGTCTGGCTTTCTGATAATACTTTCTGGGCATAACGTAAATAATTTTGGTGAATCCGTATCTCCCTGATGCGCGCCTTAATTTTCCTGAGTCTGTATGTAAATGAAATACAGTAGTTCTCCATTTATATATATTTTCAAGCAGTTCTACAAAGTTCTCATGTACTCCTTGCTCCCACAATGAATTGATACTTGCTATGTGCTGCACTTAGTGGAAAGCTTATTCACAATCAACAGAACCAAAGAACAGTGGCTTATTATGTTTCTAGTTTTTCCAATTAGCTGATTCGTGACGTGTAGATGATCAGTAGTCAAATGACGGCTGAGGAATCATGCCTGTTAACGAGGTTGGTTTTCTTCCAAATCTGTCGTTTTATGGTCTGTAAGAGTCATTTTAGTGAAGCGTTTCTAAATGACTGTAGGTACTAATATCTTTTGAGTCTCCCTTTTTTTTGTAAAGCAAAATAATTTTTGCATTAAGCCATGTTTTGGGATTCTTTTCTCTATACACTGAGTAAATAAGTGGGAGAGCCTGTTTGGTACTTCTACTCCTGCATCCGACAGTAAATCTGCTGCTATTCCAGCTTCTCTTGAGGTCTTCCTTCTTTTCATACCTTAAGGGAAACGTTCACGTCGTCTGGTGTTAACTCAGGTAGGTCAGTTTTGTCAGCTGAAGAGTTGCTATTGGTACTATTGTGTTTGATGCATATTATCTATCTATATTCCGACACCCTAATCCTGGAAAGCACACGACGCCTCCAAGTTGCAATGTCACCCACCATTTGACTGCCCTCCCCCCCAACTCACACACCCCTCCCTCATATACCTATCAACTCCATCCCTCCACCTCATCCTCGGTCTTCCCCTCCCTCTCCCTCCCTCCACATCACCTACATAAACCCTCTTAGTCAGTCTTTCATTCTTCATTCTCTCCAGATTTCCAAGCCACCTCAGTGTATTTCTCCTGATTTTCTCAACCACATCCACTTCCACCCCACGATGTTCCTTCACTTCTTCATTCGTCAACCTGTCCCTCCATGTCACTCCACATGCTCCTCTCAAGTAGCTCATTTCCACTACTCTCAGTCTTGACTTGTTCCACTCTAGCAAGGTCCATGCCTCGCTTCCATACATCAGGGTAGTGATCACGGTACTATCATGCAGCGACTTCCTAACTTCCATACTCACCTCCCTATATCTGATTACTGCTTTCAGTGAACCAACAACCTTCCTTTCATGCTGTACCCTTTCAAGCATTTCATCTTCAAAAGTTCCATCCTTACTTATCACACTACCCAAGTACTTGAATGCACTCACATTTTCCATATCCTCACCATCCAACCTCACTGTGCATTCTGTGACTTCATTCCTCTCAAATAGCATCACTTTACTCTTCTTTACATTCACTTTCAGATTCCTCTTCCTACACACTGTCCCAGATTCATTCATCAAACCTCGGAACTCCTATTCATTTTCATTCAACAATACTGTGTCATCTGCAAACGGCAACACTGGAATCTTCCACATCTCGCCCTCATTCATTAGAGCCACCACATATCCACTGCCCTACTTTGCATCTCCTTTACAATCCCATCCATATATATACTAAACAGCCATGGAGACATAACATATCCCTGTTTCGGTCCCACAATTAAGATCAAACAACTCACTCAGCTCACCATCCACCCGCACCGTAGCCCTAGTTCCTTCGTACATACTCTTCACAACACTCAACAATTTCCCCTCCACTCCATGTATTCTTAATGCCTTCCACATACGTTCCCCATCTATTCTGTCATAAGCTTTCTCCAAGTCCATGAAGGCAGCATAGACCTTCTTTCCCTTCTCTAGATACTTCTCCACTAAACATCTTATAACAAATATCTGATCTACACACCCTTTTCCCTTCCTAAATCCCCCTTGTTCTTCTCAAACTAGCTCCTATGTTATATGCTTTACCCTATCAATGAGTACTCTACCATATATTTTTCCAGTCACATTAAGAAGGCAAATACCCCTATGGTTACCACATACGTCTCTCTCCCCTTTTCCTTTGTATAAAGTAACAATTATACCTGATTTCCTGTCCTCTGGAACCCTTCCCTCTTCCCAAGCCGATCTACACAACTTCCATATCCACTCCATAGCAATCTCAACCCCATACTTCAGCATTTGACCACACACTCCATCAATTCCTGGGGCCTTTCCCAACTTGATCTTCTTCATTGCTTCCACTACTTCCGCCCTACTGATCTTATCCTCCCTCCTCTCATCTCTTCTTCTCCCAGCCATTCTCCAACCACTAATACTCGCACTGCTCTTACTCTCTACATTCAACAAACCCTCAAAGTGCACCTTCCATCTCCTTAATTTCTCTCTCTTCTCCACCAACAATCTATTATTCCCATCTTTCACTCTTCTACTATTTCCCCTTTCACACTGTCTTACTTTCTTTACCTCCATCCAAAACAATTTCTTACTCTCCTTCCATTTTATACTCAGTTTTTTTTCCCAAACTCTTCATCCACTGTCTTCTTACTCTCCTTCACCAATTTCTTCACCACCCTTCTCCTGCTGACATATCTCTCTCTCTCTCTTCTTTCTCTCATCGTCTCCCCTACCTCTAATCGCTTGCCATTCACTACATGCCTTCTTCTTTTGTTCCACAGCTCGTTTCACCTCATCATTCCACTATGCTGTCCCTTGCACTCCCCTGCATCTCCTCCTCACTCCACAAACCACCTCACATGCAGCGCCTATCTCTTCTGTGAATATCTTACATACATCTTCCACTCCTTCCATCTGCTCTAACTCATGCCTTCCCAATCTTTCTTCCACTATGCTCTTATACTCTGCCATTTTCTCACTTTCTTGCAACTTCTCCATTCTTCTCACAGGAGCTGTTTCCTCCTGTTTTCCCCTTCGTCTCTCCACCCATTGTCTTTGCAGCCTTACCTTGGCAATGATTAAGTGATGGTCCGAGATTCCATTCCCCACCCTCTCCACACTCTTGCATCCAACACTTTTCTTCTCATTCGATCATCCACACATACGTAATCTATCATTGCCTTTCGTTCAACAAGCTCACCGTCCATCCTCCTCATGACTCTCCATGTATACCTGTGGATCATATGATGCCGAAAAAAGGTGTTGCCTATTGCCAACCCCATACCAGCACACATGTCCACCAAAGCACTACCATTCCCATCTACTTCAGCTGGCACACTCAACTGACCAACCACTCCATCCACTCGTACATTCCCAACTTTGCCATTCATGTCTCCAATCAAAATCACACTCTCGCTCCTCTCAAACTTGTCCATACATGCTTCTACACTTGCCCAAAACTCATCTTTCACTCTTGCCACTCGGTCCTCTGTCGGCGCATGCGCACATACAATCGTCCAAGCTTGTATACTCACCCATACAATCCTTGCACCCACTGTTCCATACTCTCTTATAATCTCCTTCCACTTCTTATCATCAGACATACTCCCTCTTTTGCCCTCTCATTCTCATTAACTCCCGCACATATTCCTATACCGTATTCCCATTCTCTCACCCTTTCACCTTTCCATTTAGCTTCAGTCAATCCACATAAATTTACTCTTGCATCCTCAAGCACCTGAACAATCTCTCTCTCTTTCACTTCATCATTCACTCCTCTCACATTCCATGTCCCCACCCTTAGAAAGTCATTTGTTCGTTCCTAGTCATCAACGTATGGTCTGTCCTGGTCCAAGGTGCTTTATTCACTTGTTTTGTTAGTTCTTCTTATGGAGTGGGGCACTAACCCACCACCAACCCTTTCAGTCACCACATACGGCAAGCAGGGATACTGGGGGAATATTCTTGAAATCCTCCTACCCCTAGGGGGGGTAGGGGAGTTTCAATTTTTTAAAAGTTTTTCATCTCTCTCCACCATGCAATCTCTGCATTTGAAAACTTCGCCATTTTTGTCTTTCAGTGATATAATTTATTGCTTTCCCAGAGATATTTTACTTCGAAACTGATTCACACTTTTTTTTTTCTTTTTTTGATAATTTTTTTTTTATCTGATTCATGTTTCTCTTTCATTTTTCTTCTTTGTCTCCTGTTGAAAAGCTTATTAGTTTATTTCTACTCTTTGTATTTTATCTTTATATTTAATTTCATCTCCTTTCTTCTTTTCATGAGCTCGAGGGTCGTTTTTGAATACTCGTCGGCTTTGGTTTTATTAGCTCTCCGTAGTGTCTTCGCTGATTTTCTTAGCACTTATGTTAGTCTATCATTCAACTCATCAGTCACACTCAGCATAAATTAGAACCTAAAATCAGTTCGTTAATTCTTACTGAAATGCTGCATATTTTCAGATACTTTTATTGGACATATGTTTACTCTTAATCAATTACTTTCTTTCACTTCTGAAAATGAATCTAGCTGTATAACCTACCATTCTACGGACACTTTATATTTACTTTGTTGTTGATAACTGTGATATTTATGATCGTGTTAGTCTTATCTGCGCTAATTAAGTCGATTTAATTCTTGTTTCTCCATTTGAACTACTCCAAGTCCTGTATCTCCCTTTTCTTTTGTGAAAGAATATGTTCATTGTTCTGGTGTTATACATTTAAGCAAAATTTATTACCATTTTACCCTTGTCATTCGTTTCTCCCAGTCCGAACTTTCCGAGACATGCTTCACCATTTTTTGATTTACCAAGTGTAGCATTGAAGTCTCACTTGAGTATACGTACAATATCAGGTCTTTTCTTCTTCCATAGTCTGAGAGATGTCGTCACAGAATGTTTCTGTTTCTTTACCTGAGATTTGGGAAGGCAGTGTATATACTGTATTACTTTCACGGTGTATCTTTTGCCTAGTCTGATTACACTCCATTCTACTCTGTTTGATACCCTGTTGAATTTAACAATGTTCTCAGCAAGACTTCTGTTAATTAGAAACCCTACACTGCGAACACTTTCAATTTGCCTTCCTCTGTAATAAAATAGGTGGTTCTTGTTTTGGAGCTGTATTAAATTTTCTTCTTCTCTGTGGATCGCACTCAGACTTCAAGTATCGCAATAAATGTTTTCTAATTCAGTCAGTAAGGTATTAAGTTTGTAATCTTCTGCCAAGTTGCTTACACTGTACATGTAGATCTTCATGGATTTCTGTTTGTTTAATGTCCCGGTCTCTAATTTGCCGAGACATTGCCTACTCACTTTCAGTGGTACAGTGTCCGTAAGCACAGTTGATGCGACTGGATCTTTAGCAGACGATGATCCAGCCGGAATGCACGTGAAATAATTAACAGTAGAATGGTTTAAAAAGTTGAATTTACTGTATATTCGGTTGACGGACTTGTGGCAAACAGACTCACCTCCCTGCCACTTGGTTTCTCGTGAGATGTAATTTTTGTGCCGCCTTATTCAGCATATTTGGAGGGGCCCCATATGCCTATAGAGGGTCCCATGGTCTGCATGTAACCATTTGTAATACAGTAGTATGTAAGTATGGTGTGTGTTCTACCAATGATCTATAAGTGCACCAAGTAGGGCAGACGTGACCTAAATCCCTTACTTAAGGTCTGGCCTACTTCATATTTTGCTGACAGATTCAGTTCAAGTGAAGCGTGCCATCTTCCTACTACCTTAGTTACGGGACTGGCGTGGTGGAGGGTGGAAGTGTATACAAGAGCATAATACATAATCAGAAATCACCCCTGGACTTTGGATTCACCTTCAGCTGACGAATGAGGGTTTAACACTTGGTGGATAGCGAGTGGGATAAATATCATTTCACGTCTTCTGCGGGCAATCTCGGTGCTATTGCTCACATTGCCCCACAGAGCTGTACCTCCCACGACAACAGTCTATCTCAGTGGTTCCCAACCTTTTTTCTGTCTTTTCCCCCTTCACCCAGTTCACCTGTTCGGATTTCCCCCCTTCATACAGACAGGGGAAAAAAACAGTCAAAACACACAGTTTATTAGCTCAATAATACAAATAACATAATAATCGTAGCATTAATGTTGATTTACATTTTTATACAGTACTTGAAGAAAAGTCAATAGCTACATTCTGAGATTTTTTTTTTCTGTCAGCTAATAGCTAGTAATTTGTATTTCCCTCAATAAATTTCCCCCCTGGAATCCTGAAATTTCTCCCCAGGGGAAAATTTCCCCCAGGTTGGGAAATGCTGGTCTATCTCTTCCCCCAGCCTGCAGCCTTTTTTTTGCAGTCTTGGTGTGGTTCTGTTACAAGAACATCCTTGCAGTTTTGGTGTGGTTCTGTTAAGGGACTATCTAATCCAACCCAACCCCAAGCTACCACCATGCCACCACACCCACAGTGAGCCTTCACCACTAACCTCACTACCTGCCTGAACTGCCAGTCTTGTGTAACCCATTATTACATTACCACGCTGCACGGGCTTAGTGATTTAGCCCTCATAACCCCAACTAATCCCCCACTACAGGAAGTAGCCCCCAACCGCTGTTGCGTCATCATTCCCCCCCTACCAGCCAGTCCTGATGTCACGAAGAAGAGAGTGTGGCCACTCCCGGGCAGCTACGTCACACCCTTATGCTCCTATGAGTTTCTTGCCTCGCCCAGTGCCTGAGTGCCACCCAGTTATGTCACGGCCTCCTCTGCCCAATCACAGCCTTTGATGGGAAGAGGGAGTTGCCTGGAGAGCTGCCTCACTCTACCTCCTGCCCTCGAGTGAACCACATTCTTATCTCAGGTATACTGTGAATATTATTATTTTGTGTGTGTGCATCTTCATGCATTTTCTTATCTCATCAAATTACTCGATTCCTTTCTACAGAGATGGTGTGCTATCTCTATAGACTGTGATTATTTTATTCATTTACTCCTGTTCATTCATTGCATTCTTCGTCCCTTATTTTTCATTCACTCAGAGTTTCTCATTCACTAACTCCTACTTCGTCCCATCTTCTCCCAGTTACCTTCACACGTTGTTGTACAGTCGTGGCCATGAATAATCATCTATTCTCCTGTACCCCGTGCCTCAGATTAGCTCCTTTATGCGCGGCAAGTCACGCTGCAGTAAGAGGGGCTGAGAAGGAGGGGCCAGAGGGAGAAGGGAAGGTGGGTGGGGTGGATGAGCGTTTATGAAACTTTAAAATAAACTGCTCTTCTAGCTTTAAGGGTTGCTGACCTCTGGCCTAGTGATTTGCCTTTGTGTAACCGACCCATAAGATAAGAGACTTTCAGGGGTGCAGTTGTGATTTGCCGATTGTGAATATCTGTTTCGACCTCACTGAGGAAGTCGTAGATTGAGATAGTACTATCCTCTCCCATGAATTTTGGGCTGTTAACATCGGAGCCGCAATACAAAAAATTGTCTCATAAACCGAAATATGCAGTACTTCTAAATCTAAACAAAACATTATGTTCGTGTTCGATCTACTTACCGGTATGTTCACAAAACGAAGAAAATATATTAATGTGTTCTGTAATTTATTCAGTAAGCTTTAATATATATATATATATATATATATATATATATATATATATATATATATATATATATATATATATATATATTTTTGAGAATACACTTAAGTCAGAGTAATATTAATTATGTTCGTACAGTAGTATGAATGATAATTATGAGAGTCATTAAATATTATAAAACATAGGCTACTTTCCATTTGTAAAAATTATAAGATCATATTCTGGTAATTTTAAGGCCATAAGTTCAGCTCAGGAAAGACATATGAGGCACCCAGGACCAGAGGGGCATTACCCACAAGACTCTTGTATTGAGTAATTAATCATTAAAGTTGGGGTTTAATTACATACATCATTTCGACAGTTAAGGCATTATAATATATATCAATGGAAATGTCTCGTCAAGACATGTTTTTTCACATGTTTTTAAAGATGTTTTTGTGTATATGTTTTTCTCGTTTTTTATTAACTCCCATAATAAACCTATACATAAAACTTTCCTGGATGAAATTAATGTTACTTTGTAATATATATATATATATATATATATATATATATATATATATATATATATATATATATATATATAAAATGGTATTAGAAACATGAAATTTTATCCTAGGCCCAATAGTTTTTTCTATATGAATTTTTAAATGGTGTTTTTTGGCCACTCCTTACGGGACTGTGGTGTCTGGCAATAGACAGAGATAGAGATAGTTTTTTTGGTGTTTTTTTTTTTCCCGAAGATCTGACTAAAACTTACGAAGGACATTATACCAGTAGCTCTTGAATATTGTCTGGATGTTGTCCCACACAACATCAAAACATCGTGCAGAACACTTGCAAGGCTCACCCACTGCCTGGGCATTCACGTGTTTACTTGTTGCGCGGCTGAATTAAGATTCACCACTATCTCTTCCTCTTCATTTCCCTCTTCTTCCAAGTCTCTGGCTGCCTTGCTCTCTTCCTGGTTAACTTCCTAGCCTCACCATCATTTGCTGAATCACTATCACCCATGACTCTATTTAATCCATGAAAAAATGGCGAAGTAGAGGAGGATAATCCACGCGGATCTCAGCTATATGCCACCAAGCGTAGCAATGAGTGAGGAGGCAGTCAGCTGTTCACGGGAAGTGCTGTGTGATTGGCTGAGATCGGGTGTGTGGCCGCCAGGCGCGCTTTCATTGGTTGATGCTTACGCCTCTATGGACCTGTGCCTTCAAGTACCTCTATATAAACCCATGTACAAAAACATGCTACTTTCGACCCTCGTTCACGACCCGTAGGGGTTCTTTTTCCGTGAAATGTTTGTTGTACGATATTTTTGACCCTCTGAGCTAATTTTTCCCACTTTTAACTCCGAAAGTTGGGAAGTGTGGCTTACGCTTCTATGGTCCTGGGTCTTACATGGCTTGCATTACTAAAAGTCATAACAATTGATATCCATAGAGCTTTTTAAAGTTGAATTAAAAATCTATTGTTGCCTTGCATGTATATACTGTATGATGCCTTCGTTCTGAAAGAATAAACGATTATTTATGAAGCTTCTGGAGTCACAAAAGTGTCCTAAAGGAGCCACATGCTGCTCCTGAGCCGCAGTTGCCAACCTCTGTACTAGGCTAACAGGAACCGCAATTCGTGCAGGGCACTTTGAAGATTGTCACACATTCGATGCATGCCGCCAACAATTAAATCAGCTCTGTGGTCAACATTCCAATGCCGCATCTCTCATAAGGTTAAACTAATCTCCTCAAACAAATGGAGGAGGATATGAAAATACCTTTGAAGGATGCCAGGGTAACTGAGGCGGCCGCTGCCATGAAAGTGACAAGTTCTGAGATGCACCAGTTGTTGCGTGACACTCAATGGGTAACCAAAGTTGATGGCCAGCTTATGCTTACACTAGACAATTTAGGAGATTTGCTGGGCTACCTAAGATTTCTGAATTGGCTAACTCATCACCAGCGGGAAATAGCCCTACAGATTGGTTTTAATCCACGTGACAAAATTGTTAACATCTCAAAGATCACAGTAGAAAGATCGGGATAAAACATCACTCACCAGGCCAGTACTTACACCTCAGCCTCTCACTCCGTGGGCACTACTGCAAAAGTACTACACACGTCCGCCACTTCATCAGATCACTCACGTTCGCAGTCAACTACGAAAGGGAAGCCTAGTAATCATTCTCTCTCACAGTACCTATCACCAGCCAGCAGTCATGATCAGTCTAATGTGCGACGGGGCAAACGATCCTTGGTTGTGTGCTGGCACTGCAGTAACGTCGGTCATCGAGGGTCCAGTTGTTCCCGCAAACAAAGACAAAATCGCTCACAAGGGCGACAGTGCACACCTTCATGATCCTGTCGTCTTACATGCAAATATCACAAAAACAGTACAACTCTCTCTGCTGACGAATGTCGTTACCATAAGAGCTGCCAGCTGGGGGAAGAGGAGCGCCTGCATCGGAAGAATGTAACATAACAACGAAAGATACGCCCATACCAGAAATTAAGGTAACAGAAGATCAACTCTCCATTCGCCAGGTAGGGCCTATAACTTCTTTAGGCTTAGTTATTCTAGGATGGAGCAAAGGGGTACAAAGCTCTCTCTTCATGGACACCGGTATATTTGATCTCTGATACCTCTCTAAACAGGATTAGGGGAACAAGTAAAAGGGTTGGGATCCTCAAAACACTTGACATTTGCCAATGCAGCATGGATGGCTCAGGGTTTCAAGTCAAGGGAAGAGTCACTTTAGAGGTAGTGTACAACTTGATAAAGCCTTAACACCTTTTACCGCTGAATTTCATGCAACCAATGATCTTAGATATCCAGTGGATACTCTTATTGGCTTTCAAACAATGGCTCAAGAAGCAATTGCCCTATTACCTGCTTGTGATAGTATAGACATTAACGGGTTCCCAGCATCCAGCATAGAATACCCACGTCCGGTACTCTCCCAAATAAACTCAGTTATTCAATCTCACATGACCCCATCATTACCCGAGAGTAAAGAAGTGGACACTCCACTACTTGAACTGCCAAATTCACTAACGTCTAATGATACACCCTCTAAGCATTCAATAGTGGACACACCCTCTGAACATTCAATAGTGGATCATGTCAACTCCTCTAACAGTGACATAATAGTCGACTCAGACACGTCTCATTTAACTACCTCACATAGTTTTAATGATGCTCTACAATGAGCAGAGACAAGGCATGCAGTTTCAGATCGGTGCACAGTTTTTTACCGCGTAAGTTTACCAAAGTCTCGGTTCGTGGTGTGGGTGCAAAAGCAGGAGTGGATGTGATATAACCCTACCTGAGATGTGTTGAGTGAATCGCTCAACTTATGAGTCGGCATTGTGTGTGGTGCTGGAGTATAGCTTTTGCTACTCGTACTTAGCCAACACTACTAATGCCCCACTTAATCTACGTTCGGGGACACAGATTGGCGATTTCTTGGTATACCCAGCGGCCGTACGTGTGTGCCAGGACTTCCCACACTCTTCAGATGTGTGCTTAGTTGCTCAGTCCACTGACATTACCTCCCCCATCTAATCTTGAATATTATGTGAAACAGAGTGATCATTCAGAGTACAGAAGTCAGTTGCTTAATCTCTTGCGAGACTATCGTGAAGTAGTAGTAGCCCTACCCAGTGAGAACAAGGCCAAAACTATGCTTGGTTTCACGGAGTCTGACGCACTAATTTTGCCAGCCGAGGACAGGTGGATTTGGTAACACTGCGCGATGCACTCGGGCGGTGATTGGTCGATGTCCGTTGTGTTTGAACGTGCACCAAATTGACTCTGTATTCCAACCAAGGCCCTCATTGATTTGTAAGATGCCAGAATATACAAATCAAAGCAATGATATCTATAATGATAAATAAGTGTCTTTTAAATTGCTAGAGATAAACCTGAACGACATTGACAACAAAAACAAAGTAAAGTCGCGACTGGACGCATGTGGACAACAGCCAGCGACTGATTTACATGTTTACATTAATTTCATTACGCTTGATTTCGTTCACACTGCACGGGGTTTTATTATAGTGGCAGAGTTCAACTATTATTTTCTCATGGGATTTGCTTTTATCTTACTTTCCTTTCTTCCACCATTAACAAAAATTCAGTTCATTCTACAGTGATGTAATCCACTACTCTCCCGGCTTTCTGTCGAGGGGACAGAGATACATTCTTGAAGAGAGGGTGCATGGTGACCAGAGATACGGTGTCCGTCTGTCTGTATGTCTGTCTCATGATACGAAAATGTTAGGGAAAATCATACACCAAACTTATTCATGTAAGAAATAATTTTACTGAATCTGACTGGGAGCACAAACAAATGCAGATTTTTAGAGGTAGTGTTACCTATGACGGTAATGAAAATGTATATGTACACTATATACATTGAAAATAGCATGTATTGACCCCAGTGAGGTGTGTGTGTGTGTGTGTGTGTGTGTGTGTGTGTGTGTGTGTGTGTGTGCTCACACAAATCATTATTAGAAGATATGCTAAGTGCATCTAGGGTCAGGTTGTATATTAGCAGATGAGGTAATGAAGGACATGTAGACAGTGACACTGTGTAGCAGTGGTGGGAAAAACATTCGAGTTTTCACCGGACCTCGGAACCACCCCGCTATGAACGTCTGAATTCCCGCCACAGTCGCTAACTGTGTTCATATGCATCCAGTCGCGACATTACTTAGTTTTGTTAGCACTGTCATTCATGTTTAGCAATTTAAAAGGCACATATATATCATTAAAGATATTATTGCTTTAATTTGTATCTGTATATTTCGGTATCTTACAAATCACTGAGGGTCTTCGTTGGAGTACAAAGCCAATGTGGTGCACATTCAAACAACGGAAATCGACGTATCACCGCCCGAGTGCATCGCGCAGTGTTACCAAATCCACCTGTCCTCAGCTGGCAAAAACAGTGCGTCAGACTCCCAGAAACCGACTATACCTTAATCCAGTACAATATTACATTACAGCCTGGAGCTCAGGCAGTATATATCCCTGCATACCATTTACCGCACAGCCAACGCCAACTGGCTGATCGTCTTATTTAGGAAATGTTGGAGTCCGAAGTTATCGAACACTGTGACAGTCCGTGGAACAGTCCACTATTTCTCATTCCAAATCAAGATGTTGAGTTACGACCAGTGATAGATTACAGACGCGTGCATGGGCTGACTGTCCTGGACAGTTTCCCATTTCCTGTACTCACTGATTTGTTGGAATCCTTAGGAGAAAACAATTGTGCTTTCTCCTCCCTAGATCTTTTGAGTGGATACTGGCAATTAGAAATGGAGGAATCATCTCTTCCATTCACTGCTTTTAGCACCCCATCCAATCATTACCAATTCTGTAGACTCCCATTCGGCTTGAGAAATGCACCATCGGCTTTCATGCAACTGATTCATACAGTTTTTGCCAGCATGATAGGTCACTCAGTCTTTGCTTATCTAGACGATATCATAATCGCTAGTCACTCTGTAGAAGTACACTTAGAAAAGTTGGCCGAAGTGTTCACTAGGCTCAAACAAGCTGGACTTAATATCAAACTGTCAAAATTCCATTTATTAAGTTAGAGGCTACAATTCCTAGGACATGTCGTCGATGCTCAAGGAATTCATACATCAGATGACAAGGTCAATGCCATAACTAAATCCTCTACTCCCACCAACACCGATGCAGTATGCAGTTCTCTCGGTCTTAATGGCTACTATCGTCGTTTCATCAAAGGGTACGCCCAAATAGCTGTGCCGTTAACAAAACTGTTAAAGAAGGACGCGCCTTTTATGTGGTCAGATAAACAAGCGTCCGCATTTACAACCCTGAAAACTGCCTGTGCACAAGCCTCGGTTTTGGCATTCCCTGATTAATCACAACCATTTCTTCTCTGTACTGATGCTTCTTGAGCAGGCCTCTGTTCTGTTCTCTTGCAAAATGACTCTGAAGGAAAGTAACATGTCATTGCCTATGCCAGCCGTGTGTTAAACTCCACAGAAAAGAATTACAGTGTAACTCATTGGGAAGCTCTAGCCGCGGTTTGGTCCCTGAAACATTTCTGTGACGTCATCTATGGTTACCCTGTTCACATCCAAACAGACCATCTTCCCCTGTGTGACCTGTTTTGAGGACATAATCTTACCAGTCGACTTGCACGTTGGGCAGTCACTGCTGAAGACTATAATTCAACATTTGCATACGTTCCTGGGAAGTCAAATGTCATAGCCAGTGCCCTCTTTCGGCATGCAGCCACAGTCTTGACTGGTTGTGACGTTAATTTGGTGTTCAGTTATGACACTCCATGTGTTCCAGTGTGTTGATCCTATATGGTCATGGGTCACATACTTTCTAGAGTCCAGTGATGATTCTTCCTTGCCCAAGTTACCAATCCCTGTATCTGATTTCTTCCTCAACAATGAATTTCTCTATATACTGTACACTTGGTACTCAAAGGTAACAACGTACCTCATCGCGCATCTAGTCATTTCAGTGGACTTGATTCCTATTGCTCTTCATTTAATCAATGACACCCCTCACACGTCACACCCTGGTAAAGACAGAATCTTACGGCAGGCACGTCTTCTGTATTATTGGCCCACAATGCAAAAGGATATAGAAGTGCGCTGCAATGCATGTTTATCGAGTGCCCGTCGTAAGGGAACAACCGGTCAACCTGCTCTTATATTACGATACCCAGTACCGTCAAGGCCTTGGCAAACTGTCTCCCTTGACCTTCTGAACCTGCTTCATACAGAATCTGGCTTCGTCAATCTGTTAGTTGTAGTCGATCATTTCTCCTGATTCATCATCTTAGCCCTATTGCATGACAAATCTGCTAATGCAGTGGCACATGCTTTTGTTAATTTCGTAATTTGCCCTTTGACAACCCCAGAAGTCATTCTAACCGATAATAGGTCAAAGTTCAACAATTCAGCGCTGTCTTCGGATTGGAATTAGGAAATGCAATATAGTTGCCCATCATCCAACTTCAAACGGCCTAGCAGAGCGCCAGAATAGGAAGATATTGGAGAGTCTGCATCAGATAGTGGGAGATCAGAGTTCCACTTGGGACGAGTGGATCCCGCAGGTAGCTGCATCAAATAATTCATACATCAATAGGTCAGTTGATGAAACACCTTTCTTTGTCATTTATGGCTTTAACAAAAGACTACCTTATTCATTATTGCAATCCAAACTTGATCTTATCTACATTCACGATGACTATATAAGGGTTCACCTATCAAATTTTCAGAAAATTTATAAGTATGTTCAGGATACTCTGGCCCTCACAAATGCAGAAATGGTAAGTAAACAACACGCCGCTGCCTCTGATGTTACCATCCGAGTAGATGATTTAGTTTTTGCCCTAGATTATGACCAAGATTCAAAACTAGATAGTAAATTCTTGGGTCCTTTCCGTGTCATATCTCGTAAAGGCAATAAATTCGAAATAAAAGATCCGTCCAAAGCTGAGACAACATGGGTGCATGCCGATAATCTCAAACGTGCATCGAGGGGAATTGTATTGGAGGAGCCACTAGGAGAGGCCTTATTTTCTTCTCAGCAAGGAAATATTTCTTCTTCAAGTCCTTCGTGTGACACTTCTTCAGACTCTTCTTCTGATAGCAAGATGCCGCCTTCCCCCACTAACATTCAAAATTGCATTCTGCCACCAAGTCTTATATAACATTATCATCTCACACTCTTGTCATAATCCTCTTCATTAACATCACCTCAAACTTCAACTTATTTTACAGAAAAGATGTTGTGGCTCTACATGCTGGCAGTGCTGACTGTGGTCGGGTCTGGATTGGGTGAGGACGATGGTGTCGTACCGCCCGGGGCCTTGGTTGGCGCGGGAGGCAAAGTAACATTGGTGAAAGATGTACTGTAGTCTCCTTGTGCTACGGCCTAGAGCCGTTGGCCGCCGTGGCCATCGCCATACCTGATTTTGCACACCAGCTAGAAGACTTACAGGGCTTTCTATCGGATATCAAGGAACAACATCCTAGGGATGAGTTTTGGTACCCACTCTACCTACTCATATGCTGGAAACTGGAATACGTAAGATTTCAGTTCTCTCATCTCTAAGACTCCTTCCCTAACCAAACACCTGTACGTCGTTCACGAGTGAAACGTGGACTCTTTGATCTTGGAGGGGAAATTCTGAGCGGATTATTTGGTGTAGCGTCCACCCGTGACCTTGCTGGGTTTAAATCTGACCTTGTTGAATTAGCAAATGTCATAGAATCTCAAAGCAAAGTAATTAATGTTCAACATTCTATGCTACAAAAGATCACACATCATTTAAATGATGTCACACAAACATTAAACAACTTCACTGGAATTCTAACAATGGAAATCTCGAAAGTCAGTATTTTATTAGAACTTTTATATGTGAAACTACACATAGATAACCTAAAGGTTTCTACCTTAACTCGTATTCTAGTCAGCGTTGTCGATGGTCGTGTCACCGTAGATTTAGTTCCTATCTCTGACCTCCGCTCTACAATGAAATGTGCTCACTCCGCTTTCGACTTATCTCCAGTGATTTCATTTTCTTCCCTAGAACACTACTACCCAATACTAGAGGCCACATTCCTTACTAAAGATATAGTTGTTCATATCCCTCTTCGTTCTTCTATAACAGTCGATCTCTTTCACATCATTCCCTTCCCCTTCTGGTACAATAATTCCTTGGTACAAGCCTCTGTTTTTTTAGAGTGCTTCCTTCTCTCGCATGATCATCTCTATATTGCTTTCACTTCCTCAAGTGACTCGACAGGTGTGCTTTTCTTACACCAAACTCTCGAGTTTGTGCTGCATACCTCCCGACAATCTGTACTAGCAGCGTTGCTCTTTGCGAATCTGCCTTAGTCCGTAATTTCTCGGTACAACCTGTCCGTTCCTTTGTTCCAGCCCTCAAGCCCCAAGTGCACCATGCTTGTCTGAACCATATCTGCTATTTCTTCTTTAGTGTCACGACTTCTGTCAGTCTTATTTGTCCTGGGACTCCTTTTCGCTCAGTATCTGCAACTAGTTTGTACAAGGCCCTTGATTATTGTACGGTAAAATCAGAATCTGTAATTGCCCATGTTACACATTATCACTTTGCACTTCGCTCCACAAATATGATATCTTCAAACCCATTAATATTATCTTCCATTTGCCAGCTAAGAATCTTTCCATCACGTCAGGGAACCTACGTATGCTGGATTTTCTCAATCAGACTGATTTTATTATGAACCAGTTTTCTTCAGCCTTTAACCGTTCATGGGAACATCCAGTCCTTGTATTTCTCTCAGTCATACTTTGTCTTATTGGATTTTTTGTTACTATATGTATCCTATACTATTGTGTTAAACGAATGGACAAAAGTCTTCACGAGATCCACGTTGCAACAAAATTAGTGCGATAACCACGAGACCTTGAAACAAGTAGTTCTTAATGACACTCATTATGGTTGATGAAGATGTGCAGACCATATAACTAGATAATGATGGAAGGATCCCTGTGGATGACTGAAAGTTATGCTAACTGAAACAACAGTATGATAAAATAAACATAAGTACTGCACAGTGAATCAGTAACACGAAAACTGATACAATACAAATAAGGAAAAGGAAATGAATGTGTGTAAATTCATATATTTTTAAAGGACGTCACTTTCAAGACAGTGCCTTCCTTTATAAGATAAACTATTGTGTATTCAGTTGTTATATATATATATATATATATATATATATATATATATATATATATATATATATATATATATATATATATATCATCACCCGTTTGAGTATCCACTGCAGGACCGGCCTATCCCGACCGAAGTCGTGACGATACAGCTAATGTACACCTCTACCAAGTGGCTTAGGATCTCTGTTAGAGATTGTATGTAGGCTGAGAAGTGCTTGTAAATGTAACTGTAGTGTTGGAGTGGCTTTGGATGTATATGTGGTCTGTGAACCAAGTGTAAACGGCCCGTGCAAGCATACTTTATAGTAAGCAACACTGGTTCAACCACAGCATCCATTTTGTCCGCCAGTGCAGTACGTAGCCGGGTGAACACTTCCAAAGTTTATTACCCTGGCCGGGCACGAAACCTGGTTCATCCGTGTACGAAATGCACACTCTACCACTGTACCACAGAGGCTCTATCTCTCTCTCTCTCTCTCTCTCTCTCTCTCTCTCTCTCTCTCTCTCTATATATAAATATATATATATATATATATATATATATATATATATATATATATATATATATATATATATATCTTCTCCTTTCGGCTTTCCCCTTAGGGGTCGCCACAGCAGATCACCTGTCTCCATCTTACTCTGTCTTCTGCATCTTCTTCTCTTACACACACCACCCGCATGTCCTCCTTCACTACATCCATAAACCTTCTCTTTGGCCTTCCTCTCTTTCTCCTGCCTGGTAACTCCATTTCCAGGATCCTCCTCCCGACATACTCCTCATCCCTCCTCCGCACATGTCCAAACCATCTCAGTCTCGCCTCTCTAGCTTTGTCCCCAAACTGACTTACGTGCGCTGTCCCTCTAATATGTACATTTCTAATTTTGTCCAACCTCGTCACTCCTAGTGAAAAACGCAACATCTTCATTTCTGCTACCTCCAACTCTGCCTCCTGTCTTTTTGTCAGTGGTACTGTCTCCATTCCGTACAACATGGCTGGCCTCACTACAGTCTTAAAAACTTTCCCTTTAATTTCTGCAGAGACCTTTTGTCACAGATCATTCCTGTCACCTTTCTCCACCCACTCCATCCCGCCTGCATTCTCTTTTTTACCTCTCTACCACACTCTCCGTTACTTTGTACAGTTGACCCCAAGTATTTGAATTCGTCTACCTTTGCCACCTCTACACCTTGCAGCCTCACGGTTCCCCTGTCATCTCTCTCATTTACACACATGTACTGAGTCTTCCTTCTGCTTACTTTCATTCCCCTTCTCTCCAGTGCATATATCCATCTCTCAAGCTCTGCCTCAGCTTCATCCCGGCTCTCACTACATATCACAATGTCGTCAGAAACATCATTGTCCACGAAGGCCCCTATCTAATCTCTTTTTTTTTTTTTTTTTTTTTTTTTGCGAGGAAGAAGGAACCAAAGGCCATGACCCTGCAATAAGAGTTCCCTCCAAGAGAAAAACAAAATACAAGAGAGAGCCAAATTCAAGATCCATTCATTTTGAGATGCCTGGACACACTGCATTTGAAAGACTGGATATCATAGGCAGCAGGAAATACAGACAAAGGGAGACAGTTCCAGAGTTGACCTGTTGCATAAATGAAGGACTGGGAGTAACGGTTATCTCTTGCATTAGAGAGTTGGACAGAAAAGGGATGAGAGTTTGCTGCTAGACGGGTGCTACGTGTCCGTCGTAGAGGTAGAGGAATGCATGCAGACAGTTCAGAAGAGCAATGACCATTAAAGTAGCAATAGAAAATATGTATAGATGCAACACTGCGGTGAAGAGACAAAGGTTGAAGGGAGTCAGTAAGAGGAGGAGAGTTAATGAGACGAAAAGCCTTTGACTCCACCCTGTTGAGAAGAGCTGTATGTGGGGAGCCTCCCCACGCATGAGTTGTACTCCACACAAGGGCGGATAAAACCCCTGTATAGAGTCGACAATTGTGCAGGGGTAAAGAAAGAATGGAGTCGGCTTAGCACATCCAATCTCTTGGAAGCAGATTTCACAAGAGATGTAATATGATCTTTCCAAGATAAGTCCCGAGTAAATGAAACCCCAAGCATGTTCAATGATGATGCAGGATTAAGCTGAATATTATTGAACATTAGTGGGTATACCTGTGGAAGATTTTGATGGGTTGATAGGTGTCAGAACTGAGTCTTAGATTCATTAAAAACAACAAGATTATTTTTACCCCAGTCAGAGATACGAGCCAAGTCAGACATCAGGTGTGCCATAGCCTCATCCCTTGTTTGTTGAAGCAACTGCTGAGATGGTCGTTGCGGGAACCACATGGAAAGGTGAAGGGTGGAGTCATCAGCGTATGAGTGCATAGGGTTAGATGTACAGCTTAGAAGGTCATTGATGAATAAAAGGAAGAGAGTTGGTGATAGGACAGAGCCCTGAGGAACACCACTGTTGATAGATCTAGGAGAAGAACGATGGCCGTCTACAACAGCGGCTATAGAATGACCAGAAAGGAAGCTAGCGATGAAGGCACAGATAGAAGGATAGAAACCGTAAGAGGGCAGTTTGGAAATTAAAGATTTATGCCAGACTCGATCCAAAGCCTTTAAGATGTCAAGTGCAATGGCAAAGTTTTAGCCAAAGTCCCGAAAGGAGAATGACCAGGAGTCTGAAAGGTAGGTGAGAAGATCGCCAGTGGAGCGTCCCTGACGGAACCCGTATTGACGATCAGAAAGAAGGTTGTGATAGGAAAGATGCCTTAAAATTTTTCTATAGAGAATTGACTTGAAAACTTTTGAAATACAGGATGTTAAAGCAATTGGACGATAGCTGGAGGGTTGGGAGTGGTCACCCTTCATTGGGACTGGCTGAATGAGAGCAAACTTCCAGCAAGAAGGAAAGGTACAAGTTGACAGACAAAGGCAAAAGAGTTTGCCTAATCAGGGTGTAAGCATAGAAGCACAGTTGTTGAGAACAACAGGAGGGACTCCATCAGGCCTATATGCCTTGTTAGTATTGAGGCCTGTGATGGCAGAAAATACATCAGCTGAAGAAATTTTAATGTCAGCCATGAGGAAGTCAGAGGGGGGAAGTGATGGAGAAACAGCACTGGAATTGTCTAAGGTGGAATTGGAGGAGAAAGTCTGTGCGAAGAGATCTGCTTTATCAGTAGAAGAAATAGCTACAGAACCATCAGAGTAGAAAAGAGGAGGGAAGGATGATGAGGTAAAGTTGTTAGAAAGGTTTTTGGCAAGGTGCCACAAGGAACAGGAAGAATTTGAGTTGGAAAGTTGAGAGCATTTAGTACGGATGAAATTATTTTTAGCAGAGCGAAGAACAGACTTAGCACGATTCCAGGGAGAAACGTAAAGATGATGTGATTCAGGGGTGGGTTGGCTCCGGTACCTTTTGTAGGCCCTCTCCTTGTTGCAGGCAGCATTAGAACAAGCGTGATTAAACCAAGGCTTTCTTTCGTTAGTCAAAGGATATGAGAGGAATGTATGCTTCCATGTCAATCTGCCCATCACCATTGCAAACAAGAAGGGGCTCAAAGTCGATCCTTGATAAAATCCCACCTCCACCTTGAAACCCTCAGTCATTCCTACTGCACATCTCACTGCCGTACACTATCGTCGTACATGTCCTTCACCACCCTCACATACGTCTCTGCCACTCCTGACTTTCTCATACAGTACCACTGCTCCTCTGTGTGTGTGTGTGTGTGTGTGTGTGTGTGTGTGTGTGTGTGTGTGTGTGTGTACTTACCTAATTGTATCTTTACAGGAATGAGTAAAGCTCGTACTGTCCGGTGTCTTAAACCATATTTATCGAACATATCCTTAAATTTGTGAATTGTTTTGGCACACACTATTTCATTCGGTAGTGCATTCCACTGATCAATTGCTCTATTTGGGAAACTAAATTTCCTTACGTCTTTATCACCTCTCTTCTTATGTAGTTTTTTGCAGTGTCCTCTTGCTGATGCTTCCCAATAGGTTATGTAATCATTTATGTCTATTTCCTCCTTCCCTGACATGCATTCATATAGCATAATCATGTCACCTCTTCTTCTTCTCACCTGCAGTGTTGGTAGATTCAGTTTATTTAGTCTTTCTTCGTAGCTTAAATCCCTTAAGCTTGGTACCCATCTTGTAGCGGCCCTTTGAACTTTTTCAATCTTGTCTATGTGTTTTTTGAGATGAGGTCTCCAGACTACTGATGCATACTCCAGGGTTGGTCTGATGAATGATGTTATTATCTTTCTTAGCATGTCTTCATTTATGTATGTGAACTCTATTCACATATTTGCAAGCAGTGTATACATGTCCCGTACCTTCTCACTGATGTGGTCAACCGGAGATAGTCTGTTATTGATAATTATCACACCTATGTCCTTCTCTCTTTCTGATGTGTGTACGGTTTTATTTCCCAACGTATAATCCCAATCAGGTTTTTTCCACTTTTACCAAACTTGATTGCATGACACTTGTCCACATTGAATTCCATTTACCATGTATTACTCCATTCATGAAGTTTATTTAATTCTTCTTGTAGCTCTTTACAAGAGTCTGTGTTAGTAATTCTCCTTTGTATTTTTGCATCATCTGCAAACATATTTAGAACACTTTGGGAGTGTTCACCCGGCCACGTACTACATTGGCGGAGACAAGGGATGCTGTGTTGAACCAGTGTCGCTTACTCTAAAGTATGCTTGCACCCAGTCAACTTGCGCGGGCCGATTACACTTGGTTCACAGGCTACACACACATCCAAAGCCACTCCAACACTACAATTACACTTACAAGCACTTCTCACCCTACATACAATCTCTACTATACAGCCTAAGCCATTGGTACAGATACATTGGCTGTATCGTCCCGACTTCGGTCGGGATAGGTCGGTCCTGCAGTGGATACTCAAACGGGTGATGATGATGATGATGATATATATATATATATATATATATATGTTAGATTTGTTAGGTTATGTAAGGTTAGGTTGATTTATAGAAACGATTAACATATCCTAGCATTCATGCAAATTAACCTAACCTAACCTAACAAACCTTGCCTAACCTATCCTGAACTTTATCTAGATTATCCCAGCCGAACCTAATTGCAGCTAAAATTAACCCAAACTTTATCAGTCAAACCAAATTTAAACTCATTTCACGAATTCGCTAGGGATTTCATGAAATCAATGGTTACACGGATCCTTTGTAATATATATATATATATATATATATATATATATATATATATATATATATATATCGAAAGATGGGTGAATTGTGATAGTGAGAGGTAATTGTGATATATTTTTGACAACCACCTAAAAATATTCATAATAAATTTATTTTCGTTTTTAGGCCAAAATGTGTGGTATTCGTTTTTCTTTGTTACCAGATTTTCCATGTTTTCAGGTATTTAAAATTCTTCCACATTCAGAGTATAATGCTCACAGGAAGAAGGTGTTGATAAAAATTTTTGCTGCTGACGAGTAGTGGAAACAAGATTGGGTACCAGTCAGAGTCCACTTGGGGGATCATCTTTATTTTCTCACTAGGAACAATAAATATCACAAGGTAAATGTGTGTTGAATTTCAGTGTAATCCATTCGAAACTTTTTTTTTTTTTATATAATATAAGTTGACGGTTGGGATAATTGTGACATCATGACTATTTTAAAGGTAAACTTGTTATTGGAGCAATGTTAGTAATGATATGGAGACACTTTCTTCATAGCTAATGAGTATTGTATATATCTTTGACAGAACCATGCCCAGAACCTATACTTCAGTAAGAGGAGCCCAGAGGCTGCTATACACAGAGGAGACAGTGGCCAAGGCATCGCACAGAATGCCTATAAGTGAGCCGCAACAAAAAACAAGTTACCATACAGTTCTTCGCGTGCTAGAATCAGTGGGCGTTCGTTGGAGCATGGCAAAGCTGGCAGGAAAACAGCCTAAACTGCTTCTGAGGAACTTGTCATTGTGCAGAACATTGTAGCTTCGGCTGACTACGGATACGTGTTCGATGTGCTAGAGCTACGCCATTTTGTCAAGTCCTACATCAAGAAAAGGGGAACTGATGTGCCACAGTTTGTTAATAGTATGCCACAGATTATCAAGGCCAGACTCACTTTCAAAACCCAATTTGCTGGCCTGCTGATAAATTAAAAGCTCAAGAACCAGTAAAGGTACTTTCTATTTACAACTGCCATTTTGGTTTAAGGACAAATGTTGGTTTTCTCACTGGATTCAGGTTGAATCTACCCAATTTATCTCTAAATCAGTAAAGGTTAAGCTTTATTTACACATGAAAATTTTTTTAAAAGGAAAAATGAGGGACTTTTGATAAATATCATATTACCCCCAAAGCCTGGGGTAATTGTAGTAGCTTTATCAGCTTGAATCGTGCAAGCCAGTTCTATTTTATATAGATTTTACAGCATACGCCATGAAGGCTAATTGTTACTCTTTATTTTGAACCAATAAAGAGTTTCAAAACAACATCTTCGTATAAGGTACCTTCAGTTTTATTTTAAAATGTGTCACTATTCCCCCATCGTATGGTATATATATACTGTATATATATATATATATATATATATATATATATATATATATATATATATATATATATATATATATATAAAAGAGAGAGAGAGAGAGAGAGAGAGATCCCTTCTTGTCGTATGAGGCCACTAAAAGGGTTGGTGGTGGGTTAGTGCCCCATCCTGTAAAAAGTACTAACTAAACAAACGAATAAAGCACCTTGGATCAGGACGGACCATATGCTGACGACTACGGATCGGACAAAGGATATTCTGAGGGTGGGAACATGGAATGTGAGAAGAGTGAAGGAAGAAGTGAAAGAAAGAGAGATTGTTCAGGTGCTTGAGGATGCAAGAGCGGATATATGTGGACTGACTGAAACTAAATGGCAGGGTAAAAGGGTGAGAGAATGGGAATACGGTTTAAGAATATGTGCGGGAGTTAATGAAAATGAGAGGGCAAGAGAGGGAGTATGTCTGATGATAAGCAAGAAATGGAAGGAGAACAAAAGAGAGTAATGAACAGTGGGTACAAAGATTGTATGGGTGAGGATGAAAGTAGGGATACAAGCTTGGGTGATTGTGTGTGTATGCACTGACAGAGGACTGAGTGGCAAGACTGAAAGATGAGTTTTGGGCAAGTGTAGAAGCATGTAAGGACAAGTTTGAAAGGAGCGAGAGAATATTTTTGACTGGAGACATGAATGGCAAAGTTGGGAATGTACGAGTGGATGGAGTGGTTGGTCAGTGGGGTGTGCCACCTGAAGCAGATGGGAATGGTAGTGCTTTGGTGGACATCTGTGCTGGTCAGGGGTTGGCAATAGCCAACACCTTCGTTCGGCATAAGATGATCCACAGGTATACATGGAGAGTCATGAGGAGGATGGATGGTGAACTTGTTGAACGAAAGGCAATGATAGACTATGTATGTTCTTACTTAATTGTTCTTACCTAATTGTATCTTTACAGGAATGAGGCAAGCTCGTACTGTCCCGTGTTTTAAACCATACTTATCGTACATACCCCTAAATTTGTGAATTGTTTTAGCACACACTATTTCATTCGGTAATGCATTCCACTGGCCAATTGCTCTATTTGGGAAACTAAATTTCCTTACGTCTTTATCACCTCTCTTCTTATGCAGTTTCTTGGTGTGTCCTCTTGCTGATGCTTCCCCATAGGTTAAGTAATCATTTTTGTCTATTTTCTCCTTCCCTGATATGCATTTATATAGCATAATCATGTCACCTCTTTTCCTTCTCTCCTGTAGTGTTGGTAGATTCAGATTATTTAATCTTTCTTCGTAGCTTAGACCCCTTAAGCTTGGTACCCGTCTTGTAGTGGCCCTTTGAACTTTTTCAATCTTCTCTATGTGTTTTTTGAGATGAGGACTCCAGACTACTGATGCATACTCCAGGGTTGGTCTGATGAATGATGTTATTATCTTTCTTAGCATGTCTTCATTTATGTATGTGAATGCTATTCTCATATTTTGCAAGCAGTGTATGTGGAATAACTGAAACAAAATGGAGATGAGAAAGTGTGAGAGAATGGGAGTATAGATGGGGTATATGTGCAGAAGTAGGTGAGAATGAAAGGGCAAAGGAAGGAGTATGTATAGTTGTGAATAAAAGATGGAAGAAGAGCATAAGACAATATGGATCAGTTGGGTCAAGGATTGTGTGGGTAAAGTTGAAAGTTGGAATACAAATGTGGGTGATTGTGTGTGTGTATGCGCCAACGCAAGATCGTGCTAGCAGAGTGAGAGAAGAGTTCTGGACAAATGTGGAAGTGTGCATGGAAAAGTTTGGAATGAATGAGAGAGTGTTTTTGATCGATGATATGAATGGTAAAGTAGGGAATGTGAAGGTGGATGGAATAGTTGGTGAGTGGGGTGTGCCTGCAGAGATAGATGAGAATGGCAGTGCGTTAGTGGACATTTGTGCTGGGAGGGGGTTGGTGAAAGCCAATACCCTCTTCAGGCATAAAATGATCCACAGGTATACATGGCGAGTGCTGAGAAGGGTGGGTGGTGAACTGAATGAAAGGAAGGCAATGAATGATTATGTGTGTGTGGATGAAAGGATGCGAAGATGTGTAATGGATGCAAGAGCTTATAAAGGTTGGGGGAGTGGACTTTCTGACCACTACTTGGTGGTGGCCAGAATTAGGATACAAGTAAGATGAAGGAATAGAAGAAGGGAAAGACGAGAGGAAGGAGTAGTTGCAAGGAGAGTGGAAAGGTTACTAGAGGATGAGAAAAAGGCAGAGTATAAGAGAGAAGTGGAGGAACGATTGGGCAAATATGAATTGGAGCAGATGGGGGGCGTGGAAGGTGTGTGCAGGATATTTACTGAAGAAATATGTGCAGCATGTGATGTGGTGTGTGGGAGGAAGAGAAGACGGAGGGGGGTGCAAGGAACAGTGTGGTAGACTGAATTGAGACAGGCTGTGGCACAAAAGAAGAAAGCACACAATAAATGGATGAGAAATAGGGGCATGGAAGAAGTTGAGAGACGGAAGAGAGAGTTATATGTAGAAAGAAAGTGAGAGGTGAAAAGATTAGTAAGAGAGAGTAAGAAGGGAGTGGATGAGGAATTTGGAAGGAATTTGAGTGTAAACTGGAGGGACTGTAAGAAAATGTTCTGGAAAGAGGTGAAGAGAGTAAGACAGGGTGGATGTGAGGTTAGCAGGGGAGTGGAAGATAAAAATGGTTGATTACTAGTGGAGAAGGGAGAAAAAGTGAACAGATCAAAAGAACACTTTAAGGAATTGTTGAAGATAGAGGATGGAAGTAATGCGAGTATAAGTGGCTGGGGAATGGCTGGAAGAAGGAGGGAGGTGAGAAAACAGGAAGAAATCAGTAGGATAGAAGTTGTGGAAGCAATGAAGAAAGTTAAATTGGGGAAAGCCTCAGGAATTGATGGAGTGTGTGGTGAAATGCTGAAGCATGGGGAAAAGATAGTTGTAGAATGGATGTGGAAGATGTGTAGATTGGCATGGGAGGAAGGTAGAGTCCCGGATGATTGGAAGTCAGGTATAATTATTCCTTTGTACAAAGGAAAAGGGGAAAAAGAAGTGTGTGGTAATCATAGGGGCATTTGTCTTCTTAGTATAATAGGAAAAGCGTATGGTAGGATACTTATTGACAGGGGTAGAGAAAGAACAGAGGAATTAGTTGGAGAAGAACAGGGAGGCTTTAGGAAGGGAAGAGGTTGTGTAGATCAGATATTCATTCTTAGATCTTTAGTGGAAAAGTTGCTAGAGAAGGGAAAGAAATTGTATGCGGCTTTCATGGATTTGAAGAAAGCATATGACATGGTGGATAGACATGGATTGTGGGAAGTATTAAGAATATATGGAGTAGATCGAAAGTTCTTGAATGCTGTGAAGAGTATGTATGATGGTGCTAAGGCTGCAGTGCGTGTGGATGGTGAACTGAGTGAATTTTTCTCTTTGGAGGTTGGGTTGAAACAGGGATGTGTCATGTCTCCATGGTTGTTCAATCTGTTCATGGATGGGGTAATAAAAGAGGTACAAGGTAGGGTAGTGGATGTTGGAGTGGCCCTGGTGAGAGAGGATAGTGTTTGGAAACTCCCTGTACTATTGTTTGCAGATGATACTGTGCTGTTGAGTGAAGACGAAGGGGAGCTGCAAGGCTTGGTGGATGAGTTTGGGAGAGTGTGTAAGAAGCGGAATCTAAAGGTGAATGTAGGGAAGAGTAAAATGATGGTCTTTGAGAGAGGTGAAGTCAGTGAATGTACAGCGAGGTTGGATGGTGAGGAATTGGAAAATGTGAGTACGTTTAAGTACTTGGGTAGTGTGATGAGTAAGAATGGAGGTTTGGAGGGTGAAGTGCTTGAAAGGGTACAGCAGGGAAGAAAGGTTGCTGGTTCTTTGAAAGCAGTGATAAGAAACAGGGAAGTGAGCATGGAAGTGAAAAAGTTACTACATGACAGTATTGTGATACCAACTCTAACATATGGAAGTGAAGCTTGGACGTTGTTGGAAGGACACAAGTTAAGAGTGAGAGCAGTGGAAATGAGTTATTTAAGAGGAACCTGTGGAGTCACATGGAGAGACAGGCTGACGAATGAGGATACTGTATAAAGAAGCGCTGTGGTGTGGATGTGGATGTGATAGGAAGCGTTATGAGGAACACACTGAGGTGGTTTGGCCATGTGGAGAGGATGGAGGGTGAAAGACTGACGAAGAGAGTGTATGTGAGTGAGATGGAGGGGGGAAGAGGGAGGGAGAGGCCGAGGATGAGATGGAGGGGGGGAAAAGGGAGGGAGAGGCCGAGGATGAGATGGAGGGATGGGGTGGAGAGGTATATGAGAGAGGGGGGTGTGAGTTGGGAGCAGGGCAGTGAAATGGCGGGGGACAGGACGACGCACAGGCGATTTGTTTGTGGCCACCCCTAACGGGATCGAGGCGTCTGGCAATAGATAGATAGATAGTATACATGTTCCGTACCTTCTCACTGATGTAGTCAGCCGGAGATAGTCTGTTATATATAATCACACCTAGGTCCTTCTCTCTTTCTGATGTGTGTTGGGTTTTATTTCCTAACGTATAATCCCAATCAGGTCTTTTTCCACTTTTACCAAACTTGATTACATGACACTTGTCCACATTGAATTCCATTTGCCATGTATTACTCCATTCATGAAGTTAATTTAATTCTTGTTTTAGCTCTTTACAAGAGCCTGTGTTAGTAATTCTCCTTTGTACTTTTGCATCATCTGCAAACATATTTAGATAGCTTTCATTTCCAGTGTTACTGTCTATATCATTTATATACACTAAAAACATGATTGGTGCCAGCACTGAGCCCTGTGGTACTCCACTAGTCACTTCTTTCCATGATGAGTAATTTCCCCTTAGTATTGTTCTCATTTCTCTTTTCATGAGAAAATCTTGCATCCAACAATACAGTTTGCCTCGAATTCCTCCTTGATGGTACAGTTTCCATAAAAGTCTTTGGTGTGGTACTGTGTCAAATGCTTTCTTGAAATCTAAATAGATACTGTACTGTCCACCCATCCTTCTCTTTCCTGTAATGTGTCTATTACTCTGTCATTGTAGCTCAACATATTAGTAACACATGATTTTCCTTTTCTGAAACCAAACTGTCTTTCTGTTATCATATTGTGTTCTTCTAGGTGATTTACCCAAGCTTTTCTTATAAGCTTTTCTAATACCTTGCTTACAACACTGGTTAGTGATACTGGTCGGTAGTTAAGTGGATTTTGTCTATTCCCTTTCTTCTATAATGGAACAAAGTTTGCTTTCTTCCAAATATGAGGTAGTTTACCTTGACTCAAGAATTTCTTGAAAATTAAAAATAATGGTTTACTTAACTCTTTTGCACATTCACATAGCACCCAACATGAAATTTCATCAGGACCATTTGCTTTTCCTTTGTCTAATTTACTTAGCTCCTCCTGTATTTCTTTTTCTGATGTTTGTATAGCTTGTAGTATGTGTGGCCATGCATGTTCCACATAATCCTTCTCAAAACTTTTTACCTCGGTAAAAACTGATTGGAAATTCTTGTTTAGTGCTTCACAAATATCCTTCTCTTGTATATAGGTGATTGCATCGTCCGTAATGGATTGTATTTTATCTTTTACTTTGGATTTGATTTTGATATAGCTGTAAAATAGCTTTGGTTGATCACTACTTTTATTTATGATATCCTCCTCAAACTGTTTTGGGGCTTCCCTCCTTATTCTTGTATAACTGTTTCTTGCCTGTTTGTAATTATTATATGCCCTTTCACTATTGTATCTTCTGTATCTATTCCACAACAATTTTTTTTGTATTGAACCATTTCTTTAGTTTCTTTTCTGCTTCTTTGTGCTGTGGGATGTACGTCTGGACTCGTATTTCATAAAGTTCACAGAATTTTTATTTGTAGCATTTAAATCTTGTCCCCTAATCTCCTTTTCCCAATCCATTTCTAAGAAGTACTTCTTTAGGTCATGATACTTTCCCTTTTTATAGTTTAGGATCTTTTTGTAACTTTCATTGCCGTTAACTATGTCATATGCAATCCTGAAGTTGCAATTTAGTACTCCATATTCGCTTTTTCCGAATGGAGGGTGATATATTAAATTGTCAATATCGTTTTCTTGCCTAGTAAATATGAGATCTAGCACTGAGGGTACATCGAGTCCTCTTTTTCTGGTGCTTTCCCTTACATGTTGCGTTAGGAAAAACTCTTGCACGAGATCCAGAAGCTTTTGGTCCCAACAGCTTTCTTGGCTTATCATATCTAGAGTATTCCAATTTATATTTGTATTAAAATATCCAGTTAGTTTAATTCTTTCCGAGTTCTCTTCCATTTTATGTAGTAATGGTCTTAAACTCTGAATTGTACTCTCCGCTAGGTCCTCATATTCGTCTCTTTCCCATGTGTTTGATCTGGGTGGCATGTGTGTGTGTGTGTGTGTGTGTGTGTGTGTGTGTGTGTTTAGAACTTCATTTGTGAACTTGAGCAGAATTATGTATTATACTGTATATGTCTACTATTACTACACTTCTCACATACTACTGCCTTGTTAAGTCATTACCTATAACATAATAATGCATTATATACATTGTAACTTTACATTTTTTAGTATTAATCGTTTTCCTTTCCTTTCCAACATGGCCATGTACTGTAAATATATTTCTTTCCTTATTGCATCGAACTCCTTCCATTATAGTATAATACCCTTTTTATTATTATACTCCCATGTATTCAACAATTAACTGTACTGTATTGTCTATCCAGTGACACTGATACCTCCACCCGCTGTCAGGAGACACAATCTTTCTATAACGGGAGGGAAAAATGGAACCATTTGTAATACAGTAGTATATATATATATATATATATATATATATATATATATATATATATATAATAGGTTGATAGATAGACAGATATATATATATATATATATATATATATATATATATATATATATATATATATATATATATATATAATAGGTTGATAGATAGACAGATATATATATATATATATATATATATATATATATATATATATATATATATATATCTGAATATCTATCTATCTATCTATATATATATCTATATATCTATATATATATATATATAGATAGAAATATATATATATATTTTATATATATATATATATATATATATATATATATATATACCTAGGCTGCTTCCCCCAAGGAAAGGGAGGTTGCCGAGACAGGACGAACGCTCCCAATTTACTCATCCACTCAAACACATTCATTCGCATCTTAGCCCAGAGGGGAGAAGAGACAAATCCTCACTGCACCACACCGCTTGAGGGTCAACTGCGCAGTACCTGGCACGCAAGGGACGACCTGACGAGAGTAATAGCGGAGTCCTTTCTCACAGTAGAGCTACGACCATCCCCTGGCTCACATAACTACACATTTGCTCTGTTTTTAATTGGTAACTTGTATTTACTGTACTTCATTTAACTTAGTTCCTTGTTCTTTTATATTATTGTCTTCAGGAGAGGAAAGTTATATACTGTTTTTTTTTTTATCTTTTCATTTCTTTTTCTATAAGATCTGAAGATGATTTATGTATAAAGTGAAACACTGCCAATAAATCATGTATGCCACACGCTGGTTTTGCTTGCCATCAATATCTCCCCCCCCCCCTCTCTCTCTCTCTCTCTCTCTCTCTCTCTATTCTTACGTCCCTGTCAGACACTACCACAAGCTCCAACAGCAGTAGTTCAGCACAGGTATGACGTTGCCCAGTGAGTTGTTCTTCCTATGGTCAGCCTTTAGGTGTACATTACACAGGATCAGCTCAGGCATTGTAAATATACACTGCCTTCTTAAGTTCACTGTCTTTATTTTCCAAGTAATTACACTTAAGGCTTTCCAGCTTCACTTCACTGTTTTCACAAGAACTGGAGCTATACAAACTTTACTAACTGCAATTACACTTAGTGCTTGACAGCACTTCACTGTTTTCACAAGCATTGGAGTTATACAAACTTTACTGACACTTCACTAACACTGCACTACACTCTAACTGAACTGAAAATCGAGTTGACTTGAAATAGTCTCTTCCCCATCCTTATATAAGCTTCCTTGTTTCTCCAACATTCTAGTACGTGCTAGTACTGTACCTGCCCCTACCAACAACAGTTACCAACTCGGAAACAACCAAAACATGCCAGAGTTTTCTTACATTACATCCATCCATCCATCATCCAATCCTACATTGCCCCATGAGGAGCATAGGAGCCCGGGGCTGGGCAAGTTGGTCCTGACATTTAAGATGAGAGTGACCAGCCCTACTCATCCCTGAATGGCATTAAGTGAGCAATAAACCCCAAACGCCCCTTGGATATAAACCTTCACCAGCTCAATTCGATTGGAGCGCAATAACTACCTACTAAGCCACTAGGTGCCAAAATTTGGTTATATGGTTACCACCCAGCGTAATAAATGATTTCCTGGTGTACAGGAAACATAACACTGTAAATTATTTAGCATAGTAACTTAAATTTAATTACATAATTAAATAGCCATCACATAAATAAAACATTATAAGGAAAGAGAGCACTAAAAGTAATGCATAACTTATAAAATAACTATGCTCACAAACAGCAGGCAAACTGGCAACTCTGACTCGTACCGAAGCTATGGTAAACAACGGGAAACTTCGAGAAGCTCCTCGACTACCTAACTGTCAAATCTTGCTTCTTAACACTACCCCCTCCCTAGTCTCTTTGTCATCGCAACAAAACTACACTATATATGGAAACATAAACCTTATTTCTAAGGGAACATCTAACTATACACAAAATAATCCTTCAACTTATCAGGTCTTCTTCTATGCCACTTCCAACGACGTCCTTGCTCCTCCACACAGTCCACCCCTCCTGGAAGGTCTTGGTCCTCTTCCTGATTCATATCTTCTCTTGGGCAACTGTCACCATCCTCTTGCACTTCAGCCCTTTGGTCCTCCTCAACATCCACGGCTGCAGGAGAGCATGATTGCTCGGAGACGTCCCAGCTGTACTGTCCTGGACCATGGTACTGCCACAGATGACTCATGTACCACCTTTTCCTGCCTTCCCAAATCCAATACGTTACGTCTGACAGGCGGTCCAACACAGTGTAAGGCCCATCCCATGGGCTCTGCAGCTTCGGTGAATGCCCCTTCTTTTGCTGATGATTATATAACTAAAGTTGGTCACCATTCTTGAAGTTCACCACACTTGCCTTGGGATCATACTTGCACTTCATCACTTCTCCTCAAAACTTAAGGGCTCCTCACACTTGATGATATACCTCAGCCAGCCTTTCCTGAAGGTGTTTCTCATAGTCAGTGGTGTCTGTAGGCAGCACTTCACCAGGTGGTCTTCCCATTAACAAGTCAACAGGTAAGCCTATCTTGTGGCCCAACATCAGTTTTGCAGGAGTGTAGCCAGTAGACTCATGGGATGCAGACCGATATGCCATCAAGAACGCAGCTAATTTCTGGTCCCATTCTGTCTGTCCATATATGCTGTACTTGGCCAGTTCTTGTCCTAGGGTCCAGTTGAATTTCTCCACCATCCCATCTGTCTGTGGCCTCAGTGGGGTCGTCCTGGTCTTTTTGATCCCATATAACTTGTAGCACTCAAGGAACACAGTAGACTCGAAGCTTCTACCCTGATCTGAATGTAGCTCTTGTGGCATCCCAAAATGACAAAAAAACTGATCAACCATAGCTTGAACACCAGTCACAGGCTCTTGATCAGGGATGGCATAGGCTTCTGGCCACATTGCAAAGTAGTCCATGGCGACACATATATACCAGTTTCCTCTTTCAGTGAGTAGTAGAGGTCTGGCAATGTCCACCATGACTCTTTCTATCGGTGCACCCACTTGGCACAGCTAGAGAGGGGTGGAACCACTTTTCTTGGGTCCCTTCTTGGCACTACACACATCACAGGCCCGACACCACTCTTCAAAATCCTCAGGCATGCCAATCCAGTAGAAGCTCTGTCACAGCCAGCTTAGAGTTTTCTTCACTCCCAGGTGCCTGCTATTGATCTGGTTATGGGAGTCACCTAAGATTTTAGACCTCATCTTTGCAACCACCAGTTTGCCAATACTTCCTGAAGCCATCAGGTCTCTCCCACTGATGCTCCAGTAGTCCGTTGTTCAGATGAAGAAGGTCCCACTGACTCCAGTAGCTCTTGGTCGCAGGGCTTAACCTGGAAATTTCTTCCCAAGATGGTCGCATTGTTCTCCGCTGCAGCCACTGAAGCACTGGTTGTAAATCTGCATTCTCAATCTGCATCATCTTCATGTCTTCTTCATCTGATGCTAGCCCTGTCACAGCCTTATGGTGGCATTTCTTGCTAAGATTCCCATTCCTACTGAACTCCTTGCTGTCTGTTCTTCTGTCTTCTTGCACACTATTCATCAAGGTTCTCCTGCATTTCTTCAGTGGTGGGGCTTCTTGGGAAAAATTGGCTGGTTGTTGCCTCTCATCACCAGCCTTCACTAACTTACCCTCATCCGTCTCAATAGGAGTGTTCACGAGGCTGGAGAAATGCCAGATGTCACCAATATTTTAATTTTTCAAATGGAAAAAAATCACATGACGGGCAATAATTGAATGTCCTTTTTCATGCATCTTACATATTGTAAAAATACATAAATATTCTATTTCTTCTCTTTAAAACAGCATTTTTCAATGTAGGATGAACAAAAGTACAGTAATCCCCCCATTTTCCGAGGTAATAGAGCCAAAAGCATGTCCAGAAAGTGGTCCCGTCCGGATAGTGGGTCCCAGCCTCCTGGACTTGTACTTATGGACCATAACCAACCCTGACTCAGAAAAACACCTATACAACTCCCTCTGGACATGCATAGCACCTATTTAAGATCCAAATCACACCAATAAGGGACATAAAAGACTGAAATAAATGGAAAAGAACCAGAGAATGAGGTTTTAGAGATGAGCTTATATAATATTAAACATTCTGGGTACTTACAACAAGTCCCTGGCTCCTGGACTGGTACTTATGGGCCCTAACCTAGCCTAACTCAGAAAAACACCTCCCTACTGGACATGCATAGCACCTAAGACTCTATTCAGACCAATATGGGACATTAAAGAGTGAAATGAGGTTTTAGAGGTAAGTATGGAAAATACAGTACAATATCAAACATTCTGGGTACTTACAACAAGCCCCTGGCCATCTCAAAGAAGAACCAGCCTCCTCTCAGACTCTGACAGTAAAAAGGAGTACCTGAAGCACCTGCAGTACACTGTACATGAAGTCTTGCACTGAACTTAGTCATTTGCGCTCAGAATTCCATTTTCTTTACATTACACACTCTAGTCTAATTTGTACTCCATTGAACGTCAATAAAATCAGTGTTGGACTCTGCACTTTAGTCTTTGCACTCACAATTCTAATTTCTTAACACTACGCACTGTTTTTTCACTGCACAACACTGAAAATTCCCGTGTGGCCTAGTGGCGAGTGCTTGCTGGTTATTCACTGTCAGAGTCTGAGAGTAGCTGATGCGGGTGGCCTACGGGTGCGTCACTGGGTCATGGTGATGGAGACGACTCTGAAGAGAGGCGCAAACTCATGTCAAGTGGTGACTCCACCGTGCCTGATGTGCTGGGCTGTGGCTAGGAGGATGAGGGCCTGTCTTGGGGAGGCAATGGTGTGGAGCCACGGCTGGGCACAGAAGGGGTCACGGGTCTGAAAAAGCTGTTAATGGTTGATTAACGCAAGGAACGACGATTTTGGCGATTAATGATGCGCTGCCTGAAAGCTCGCACTTCCTTCACAAGTCCCAAGGGCCTCATCTCCGTGTCGCAGTCCGGGTGTTCCAGGTAGTCAAGAAAAACTCTACCTGTTCCCGGAGTGTGCTCAGCTTGGGGATGGCTGGAGTAGTGTCACACTGAGAGGAGTTCGCATCATCATCGCCGTCCTCGTGGGAATCTTCAAGCTGGGTACTGACACCTGCAACTGAAGATGCGATCTCAATATCAGACATGGTCTGATACCCAGGATTGCCCTCGTTGTCATCCAACCCCTCACGCACTTCGTCCACATCAACATCATCGCCATTCGCACGTAGACGTGCATGGAAGTCATCCACGTCAAAACCTAGAAAATCATGCTCCACATCCCTTCCTAGAAGCAGATGAGACCAACCATTTTCTAGAGTCTTGACAGGGACTTCCTTCCATGCACTGGCCCACTTGTAAATGGCAGACTTGATGTTGTAGCGGCGAAGGTTTTCCAAAGTTCGCTGGCCTCGCATGTCCCGTCCCTCCCTGCACTCGTCCTCGTCCTCGAGAACAACCATCACCTCGTCCAGGAACTTCCGTCAATACAGCCTCTTCGTTGCTGTGAACACTCCTTGGTCCATTGGTTGGATGAGAGCAGTCGTCTTAGGTGGCAGAAACATGCACCTAATGCTGCCAATCTCAGCCACCAAGTCCTTGTCGCACGGGTGAGCAGGTGCATTGTTGAGGAGAAGGAGGGTCTTTACCTGGCCAGTTTCTCTGTCTGGTAATGGATGACCTCCTTGACGAAATGGCGGTGGAACCAGTCTTTGAAGATCTGGGCAGTGAACCATGCCTTCAAAGAATAGTACCAATAGACAGGAAGGACATCCATCACCCTACGAAGACACCGAGGCTGCTTTGCACAGCCGGCAATAACAGGCTTAAGCCGGTGCGTGCCATTAGCATTGGCACAACACAAAGCAGATATCCGTTGCTTGGAGAGCTTGCGGCCAGGTACACACTTCTCCGTCTCCTCGGCTAGAGTGTTCGTTGGCAAAGAGCAATAGAATAAACCAGTTTCATCAGAGTTGTAGACTTGACTGAGAGTGAGGCCCTCCCTGTCGATCAAGTGCTTCACCTTGTGTCGAAACTCCTCTACTCCATCCTTGTTGGCGTCCAAAGCTTCGCCATGGGCCTTACGGTTGGTAAGGCCATGTCGTAACTTGAACGCGAAGAGCCAACCCTCGGATGCCTTGAAGTCTGGGGCATCGTGAAGCCTTGCAAACTTCTCAGCAGCAGCCTTCAGCCCCATGCCACGCACCAGCACACCAGCAGCACGTTGCTGTCAGTACCAAACCAACATGGAGCAGTCGACTTCAGCATACCGGGGAGTAAACATCATCTTCCTCTCCACATTGCGTTTGCTCTTCGATTAGAAGTCAGCCATGTACTGCATGAGTTTGTCTTGGAATCACTTGATATCAAACAAAGTAGATTGGGGCAAGTTGAATTCACAGAGGATGTGTGAGGTTGACCATCCCGCATCCACCTTGTCCAATATCTCCCTCTTCTTCTCCAGAGTCAAAACCACTCTCTTCCTCTCAGGCAGCGGGGCCATCATCACACACACTAACATAAGGCAGGAGAGCAGCAGCAGAACCTGCAGCAGGTAAGGCACCACCACAAAAGCGAGCATGTGGGCGGCCATGATGACGAGCGTGCACTCACAACAAGAGACAGGCGGTAAGTGGGGAGGATGCAGAGGTGCTCTAGCGGAAGGTGGCAGAACTACACACCAAAACACAGCTGGTCCACGCTGCGCACGCCGAGTTAAAATTACGGGGGGGGGGGGAAAGTTGGATTTTTTTCTATTTTTTTGCAATTTTTTGCCCATTTTGGGAATATTGGATCCCAGGACCAAAATATCCGGTAAGTGGGGATGTCCGGTAAGTGGGCGTCCAGATAGTATGGGGATTACTATAATTATAAAAGAATATTCCACAGCGGTTCCAGCCTGGATTATGCATGCATTGAAATATATATGTATATCTTTAGCCAGTTACAGAAATTAGTTATAATTTACACTAACAAATTAAAATCCTTGTAAGAATAAAAATTAATTCATTTCAAGAAAGCATGTCTGTAATGCTAGGTGTTTTAGGGTCGGCCTCCCGTCCCTAGAGCACCTAGTGAGTAGCTGGGTTCTCTTTCTAGACCGGAGCTTAGACAAATAAGAGAGAGGCAGGACACAAAAACTCAAGGCAACACCTTACATGTTTATTTATCATACACAGGAATGAGCTGATGTCATATACACAAACAAGCTGGACAATTATAATTCTTGGGCTGCAGATATGGAATAATAGTATCATGCAGGATACTGTACGGGACCAGATTGGTTAGGGGGAACGACACTTGAGCTAGACACTTATGTTGGTGGGGGGAGTTTAGATTTCCTAGACCAGTGGTGGTGGTTGGCTCAATTTCCCAGGGTAGGGTTAATATTTTACACTGGGCCTATGCATGACCTTATCGAGATGTGTCGTCACTGTTGCATAGTGTTCACCGTACCTTGGCCCGTAGATCACTCTTACATTACTTTACTATGTACCCAGGTGGAGCTGGCAGTACTGGAACTTCAACTCAGGGGCCTATGTACAATCATCACTGTCTTATGGCGGCACTGCACACTATGGTAGGTCCGTCCTTCACTGTCTTACTATTGCACTATCTTGTCCACCACTTTCTTTTATGCTCTAACCACCAGCCAACTTTACTCTGCCACTCCTACACTGTCTGTATGCTGCGTGAGTTCACTTTCACTCACTGTTAGGTCGGACGTGTCACAGTCAGGTGCAGGGGCGGCGGCGGAGTCTCAGCCTCCCTACTGACGGGGTTGAGATCTGCCAGGGGCGGCTAGGTCTCAGGGGCAGGGGACAGCGTGTAGGGGAGTCCTCTCTCATCTGGGGCTGCTGGGGGTGTAGGGGCCCGAGGCTTCTGGGCACGGGTGGCAGTCCAGCCCTCTGGGCTGGGGCCAAACAGCCGCCTGAACTTCTGAGTCAGGCGCCTGACGGAGGATGAGGATCTCCGGCGTCTGGGTGCAGGGAGGTCCCGCCCGGAAGTGTGAGGGGCGGTCGGGAGGCTGCGGTCCCCACAGGTCGAGGATGCCGTCAGGAGTGAGCTGCGGTGTCGGCCAGTGTCGGGGGCCATCAGGGGCGTCTCCACCGGCTGTAGGGAGAAGAGCCCGGTGGTGGTCACAGAGCCTCTCCAATACTCCTCCAGGCTGAGGGCTCCCTCCAAGTCATGGGTAGGTGGACCAGGCTCAGCACCTGACGAAGGAGCGGCTTCAGGCTGTCTCTAGTGGTAGGGCCCAGCTACTGGCCGTGGCTGTCTCGGGACTCCTTCGGAGCAGCTACCGGCTGCCTCCTGCAGCAGAGTAAAGCGGCTACAGGCCGACACTCCGGGGTACCTTCAGACCGGTGTCCGGCCGTCTCCTGATGAAGGCGGGTGTGGCTTCCGGCTATCTCCTGATTGACCTCCTGAGTGGCTTCAGGCCATCTCCTGTGGTAGGGTGAGCGGCTACCGGCTGTCTCTCCAAGGGGACCTTCAGAGCGGCTTCTGGCCATCTCCTGATGAAGGCAGGAGCGGCTACTGGCCGTCTCTTTGATTGGCCTTCGGAGTGGCTTCAAGCCGTTTCCTGTAGGAGGGTGAGTAGCTGCAAGCTGTCTCTCCGAGGGGCACCTTCTGAGCGGCTTCAGGCTGTCTACTGATGAAGGCAGGAGCGGCTTCAGGCCGTCTACTGACGAAGGCGGGAGCGGCTTCAGGCCATATCCTAGTTTCCTCCAGAGCGGCTTGCAGCCATCTCCTGTAGGAGGGCGAGTGGCTATCGGCTGTCTTCTGTAGGAGGGTGAGTAGCTATCAGCCGTCTCAAGGGTGCTGTTAGGAACTGGAGAAACAGTTCCACCTGGTCTGATCTGTGGGTAGCTTGCCCGGCAGGTGGTCTTGTATTCCTGCTATGGTGGCAGCGGGTGAGTTCCTTGTCATAGAGGCATGCGGCCCAAGTGAACTTCAGCCGTTTCCGCCCAGAGCTCATTCGCACTGTGTACACTCCTCCGTGGGCTCCTCGTGGTGGCTCGTTGTGGTCTGTTTTGATGTCCTGCTGCATTTTAATGTCGATATTTATATGCTGCCTCCGGTAAAACAAGTTTTCCGAGTAAACCAAAACAGCAGTCTGTCTTCACTTGCTGATCTATTTCATCACCTGATGTATACTAGCTTCATACGTCTGGCAGTGCTAAGCTTCAGTACGCCCTAACATTATAAAGTCTAATATATGTTAAACTATGGATAGGCCATATGTGCCATTTTTTGTATAAGTCAGCTTATATACAAATGTCAATATTCGTTGTGGGGTGGATGTGGATGTGGTTGAGAAGATTTGGAGAAATACACTGAGGTTGTTTGGACATGTGGAGAGAATGGAGAATGAAAGACTGACTAAGAGGGTGTATGTAGGTGAGGTGGAGGGAGAGGGAGGGGTAGACCGAGGATGAGGTGAAGGGATGGAGTTGAGAGGTATATGCGGGTGGTGGGGGTGAGTTGGGGGGAGGGTAGACAAATGGTGGGTGACAGAGCGACTTGGAGGCGTTTTGTCTGTGGCCACCCTTTGCGGGATTAGGGCGTCGGGCTATAGATAGAGAGATAGATAGATTATTCATATGCCGTTTTTACTTCATACAGTCAGAAACTGTCTTTTTGACAAATATTGTACTAATCTTCTTATGGAAGAATATACAAATATACTCTTTTATCGGTGATATTTTGGGTGAAATAGCATAAGTAAGAGAAATTTACATTTTTTAAAAGTTATTTCCTTAACCAATACCATAATTATCGATCTGAAAAATAGCACTGATATTTAACTAAGACGCCCTTAGTCTGTAGAAAAGAAAATGAGACAGTTTCTGGTGGTGTCTGGCAAATTTTCCACTCAGCACGAACGTTGCTATTGGACACTCATTGCTGAAGTGTGCCGCCTTACTACATATCCAACACGAACTGAAGATTTCCTTGCACTGCTCTGTTCTTGCTCCTATACCATTTGTGACAATCCTCCTTGTGTCCCGGCTTCCTGCAGAACCAGCAACCTCCACTGGTCTTCTCTTGTTCCCTCTTCCACTTGTAGCAGTCCTCTTTTCTGTGCCCTGGCTTTTTCTGTTTCATATACCTGCTTCTTTCTTACCTTGAATCCTGCACTATGATCTGCCTGAAAAGTGGATGTACTGGACCTGACATAGGACTCGAATTCTAAAGCCCTGGCTCGTGCTTCTTGCATGCTTCTTGATTGTGCCTGCTTCACTTGCACTTTCAACACTGCACTATCAAGAGCATCGATGAACTGGTCCCTCAGAAGAATAGCCAATACGGCACCCTTAAGGCTAGTAGCGAGCTGCACTGCCCTCTGCCTATCATCCCAACCATTCTGATCTGCATGTAACTCAAACTGTGCACAGCAAGCTTTCCGAGATACTCTACCATCAAATTCTTAAGGTTTCATTTTATCTGGACCTCCGTTATAGCCATGCACTTCACTGGATTGGGGCCTAAAAACTGAGGCATCATAATTAAGTCCAGGACTTATAACTTCTGCATTCTGATTATTCAACCCTGTAATGCTACCTTTAGATGCTTGGGATCTGTCAAGATTCACCGTACACTGTTCATTCCTTTCATATGCTTCCTGTACACTAACCTGAGGCTCAGCAGTGCAGTATTTCTCAAAAGCCTCAATTTGCTCAGTAATTATCTTCACATGGTCAGCTACATGCTTCATCTGGTTATATACATGCTGTCTGCACTCCATCACTATTCTGTCACCAGTCTTCAGGTGGTTGTCCACCTGTTGTTTGCACTCCGTCACTGTTTCCTCACTAATTAACTTCAACTGGTCGTCTACATGCTGTTTGCACTCGGTCACAATATTGCTTACTTCATACTTCTGGTGCCAAAGCTCAGTGTATACCTCCTCCTTCAATTGTTCCTGTTCTTCCTTCAAATCCCCTATGAAAACATCTAGCTGTCCCTGCATCCTCAGTTGTAATTCCCTCTGTTGCTCCTGTAATGCCTCTTGAAGTTGTTCATATCTTTCTTTCTTTTCTTCATTCTGTGCCTGTAATTGTTCTTTGAGTTCTTTCTGTCCTTCATTCTGTGCCTACAGTCGTTCGTTCGTTCGTTCAAGATTTCCTGCACCCGTGGTGCAGGCCGGGCCATACATTAGCCCAGTCAGTGAGCACGGCGTTAATATATAAGTGGTAGAGGCAGCATTGGCAGCCCCTCGCCTGTGTCTTAATTCTAATTAAGTAGGAAGATACACACACATACACACAGACAACCACACAGTTATACATATATACACGTACTGACATCCATATGTACCGATACACAGACACAATACACACAGATGTACAAATGTATATATGGACAACAACACAGGCACACCCTAGGCATGCATGCTAGGTGGGAGGGGGAGCAGAGCGCACAACTTGAGTTAGAACAGGGAGGGGAGTCGTGGCTACAACATAGGCTGCGGCATAGCAGATGGTATTTGTTGATCTTGCAGCTGCATGGGTACGGGGTATGTCTGGATTGGGGAGAGGGTGTCTTTTTCTGATTTGGGAGGTGGCAGGACATCTGAGGAGGTAGTGCAGGAGGGGGAAGGGAGTGGTTATTTGGCAGTATTGACACTCAGAATCAGGGTCGGCATCGTCGTCCATAATCTCAGAGAAACACTTATAACCAACGCGAAGGCGACGCAGACGATTAAGTGTGTTTGTGTCATACTTGGCGTTAAAAGGCAGGGACTTGTACTGTGTGGCTGCAGCATACCATCTGGCAGAGGGATAGCCCAGTTGTACTTGAAGACGGTGATCAGCCTACAGTCAGGGGCGCACCCAGGAACTTTCTAACGGGGGGGGGGGGCGTAGTGAGGTGAGATCAGGTAATCCGATAATTACTGGAAGGTCACATGCAGGTTTAGAGTCAGAGAGCTGCTGGCTCATGTGTTTCTCCTTGTTTGTACTTGCCAATTATTCATGTTTTGCTGTTATCGAAATAAATATATATATATTTTTAAAGGGCCCGGAGAGCTAAGGGGAGGGCAGGGCCCGGCCCTCCCCCCCCCCTGGGTGCGCCCCTGCCTACAGTTGTACACCTTGTGCTTGTAATTATTCTTTGAGTTCTTTGTCCTTCATTCTGTGCCTATAATTGTTCTTTTTTGTTATTCATTTTTTGCCTGTAGTTGTTCACTCTGTGCCTTCGATTGTACCCTTTGTGCTTATAATAGCTTCACAATTATCGAACATTTCCTCCTCCTGCCCAGCTCAAGACCTTGTCTGCACATCTCCTGCTTCCATGTCGAAGGTTAGACTCATTGCATCACTTAAATTATGCACACCCCAGACACCAGTGTTACATCCCTGTCCCACACTGCCACAGGCTTAAGGAGACCAGAGTCCCGCTTTTAGGAGGGACAGTCCTGCTTTTTGGACGTCTGTCCCGCTTTTCTAATTGTGACTAGAATGTCCCGCTTTTTGAGCAAATTATTCTAAGTGTCCAGCCTTTAGAAAATTACTGTTACATAAGATATAGCATGACCTTATTTTATGAAAATAGGATGACTTAGAAAAATATATGCATAAAACTAGCCAAATGAATTACCGAATTATTAATATAAAATCTGTAATACTCACTAGCTGGTAACTTTGATCGGCCCATTCACTGTACCGTACGGTATGTTCGGAGTTTGCATGGGACGTCAGTATTTGGTTAGCAGCCTCACGGTGTGGGTAGTGCGGTAGCGGTTGTTGTCACTCACGTAGGTGTATATATATATATATATATATATATATATATATATATATATATATATATATATTGTTACGGAACAGAGAAAGATAATGTACACTTTAAGTGAGAATACTAAAAATAACTACTGTCCCGTAAAGTTCCAGGTTCAAAACAAAAGAGTTAGGTAAAATTACAAGTTAAAGTTTAATGCTCAAACTAAAAACAAAACATTCAGGACTCATAAGGATAATGTAATGGCAAAAAAACAGGTTAAATATATGATTAACTGCAATAGCCTCTATTAACACGAAATTAGCAAGAGTAAATTTATCTAAGTCAGCCCTGATAAAATGAAAATACACTGGGTAATGCTCAGTTAATGCAAGATAAATTATTACAGATGCAAAATATTATCAAAAATGACTGACAAAAAGAATCTTTACATAAATCACAAAAAAAAACCTCACTAGGCCTAAGAATTAACCCTATGCTACACAGCACAAGAAAAAATGCAACAACACTTATACTCAAATCACACAGCTGCTAGATGGTTGGAGACTTCCTGAGCACTCACAACAATAACTGTACAGGGGAGGACCGAGATGTGAACAAAATGAGGAGCAGATCTAAGTGGCAATGATGCAGAGACTGAGCTCATTATATAGGGGCCAGCAGAGCTTGATACAACTTGTAAGAAGAACGCGCAAATGAAGCCATGGGGACAAAGAGTTGACAATCCCGCTCTGGACAACAGAAAGGACGACTTACTCTACTATAACGGTAGAAGGGGGGGACTGAGGCAGAACACGCTCATGATCAAACAGGCAGCACACTGTACGTTAGAATTACACAAAAGATGATGAAATCATAGGCTATGTAACACCTCCCCACAAAGAAAAAGAAATTTACAAAGGAAATTTCTTATTACTCTAAATCAATCTGTCTAAAGTCTAGATAAGCAATCTGCAATAACATTTTCTTTCCCCTTGACATGTTGTATGTCTAATGAATACGCCTGAAGAAGTAGACTCCATCTTGTCAATCTCTGATTTATATCTTTAAACTTACTAAGGAATTTCAGTGGGTTATGATCGGTATAAATGACTATGGGGTCAAAACCAGAACACAAATAAAATTAAAAATGCTGTAAACCCAAGATCAAGGCCAAAAGCTCTTTCTCAATAGTTGAGTAGTTCTTTTGAGGTGGAGTGAACTTCTTACTGTAATAAGATACAGGGTGTTCAATACCCTGATCATCCTCTTGCAGCAAAACAGCCCCAGCTCCTGTATCACTTGCATCAACTGCCATCTTAAAAGGCTTAGCAAAATTTGGAGTAGCGAGCACTGGCTGACTTAACCCGTCACGTCCCGAGGTTTTCCGCACCTCCGACATCCCCCAGTCCCGAGGTATTTTCGAAATTTTTTTTTTTGGCTAAAACCTTCGCTTCTGGTGAGAAACATCGAAAATTCATAGAGAAATTGCTCACCTGAGGTTTAAAGTGCCCAATCCAGGTAGGAGTTCCTCCTTACCTGAGTGGGTTTTCTAACATGCTGGCACCAAAGAAAACGAGTTCTATGGGAGGGTAACTATTTTATCCACTCATAAACGGTATTTATTTATTTACTTGGTACGGATGTATATGTAGTATGACAGAATATTGGTTTTCAAGCAGTAATAAAGGCATTATAAGCATTGTTTCACACACTAACTAATCACCATACCTGACCTATTTTTGCCACACTACCTGATCATTATTTCTGGCTGTTTCTTCTTCTAATGCTATGTAAACATTGTCCTCCACATTGTCATCGATTGGGGAATCACTCTGGCCCTGAATAACTTTACTAGCCAGGTCACTGGTAACAGGTCCTTTGCCAAGGCAATGGCGTGAGGGGGGGAGGGGGGAGGTTATGCAGTGTAAGGCATTGTCCCTGCTTGGTATCTTGTACAGGAATAGAGGAAGGTGTTCCGTGTATACATACGAAAAATCACGTGCGAAAATTGAAAATTGTGCAAATTAGCGACCTTGCAATTGCACGACGTACTGGTACGTCGCCGGGACTGGCAAATGAAAATCGTTGCAACGTACCCATACGTCGTCGGGATGGGGCGGGTTAATAGGACAGCTTTAAGTTGTTGAAAGAGGATTCACAGTTATCGGTCCAGACAAATTTAACTCCCTTTTTCAGTAGGTCTGTAAGTGGTGATACGAGAATAGAAAAGTTAAGAACAAATCTCCGGTAATAACCTACCATTCCCAAAAATCTTTGTAGCTCTTTCCTACTTTTAGGTCTGGGAAGATCACTTATAACCTGAACCTTAGCTCCTGGTGGTGCAACATGTCCATCACCAATTACATACCCAAGGTACTGAACTTTAGCTTGACCAAACTCACACTTTGATAAATTAGCTACAAGATTAGCCTGAACTAAACGCTCAAGAAATTTACTGACATGGCATAGGTGATCTTTCCAGTTGTCACTCAAGATTAATACATCATCAATATAAACAACACACCCTGCCAAACCCTCTGTTACAACATTCATGAGCTTCTGAAATGTGGCTGGTGCATTCTTCATAACATACGGCATTACAGAACATGCAAAAGTCTTTCCTAGTGTTACAAAACATGAGATCTCCCTAGCATGTACAGTCATAGGTACTTGCCAGTATCCTTTTAACAAATCAAACTTACTTATGTACCTAGCCTTTCTGATCTTGTCTATGCAATCTTCCACGCGAGGGAGAGGGTAAGTGTCTGTTTTGGTTATCTGATTAACACGTCTGTAGTCAATGCAAAGCCGCTGTGATCCACCTGGCTTAGGGACTAGAGTGACAGGAGAACTCTACTCGCTCTGACAGGGCTCAATCATCTTGTGGTCCAACAGGTAGCCAAGCTCCTTCTGGATGAGAGGAACTTTCACTGGGTTCACACGGTAAGAAGGCAATTTAATTGGCTTTGCGTCTCCAACATCGACATCATGCATCAACACAGTGGTTCTTCCTGGAGTGGCACGGAACACTTGTGGGTACTCCTCCAGTAATGCCGAAAACTCCTGCCTTTCCTCGGGAGGCAGATGAGAAAGCTTAGTCTGGAGATCATTCATGATATCAGGATTCTTCCCCAAACTATCACTCAGGCTCATACTGCATGGGAGAGCTTCACTTGCAGACACGGGTGGAACAGCTACAGTGCAGACTGGATTATTTTCGTCCCGCCTGTGATATAACTTTAGCATGTTGATGTGACAAAGTTGCATGTTCTTTCTACGATCTGGTGTGGCGATGACATAGTTGACATCACTGAGTTTCTTCTCCACGAAATAAGGACCACTAAACTTGGCTTGAAGAGGTTGCCCATGAACTGGTAGCAGAATCAAAACCTGATCTCCTGGCTGAAAGTTGCGTAACCTGGACTTCTGATCATACCAAGTCTTCATCTTCTCCTGAGCAGCTCCTAAATTCTCTCTCACCAGCTGTAAAGCAGTGGACAGCCGTTCTTTGAACTTCATCACATACTCCAGCAGGTTGACGTCATCTTCCTCCAACAGCCAGTATTCCTTGAGTAACTTAAGGAGTCCTGTTACTTCATGGCCAAACAGTAGTTCAAAAGGTGAGAAGCCCAGTGATTCATTTGGAGATTCTCTTGCAGCAAACACAACGAATGGAAGACCTTTATCCCAGTCTTTCTGATGTTCCAAACAGTATTTCTTGAGCATCGATTTGAGTGTTTGATGATATCTCTCCAACGCTCCTTGGGTCTGGGGATGGTAAGCTGAAGACGTGATCTGGGTGATGCCCAACTCTTTCAGAGACTGCTTGAAAACATTCGACATGAAATTACTTCCCCGGTCTGACTGTACCTCCTTGGGCAGACCAAACTTTGTGAAGAACCCTAGCATTTCCTTAACCACGTTCTTTGCTGAGATATTTCTAAGTGGAATGGCTTCAGGATAACGAGTAGCCATATCAATCAGGGTCAACACATAAGAAAATCCTGAAGAAGTCTTAGGAAGAGGGCCCACAATATCCACCAACACACGGGTGAATGGCGCCTCAAAAGGAGGAATGGGAACTAGAGATGCAACCTTTTCGGTCTGATTACACTTCCCCACAACTTGACAGGTGTGACAAGACTTACAATACCAGGAAACATCCCTGAAGATACCTGGCCAGTAGAAGTGTTTCAAAAAGCGTGCCAAAGTCTTCCTCACTCCAAGGTGTCCTGCCAAACTGGAATCATGAGCCACTCTAATGATATCCTGCCTACAAACACGAGGGATGACAACTTGACGTACAACCTCCCATTCACAGTCGGCTGATACTGTTGGGGGTCTCCACTTCCTCATAAGTACTCCTGACTTTATATAATAACAAGTAGAAGCACCAGCTGACTCTTCCTCACTGCAAGCAGAGTTAGCTAGACCTTTCAACTCAGGGTCAGCAACCTGCAACTCAACCAACTCTTGACGAGACAAATTATCAACACTACGGGGTACTGCCTCATCTGGTGAGTGGTCCAAATCAGCAAGAAAAGTGTCAGCTAGGATAACATCATCATCATCATTATCCTCTAAATCACCAGTAACTTTAGACTTAGCCCTAGTGACAGCACATGCAGGGAACACATCAGGGACATCACAATCCTGGGTCGCAGCCACTGGCTCACTAGACAACTGAGGAGCTGGACACACTTGACTTCCACCAATATCATTTCCAAGTAAGAAAGTTACACCTGACATTGGGAGTGTCTCAACCAACCCAACCATAACGGAACCATTAACAAAACCAGACTCTAAATTCACTCTGCACAGAGGGACAGAGAAGTAATTATTCCCTACACCTTGTAAGATTACAGTTTCATCAGAGGAATTAACATTAGAGCCTAGAACACTGGTCAGCATAAGGGATTGGCAAGCACCTGTATCACGATATATTTTAACTGATTTCCTGTCATTATTGTCCAGAGGACTTACAAAACCATCAGACAGGAAATTAGCACATGAACTCTTGAGAGTGTCACCCACGTTACTGCTCAAAAGAGGAGCTCCATCATGAGAATTTAAGTTACCCCTCAAAGCAGGTTCAGTTAACTCAGTTAAAGAATTCTGGGAACTCTCAAGAGTGGACACTAGACCAATTGACTGAATATTTAAAGACTCCTTTTTGTTCACATCACGCTGTCTCCTGAAACATTTCTCCGTAGTATGACCAAGCTTACTACAATAAGTACATTTACTTTTCTGAAATCTAGAGGTGAAGCTGGTATTTACTTCCTGAGAAACATCATCTTTATTCTCTTTCCTGTTACCTGTACTCTGAGTAGAGGCAACGTATTTACTCTCAGCTTTCCCTTCTTCTCTAGAATATCTCTTGTGAGTGAGAACATATTCTTCAGCTAAAACTGCAGCATCAGGCAAATTATCTATTCTTCTCTCATCAAGATATAGGCTTACATCTTTATTTATACACCTTTTGAAGTCCTCCAGCAAAATCATCTGCTTAAATTTACCAAAATCAGAATCCACATTCTTAGAATTTAACCACTGCTCTAACAGATCTTCTTTGATTTTTGCATACTCAACATGGGATTGCTTATCTTGCTTGTAAGTTGTCCTAAATTTAACTCTATAGGCTTCAGGAACAAGCTCATAGGCCTTAAGAATCAAGATCTTAACTACATCATAATTATCAGATTGATCCTGAGGCAAAGATGCATAAGTTACTTGAGCTTTACCGGTGAGAACAGTTTGAGGGAGTACTGGCCAATACTGTTTGGGCCAATTAAAACCTGTAGCTACCCTCTCAAACAACTGAAAATACTTTGTTAAATCAGATTCATTAAAAGGAGGGACAAGTTTAACATTTTTAGCCACATCAAAATCACCAGAGCTAGATGATCCAGTTCCACCTTGTTTCATGCGATACTCATGGTCTGCCTGAATCCTAGCTAGTTCAATTTGTGCCTGAGCCTGTACCTGTGCCTCTTGAATACGAGCATTTGCCTGAAATTCAGCCTCCTTAACACAAGCCTCCTAAGCCTGAGACTCAGCCTCCTTAGCACGTGCTTGAAATTCAGCTTCCTTCACACGAGCCTCCTGCAGAGCTAGCTGTAACTTAGCTAATTCAATCTGCGTTTGCTCATTTGGAGGAGTTACATTAAACAAGCTTTCATTAATCATGTCAACAATTTGATCTTTAGAATGATGAGAGCGAACAGCAATTCCCAATTGTTGAGCAACAAGCTTAAGTTCATTCTTTGTTCTGTTTTCTACATCACACACTGTTTGCACATTTGACAAAAATCTTTGGCTTCATCAAGTGTGGTAATAGTAGCCATCATGAATATATCACAGTCACAAAATATCAAGCAATATCCGTATGATAATATCCTGAATATCCTGATGAGAGGTCGCCAAATTTATGTTACGGAACAGAGAAAGATAATGTACACTTTAAGTGAGAATACTAAAAATCACTACTGTCCCGTAAAGTTCCAGGTTCAAAACAAAAGAGTTAGGTAAAATTACAAGTTAAAGTTTAATGCTCAAACTAACAACAAAACATTCAGGACCCATAAGGATAATGTAATGGCAAAAAATAGGTTAAATATATGGTTAACTGCAATAGCGTCTATTAACACGAAATTAGCAAGAGTAAATTTATCTAAGTCAGCCCTGATAAAATGAAAATACACTGGGTAATGCTCAGTTAATGCAAGATAAATTATTACAGATGCAAAATATTATCAAAAATGACTGACAAAAAGAACTTTTACATAAATCACAAAAAAAAAACTCACTAGGCCTAAGAATTAACCCTATGCTACACAGCACAAGAAAAAATGGAACAACAGTTATACTCAAATCACACAGCTGCTAGATGGTTGGAGACTTCCTGAGCACTCACAATAATAATAACTGTACAGGGCAGGACAGAGATGTGAGCAAAACGAGGAGTAGATCTAAGTGGCAATGATGCAGAGACTGAGCTCATTATATAGGGGCCAGCAGAGCTTGATACAACTTGTAAGAAGAACGCGCAAATGAAGCCATGGGGACAAAGAGTTGACAATCCCGCTCTGGACAACAGAAAGTACGACTTACTCTACTATAACGGTAGAAGGGGGGGGACTGAGGCAGAACACGCTCGTGATCAAACAGGCAGCACACTGTACGTTAGAATTACACAAAGGATGATGAAATCATAGGCTATGTAACAATATATATATATATATATATATATATATATATACACGCTCGCGGCGGGGGGGGGGGGAGAGTGTCCCGCTTTTAACTTCAGATAAATCTGGTCATCTTACACAGGCTCCAACAGCAGTAGTTCAGTACAGGTAGGATGTTGCCCAGTGAATTGTTCTTCCTATGGTCAGCCTTTAGGTGTACAGTACACAGGATCAGCTCAGACATTGTAAGTAAACACTGGCTTCTTAAGTCCAGTCTGTTAACAAGTGAGATTTGCCAGTCAGGTAATCGAGAAGCATCTCGATGTTTCTCAACGTTTGCAGTAGGTTTCAGTACGAGTCAGAGTTGCCAGTTTGCCTGGTGTTTGTGAGTGTAGTTATTTCGTAAGTTATGCATTAATTTTTAAGCTCTTTTTCGCAGTAATGTTTTATTTATGTGATTGTTAAATTATATAATTGAGATTACGTTTGTAAGGTAAATTATATACAGTGTTATGTAATGTAAGAAGACTCGTGCATGTTTTTGTTGTCTCCGAGTTGGTAACTTTTGTTGGTAGGGGCAGGTACAGGACCAGTCCTTCCTAGAGTGTTGGAGGAGCAAGGAAGGTTATAATAAGGATGGGGAAGAGAGTAGTTCAGTTTCAGTTGGGTTTCAGTTCAGTTTGAGTGAAGTTTAGTTGGTTTTCAGTTCAGTTTGAGTGTAGGCAGTGTCAGAGAAGTTTGTATATTTTCGGTAATTGTGAAAACTGTGAACTGTTGTTGGCAAACAGTGAAGTGTTTATTGAAGTTTGTACATCATCGGTACTTGTGAAAATCGTGAAGTATTGTCAAGCATTAAATGTAATTGCAGTCAGTAAAGTTTATATAACTCCAGTGCTTGTGAAAATAGTGAAGTGAAGTTGGAAAGCATTAAGTGTAATTATTTGGAAAATAAAGACAGTGAACTTAAGAAGCCAGTGTTTATTTTCAATGCCTCAGCTGATCTTTTGTAATGTACACCTAAAGGCTGACATAGGAAGAACAACTCATTGGGCAACGTCCTTCTTATACTGAACTGTGGCAGTGTGGGGTGGGGACGAAACAAGTCTTTATTTTCCAAGTAATTACACTATGATTTCCAATTTCACTTCACTGTTTTCATAAGCACTGGAGCTATACAAACTCTACTGACTGCAATTACGCCCAGTGCTTGACAACATTTCACTGTTTTCACAAGCACTTGAGGTATACAAACTTTACTGACACTTCATTGACACTGCACTACACTCTGACTGAACTGAAAACTGACTAGACTTGAAATAGTCTCTTCCCCATCTTTATTTATGATTCCTTGTTTCTCCAGCATTCTAGGACGTGCTAGTCCTGTAACTGTCCCTAGCAAAAACAGTTACCAACTCGGAGACAACCAAAACATGCCAGAGTTTTCTTACTTTACATAGCATACTGACTTAAATTACATAATTAGCCATCACATATATAAAACATTATACAGTAAAGAAAGAGAGCAAAAAAATTAATGCATAACTTACAAAATAACTACACTCACAAACAGCAGGCAAACTGGCAACTCTGACTCGTACCGAAGCTACGGTAAACAATAGGAAACGTCGAGATGCTCTTCAACTACCTAACTGGCAAATCTCCCTTCTGGGGAAAGTCCCAGGAATTGATGGAGTGTGTGGTGAAATGCTGAAGCATGGAGGAGAGATAGTTGTAGAATGGATGTGGAAGATGTGTAGATTGGCCTGGGAGGAAGGTAGAGTCCCGGAGGATTGGAAGTCAGGTATAATTATTCCCTTCTACAAAGGAAAATGGGAAAAAGAAGTGTGTGGTAATCACAGGGGCATTTGTTTTCTTAGTATAATAGGAAAAAGTGTATGGCAGGATACTTATTGACAGAGTTAAAAAAAGAACAGATGAATTAGTTGGAGAAGAACAGGGAGGCTTTAGGAAGGGAAGAGGTTGTGTAGATCAGATATTCATTCTTAGATCTTTAGTGTAAAAAGTTTCTAGAGAAGGGAAAGAAGTTGTATGCAGCTTTCATGGATTTGGAGAAAGCATATAACAGAGAGGATAGACAAGGATTGTGGAAAGTATTAGGAATATATGGAGTAGATGGGAAGTTGTTGAATGCTGTGAAAAGAATGTATGATGGTGCTAAGGCTGCAGTGCGTGTGGATGGTGAACTAAGTGAATTTTTCTTTTTGAATGTTGTGTTGAAACAGGGATGTCATGTCTCCATGGTTGTTCAATCTGTAGATGGATGGGGTAATAAAATAGGTACAAGGTAGGGTAGTGGATGTTGGAGTGGCCCTGGTGAGAGAGGATAGTGTTTGGAAACTCCCTGTACTGTTGTTTGCAGATGATACTGTGTTGTTGAGTGAAGACAAAGGGGAGCTGCAAGGCTTGGTGGATGAGTTTGGAAGAGTGTGCAAGAAACGGAATCTAAAGGTGAATGTAGGGAAGAGTAAAGTGATGGTCTTTGAGAGGTGAGGTCAGTGAATGTACAGCGAGATTGGATGGTGAGGAATTGGAAAATGTGAGTACGTCCAAGTACTTGGGTAGTGTGATGAGTAAGGATGGAGGTTTGGAGGGTGAAGTGCTTGAAAGGTTACAGCAGGGAAGAAAGGTTGCGGGTTCTTTGAAAGCAGTGATAAGAAACAGGGAAGTGAGCATGGAAGTGAAAAAGTTACTACATGACAGTATTGTGATACCAACTCTAACGTATGGAAGTGAAGCTTGGACGTTGTTGGAGGGACACAAGTCAAGAGTGAGAGCAGTGGAAATGAGTTATTTAAGAGGAGCCTGTGGAGTCACATGGAGAGACAGGCTGACGAATGAGGATATAAAGGAGCATTGTGGTGTGGGTATGGATGTGATAGGAAGCGTTATGAGGAACACACTGAGGTGGTTTGGCCATGTGGAGAGGATGGAGGGTGAAAGACTGACGAAGAGAGTGTATGTGAGTGAGGTGGAGGGGGAAGAGGGCGGGGGAGACCGAGGATGAGATGGAGGGATGGGGTGGAGTGTGAGTTGGGAGCAGGGCAGTGAAATGGCGACGGACAGGGCGACGTGGAGGCGATTTGTTTGTGGCCACCCCAAACGGGATTGAGGCGTCTGTCAATATATATATATATATATATATATATATATATATATATATATATATATATATATATATATATATATATATATATTCTTCCCTTTTTGTCAATTACTATCTACTAGATAGTATGTACTGAGTACCCTACATGAATGTCTATGTATGATGTAAATGCTTGATTACTGTAAGCTAAATTTTGGTCTTCTGATTTCCTGAGATATATGTGTTTTATCGTTAACACACTTAAGTTCTCATTAGCAATCATTTACACCAATGAGAAGGTTAACGATGATATTTTTCACATCTTAGTCGTGAGGCCATTTTATATTTTTCTTTAGAACAAATTACTAGACAAGACGTGACAGTGTGGTATGGTATTGAAAGCGTTTTCTAATTACTAAATATACTGTGATTTAGATTCTCTTTGAACCTCCTCAGCAACTTTTGCAACTTTTTCTAAAACATAGATTTTGCATTTACCCTGTTGAATGGTACCTACATTCTTCTTCATACGACTGCGTTAATTAGAGTACCATAAGCGCCCCTTGTTGGAGAAAGCTTTGACCACTTAATCTTGATCACTGAAATAATATGTATCCCGTTTTGACAAGCCAGTTCAGTTTTCAGTATGAAATCATGGTATTCTGGCACTGAGACAGAAATCTGTTGTTCCATGAAGTTATTTATATATTATATATTGACATTCATATGTACATAGAAACAACCAAAAGCTGTATTCAGCAACCTCATGGTACCTTTCACCGTCGTTATCACCATTGTAAATGGGGTTGGAATAGGTACTTTTATCAATCTGTCTATTGCCAGACGCCTTAATCCTGTAAGGAGTGTCGACATGTCCCCCGCCATTTGATTGCCCTGCTCACACACCCCTCTCTCATATACCTCTCCACTCCATCCCTTCATCTCATCCTTGGCCTCCCTCTCCCTTCTCGCCCTTCCACCTCACTCAAATACACTCTCCTCATCAATTTCTTACTCTCAATCCTCTCAACATGTGTTTCTCCTAATGCTTCCTATCACATCCACATCCATACCAAAATGCTCCTTCACTTCCTCATTTGTCAGTCTGTCTCTCCATGTGACTCCCCATGCTCCTCTCAAATAACTCATTTCCACAGCTATCACTCTTGACTTTCTGTCCCTCCAACAACGTCCAAGTTTCACTTCCATACGTTAGAGTTGGTATCACAATACTGTCATGTGGTAGCTTTTTCACTTCCATGCTCACTTCCCTGTTTCTTATCACTGCTTTCAACGAACCAGCATCCTCTCTTCCCTGTTGTACCCTTTCAAGCACTTCACCCACTAAACTTCCATCCTTATTCACCACACTACCCATGTACTTAAACAAACTCACATTTTCCATTTCCTCATCATATAACCTCACTGTACAATCACTGGCTTCAGTTCTCTCGAAGACCACAACTTTACCCTTCCTTGCATCCACCTTTAGGTTCCGCTTCTCACACACTCTCCCAAACTCATCCACCAAGCCTTACAATTCCCCTTCGTCTTCACTTAACAACACTGTATCATCTGCAAACAACAGCACAGGGAGCATCCAATCACTGCCCTCTCTCACCAGGGCCGCTCCAACATTCACTGTCCTATCTTGTATCTCCTTTATAACCCCATCCATATACAGATTGAACAACCATGGAGACATGACACATCCTTTTTTCAATCCAACCTTGATATATAGGTATAATATAACACAATACTATATGTAACTACTGTATATAGCTATAGGTAACAATATGTAGAACAGGTAGTTATGTCTAAGTCCTTCAGGAAGAGTTAAAGAACACATCCTCTTGCCTAGACGAACCAGGAATGTCAATTCACACAATGTATATCCAAAACCCTTGTTGTCCCAGACCATCAAGAATTCTTAAGTCAAACGATGTATCTCAAACTTCCTCGTAGGCCAGACGAACAAGAATTTCATAATGTATGCAAACATATGGAGTAACCAGCCCTAGCCAGTTAGTCCACGTGATAGGAAATTTACCATACACATCCTCCCCACACTCTATACAATGTTGGAGAGATTTTCTTCAGATCAGAAGGGGGTTAGAGAGAGAAAGGGGAGAGAAGGCTGGTGAGGTCATCTCGTTGACTACATCTCACTACTTATTTCTGGCTGAGCTTAACGATTCATAATCAAGTGCCCTATCTCACTACAAGTACCTAAAACTATGCTATCGAGATTGGTGGCCAGATAATCTTCTGTGTATAATTACACCCTTAGGCTACGTCTATTTACACAAATAGAAAAATTCATTCAGTTCACTATCCACACACACTGCAGCCTTAGCACCCTCATACATACTCTTCACGGCCTTCAACAACTTCCCATGTACTCCATATATTCTTAACACTTTCTGCAATCCTTGTCAATCCAACCTGTCATATGCTTTCTCCAGATCCACAAAGGCTGCATACAACTTCTTTCCCTTCTCTAGAAACTTTTCCATTAAAGAACTAAGAATGAAAATCTGATCTATTCTTCCCTTCCTAAAACCTCCATGTTCTTCTCCAACTAATTCCTCCGTTATTTCCCTAACTCTGTCAATAGGTATCCCACCAAATATTTTTTCTATTACATTAAGAAGGCAAAATAATCCCCATATGATAACCACACACTTCTTTTTCCCCTTTTCCTTTGTACAGGGGAATAATTATACATGACTTCCAATCCTACAGGACTCTACCTTCCTCCCAAGCCAATCTCACATCTTCCACATCTATTCTACTACTATTTCTCCCCCATGCTTCAACATTTTACCACATACTCCCTCAATTTCTAGGGCTTTTCCCATTTTAACATTCTTCATTGCTTCCACAACTTCCATCTTACTGCTTTCTTCCTCTTTTCTCATCCATCCTTCTCCCAGCCATTTCTCAGCAACTTGCATTGCTTTCATTCTGTATGTTCAACAGTTCCTTAAAGTGCTCTCTCCATCTGCTCACTTTTTCTCCCTTCTCCACTAGTAATCTACCATTTTTATCTTTCACTCCCCAACTAACTTCTTTGGCACCCTGTCTAACCCTCTTTATCTCTCTCCAGAACATTTTCTTAAATCTCCTGCACTGTACACTTAAGTTCCTTCCAAATTCTTCATCCACTCTCTTCTTACTCTCTGTTACTAATCTTTTCACATCTCCCTTCCTCTCAACATATAACTCTTTCTTCCGTCTCTCGACTTCTTCCATGCCCCTGTTTCTCATCCAATCACTACAATCACTATATGCCTTCTTCCTTTGTGCCACAGCCTCTCTCACCTCTTCATTCCACCATACTGTTCCCTGCATCCCCGTTCATCTTCTCTTCACCTCACAAACCACCTCAGATGCTGCACAGATTTCTTCTGTGAATATCTTGCACACATCTTCCACATCCCCCCATCTGCTCCAATCCATCTTTACCCAATCGCTCCTCCACTTCCCTCTTAAATTCTGCCGTTCTTCATCCTCTTGTAACTTTTCCACCCTTCTTGAATGAACTACTTCCTTCTGTCCATCCCTTGTTTTATTTGTCCATTTCATTTGGACTTTGATTCTGACCACCACCAAGTGGTGATCAAGAAGTTCACTCCCCCAGCTTCTATATGCTCTTGCATTCATTACACAACGTCTCATCCTTTCATCCACACACACACACATAATCAATCATTTCCTTTCATTCATTCAGTTCACCACCCACCCTTCTCATCACTCGCCATGTATACGTATGGATCATTTTGTGCCTGAAGAGGGTATTAGCTATCACCAATCCACCTCCCCCATACATATGTCCACTAAAGCACTGCCGTTCTCATCCATCTCTGCGGGCACACCCCACTCACCAACTACTGAATTCACCATCACATTCCCTACTTTTCCATTCATATCTCCAGTCAAAAACACTCCCTCATTCCTTTCAAACTTTTCCATGCACACTTCCACATTTGTCCAGAACTCTTCTCTCAATCTGCTTGCGCGATCTCACGTTCGCGTATACACGCACACAATCGCCCACATTTGTAGTCAAACTTTCAATCTTACCCACACATCCTTGAGCCATCTGATTCATACTCTCTTATACTCTCCTTCCATCTGTTACTGACATCAATACACACTCCTTCTCTTGCCCTCTCATTCTCACCTACACCCACGCATATACCCCATCCATACTCCCATTCTCTCACACTCTCACCTCACCATTTAGTTTCAGTTAATCCACATGCATCCACTTTCGCACCCTCAAGCACCTGGACAATCTCTCTCTCTCTCTCTTTCACCTCATCATTTGCATCCCTTACATTCTACGTATCTATCCGTACCATGTCTCTTGTTCAGTCCTTAGTCGTCACCTTTTGGTCAGTCCTGGTCTGAGGCATCTTTTTCGTGAAATCCACCCCCCCCCCCCACAGACACAAAGAAACGAGATTTATCGGTGGATAGGGCAAAAAGTCAAATACATCCCCCACCCCCCCACACAAAGAAACGAGATTCTTCAGTGGATAGGACCCGGTACCAATGCCGGAACGTGTGTTTCACGTGTTGTCTGTTCCTGTTCATGCGAGTCATCCCGTGGCTTTCTCACAGCTGGTCTTCATGAGGCAAGGTGTACCGCTTACAGATGTTGCGAATGATTTGGTCTCTGACATTAATGTTTGCAACTGCTCTCAGTTGTGACCTCAAAAACAGCTGGCTGTAACAGGTTTGTTGACGCAGAGCTCACGTGACGATGATTTGGCCTTGTCTTCTTGCGGCTGGCTTACAGGTACGTCTTTTAGTGAGGTGCCATTTTTCAAGCTGGCCACGCTATCAGTCTCTACATGACTAAGTTGGTCACATCAAATCTTCTTGTCACCTAACTCGTCGAAACACCCTCTTGAACCCACACTAGACTTGGACCTTTATTTGCGTCTCCCATTCTGTGTCCTTAGGACATGGTTGTTTCATGGGCTGTATAGCCCCTTTATATCAGAGAAATGTAAAGGAAACCTTTTGAACCCTAGTTAAAGGCAAAACAGATTTAATGTGATTCAAAACATTCGCTCTTGCTTTACCCTCCCGGCCAGCCGGAATGCCGTGAAAAACAAGCAATTTTTCGTGGATCATGCATTACACATTAGTCATGCTATACAGTTCCTGACCGAAACGGTTTAGGTTTCTGCTTCAAGATGTACTCTACTATTATGTAGAAACCCACCACCACAGTTAATTTTGTATTATCTTGTTCTGCCTTGATTGAGTTCCTTTTTTTCTCTCTCTCTTTCTGAACGAAAAACATAAGGTGGCTCTTAACATGTTTTAATAGTATACCATATAAAGCTCTTCCCTTCATGGCATTTAACAAAATTATAATTTGTAAGTACAGCGATTGTATTCAACAGACTGTACACAATACAAACGATATCTGTTGAAAAGGGCTTATTCACCATAAAGGACTACTTTTTTTTTTCTTTGACCTTAATATACCATTAAATCAAGAAATTCTACACTCCATATACACCTCTTGGTGTGAAAATCAAGAACGACACGCAGGAGTAACGGTGTCATAAGCACGGAGTGTCTTTATGCAGGAAGTTACCGATACAGTCTCTATTCAGCCTAAATTAATCTAACCTAACCAAACTTACACTAACCTAACCTAACCTTATCCTAGATCAACCGAACCGAAATAAACCTAAATTAAACTAACCTAACTTCACGAAATGACTGATTTCACAATCTGCCTGCAACATACATATGTACATTTATTTATATATATATCTATATATCGACGTATAGTTACATATAGGTCGATAATACATACAATACCGTTATACTATCACTGTTACTCACATCAGTACCATACTAATACAGTCACTCACATCAACACCGTCAGCCACACCAGCACCACAATATCTCCTTCAGCCACGCTAGCACGGCACAAATACCGTCAGCCACACAAGCACCACATCAACACCGTCATCCACAGCAGCACGACACAGCATTTAAGACTTACCTGCGAAGATGGAAGAACAAAGAGAGGCGGATGAGTCAAGCCTCGCAGGGTTAGGCGGCTTGTGAGTCAGCCAGCTCGGGGACTCATTATTTATTGCCTACCATCCTTGGCCACACTCTCGTACGGGAACTGTTTACATTGTTGGGAAAAAGAAGTTGGCTTTCCTCTTGGGGTACAGTTTTAATACCATACTGGATTTCCTCGTGCATGATGACAATATATAGATAACATTATTTTAATCAAATGAAAGAGCGTTATCACCTGAGTCATACACTGACTTGCACAAATTGTATGATTCCTTAATATATATATATATATATATATATATATATATATATATATATATATATATATATATATATATATATATATATATGTGTATATATATATATATATATATATATATATATATATATATATATATATATATATATATATATATATATATATATATATATATATATATATATATATATATTACAAGGGATTGGTGTAACCAGTGATTTTTATGAAATTCCTAGCGAATTCGTGAAATGAGTTTAAATTAGGTTTGATTAATAAAGGTTAGGTTTAGCTGCAGTTAGGTTAGGCTGGGATAATCTAGATAAAGTTCAGGATAGGTTAGGCAGGGTTAGTTTGGTTAGGTTAGGTTAATTTACATGAATTCTAAGATATGTTAAACGTTCATATAAATCAACCTAACCTAACCTAACAAATCTAGCATATATATATATATATATATATATATATATATATATATATATATATATATATATATATATATATATATATATATATATGGAGCCTCTATGGTACAGTCGTAAAGTGTGCCACTGGAGAGCGAGGGTTCGTGCCTCGCCAGGGTAATAAACTTAGGGAGCACTCTACCGACCACGTACTGCATTGACGGACATAATGGGTACGGTACTGTGGTTGAATTAGTGTCCTGTGCTGTAAAGTATGCTTGCACCCACTCGGCTTGCACGGGCTGATTACACTTCGTTCACGGACTACACATACATCCAAAGTCACTCCAACACTACAGTCAGACATATAAGCACTTCTCACCCTACATACAACCTCTACCAGACAGCTAAGCCGGTGGGTGCAGATACATAGGCTGTATCGTCCCCCACTTCGGTCAGGGTAAGTCGGTCCTGTAGTGGACACTCAAATGGCTGATGATTGTGATATATATATATATATATATATATATATATATATATATATATATATATATATATATATATATATATATGACGATATCTATCCATCTATCTATCTATATATATATATGACGATATCTATCTATCTATCTATCTATCTATCATCTATCTATCTATCTATCTATATCTATCTATCTATCTATCTATATATATATATATATATATATATATATATATATATACGTAAATGTACATACATACACACACACACACACACACACACACACACACACACACACACACACACACACACACACATATATATATATATATATATATATATATATATATATATATATATATATATATATATATATGTAAATGTACATACATACACACACACATATATATATATATATATATATATATATATATATATATATATATATGTAGATATATAAATAGATAGACACCATCATCAGGACCAACCAATCCTGACCGAAGTGGGGGACGATACAGCCTACGTATCTATACCCAGCGGCTTAGCTGTCTGGTAGAGGTTGTATGTAGGTTGAGAAGTGCTTATATGTCTGATTGTAGTGTTGGAGTGGCTTTGGATGTGTGTGTAGTCTGTGAACGAAGAGTAATCAGCCCGTGCAAGCCGAGTGGATGCAAGGATACTTTACAGTACTCGACACTGGTTGAACCATAGCACCCATTATGTCCGCCAAAGCAGTACGTGGTCGGAAGAGTGCTCCCAAAGTTTATACTTTTGCGGGGCACGAACCCTCGTTCTCCAGTGTTGAAAACGCGCACTTTACTATTGTACCACAGAGACTCCATATATATATATATATATATATATATATATATATATATATATATATATATATATATATATATATATAGATATGGAGCCTCTGTGGTACAGTGATACAGTGTGCGTCTCGTACACAGGTGGACCAGGGTTCGAGCCCCACCAGGGTAATAAACTTTGGGAGTGTTCACCCGGCCACGTACTACATTGGCGGAGACAAGGGATGCTGTGTTGAACCAGTGTCACTTACTCTAAAGTATGCTTGCACCCAGTCAACTTGCGCGGGCCGATTACACTTGGTTCACAGGCTACACACACATCCAAAGCCACTCCAACACTACAATTACACTTACAAGCACTTCTCACCCTACATACAATCTCTACTATACAGCCTAAGCCACTTGGTAGAGATACATTGGCTGTATCGTCCCGACTTCGGTCGGGATAGGTCGGTCCTGCAGTGGATACTCAAACGGGTGATGATGATGATATATATATATATATATATATATATAATGTTAGATTTGTTAGGTTATGTAAGGTTAGGTTGATTTATAGAAACGATTAACATATCCTAGCATTCATGCAAATTAACCTAACCTAACCTAACAAACCTTGCCTAACCTATCCTGAACTTTATCTAGATTATCCCAGCCGAACCTAATTGCAGCTAAAATTAACCCAAACTTTATCAGTCAAACCAAATTTAAACTCATTTCACGAATTCGCTAGGGATTTCATGAAATCAATGGTTACACGGATCCTTTGTAATATATATATATATATATATATATATATATATATATATATATATATATATATATATATATATCGTACGATGGGGGAATTGTGATAGTGCGAGGTAATTGTGATATTTTTTTGACAACCACCTAAAAATATTCATAATAAATTTATTTTCGTTTTTAGGCCAAAATGTGTGGTATTCGTTTTTCTTTGTTACCAGATTTTCCATGTTTTCAGGTATTTAAAATTCTTCCACATTCAGAGTATAATGCTCACAGGAAGAAGGTGCTGATAAAAATTTTTGCTGCTGACGAGTAGTGGAAACAAGATTGGGTACCAGTCAGAGTCCACTTGGGGGATCATCTTTATTTTCTCACTAGGAACAATAAATATCACAAGGTAAATGTGTGTTGAATTTCAGTGTAATCCATTCGAAACTTTTTTTTTTTTTTATATAATATAAGTTGACGGTTGGGGTAATTGTGACATCATGACTATTTTAAAGGTAAACTAGTTATTGGAGCAATGTTAGTAATGATATGGAGACACTTTCTTCATAGCTAATGAGTATTGTATATATCTTTGACAGAACCATGCCCAGAACCTATACTTCAGTAAGAGGAGCCCAGAGGCTGCTATACACAGAGGAGACAGTGGCCAAGGCATCGCACAGAATGCCTATAAGCGAGCCGCAACAAAAAACAAGTTACCATACAGTTCTTCGCGTGCTAGAATCAGTGGGCGTTCGTTGGAGCATGGCAAAGCTGGCAGGAAAACAGCCTAAACTGCTTCTGAGGAACTTGTCATTGTGCAGAACATTGTAGCTTCGGCTGACTACGGATACGTGTTCGATGTGCTAGAGCTACGCCATTTTGTCAAGTCCTACATCAAGAAAAGGGGAACTGATGTGCCACAGTTTGTTAATAGTATGCCACAGATTATCAAGGCCAGACTCACTTTCAAAACCCAATTTGCTGGCCTGCTGATAAATTAAAAGCTCAAGAACCAGTAAAGGTACTTTCTATTTACAACTGCCATTTTGGTTTAAGGACAAATGTTGGTTTTCTCACTGGATTCAGGTTAAATCTACCCAATTTATCTCTAAATCAGTAAAGGTTAAGCTTTATTTACACATGAAAATATTTTTAAAAGGAAAAATGAGGGACTTTTGATAAATATCATATTACCCCCAAAGCCTGGGGTAATTGTAGTAGCTTTATCAGCTTGAATCGTGCAAGCCAGTTCTATTTTATATAGATTTTACAGCATACGCCATGAAGGCTAATTGTTACTCTTTATTTTGAACCAATAAAGAGTTTCAAAACAACATCTTCGTATAAGGTACCTTCAGTTTTATTTTTAAATGTGTCACTATTCCCCCATCGTATGGTATATATATACTGTATATATATATATATATATATATATATATATATATATATATATATATATATATATATATATATATATATATAAGAGAGAGAGAGAGATCCCTTCTTGTCGTATGAGGCCACTAAAAGGGTTGGTGGTGGGTTAGTGCCCCATCCTGTAAAAAGTACTAACTAAACAAACGAATAAAGCACCTTGGATCAGGACGGACCATATGCTGACGACTACGGATCGGACAAAGGATATTCTGAGGGTGGGAACATGGAATGTGAGAAGAGTGAAGGAAGAAGTGAAAGAAAGAGAGATTGTTCAGGTGCTTGAGGATGCAAGAGCGGATATATGTGGACTGACTGAAACTAAATGGCAGGGTAAAAGGGTGAGAGAATGGGAATACGGTTTAAGAATATGTGCGGGAGTTAATGAAAATGAGAGGGCAAGAGAGGGAGTATGTCTGATGATAAGCAAGAAGTGGAAGGAGAACAAAAGAGAGTAATGAACAGTGGGTACAAAGATTGTATGGGTGAGGATGAAAGTAGGGATACAAGCTTGGGTGATTGTGTGTGTATGCACTGACAGAGGACTGAGTGGCAAGACTGAAAGATGAGTTTTGGGCAAGTGTAGAAGCATGTAAGGACAAGTTTGAAAGGAGCGAGAGAATATTTTTGACTGGAGACATGAATGGCAAAGTTGGGAATGTACGAGTGGATGGAGTGGTTGGTCAGTGGGGTGTGCCACCTGAAGCAGATGGGAATGGTAGTGCTTTGGTGGACATCTGTGCTGGTCAGGGGTTGGCAATAGCCAACACCTACGTTCGGCATAAGATGATCCACAGGTATACATGGAGAGTCATGAGGAGGATGGATGGTGAACTTGTTGAACGAAAGGCAATGATAGACTATGTATGTTCTTACTTAATTGTTCTTACCTAATTGTATCTTTACAGGAATGAGGCAAGCTCGTACTGTCCCGTGTTTTAAACCATACTTATCGTACATACCCCTAAATTTGTGAATTGTTTTAGCACACACTATTTCATTCGGTAATGCATTCCACTGGCCAATTGCTCTATTTGGGAAACTAAATTTCCTTACGTCTTTATCACCTCTCTTCTTATGCAGTTTCTTGGTGTGTCCTCTTGCTGATGCTTCCCCATAGGTTAAGTAATCATTTTTGTCTATTTTCTCCTTCCCTGATATGCATTTATATAGCATAATCATGTCACCTCTTTTCCTTCTCTCCTGTAGTGTTGGTAGATTCAGATTATTTAATCTTTCTTCGTAGCTTAGACCCCTTAAGCTTGGTACCCGTCTTGTAGTGGCCCTTTGAACTTTTTCAATCTTCTCTATGTGTTTTTTGAGATGAGGACTCCAGACTACTGATGCATACTCCAGGGTTGGTCTGATGAATGATGTTATTATCTTTCTTAGCATGTCTTCATTTATGTATGTGAATGCTATTCTCATATTTTGCAAGCAGTGTATGTGGAATAACTGAAACAAAATGGAGATGAGAAAGTGTGAGAGAATGGGAGTATAGATGGGGTATATGTGCAGAAGTAGGTGAGAATGAAAGGGCAAAGGAAGGAGTATGTATAGTTGTGAATAAAAGATGGAAGAAGAGCATAAGACAATATGGATCAGTTGGGTCAAGGATTGTGTGGGTAAAGTTGAAAGTTGGAATACAAATGTGGGTGATTGTGTGTGTGTATGTGCCAACGCAAGATCGTGCTAGCAGAGTGAGAGAAGAGTTCTGGACAAATGTGGAAGTGTGCATGGAAAAGTTTGGAATGAATGAGAGAGTGTTTTTGATCGTTGATATGAATGGTAAAGTAGGGAATGTGAAGGTGGATGGAATAGTTGGTGAGTGGGGTGTGCCTGCAGAGATAGATGAGAATGGCAGTGCGTTAGTGGACATTTGTGCTGGGAGGGGGTTGGTGAAAGCCAATACCCTCTTCAGGCATAAAATGATCCACAGGTATACATGGCGAGTGCTGAGAAGGGTGGGTGGTGAACTGAATGAAAGGAAGGCAATGAATGATTATGTGTGTGTGGATGAAAGGATGCGAAGATGTGTAATGGATGCAAGAGCTTATAAAGGTTGGGGGAGTGGACTTTCTGACCACTACTTGGTGGTGGCCAGAATTAGGATACAAGTAAGATGAAGGAATAGAAGAAGGGAAAGACGAGAGGAAGGAGTAGTTGCAAGGAGAGTGGAAAGGTTACTAGAGGATGAGAAAAAGGCAGAGTATAAGAGAGAAGTGGAGGAACGATTGGGCAAATATGAATTGGAGCAGATGGGGGACGTGGAAGGTGTGTGCAGGATATTTACTGAAGAAATATGTGCAGCATGTGATGTGGTGTGTGGGAGGAAGAGAAGACGGAGGGGGGTGCAAGGAACAGTGTGGTAGACTGAAGTGAGACAGGCTGTGGCACAAAAGAAGAAAGCACACAATAAATGGATGAGAAATAGGGGCATGGAAGAAGTTGAGAGACGGAAGAGAGTTATATGTAGAAAGAAAGTGAGAGGTGAAAAGATTAGTAAGAGAGAGTAAGAAGGGAGTGGATGAGGAATTTGGAAGGAATTTGAGTGTAAACTGGAGGGACTGTAAGAAAATGTTCTGGAAAGAGGTGAAGAGAGTAAGACAGGGTGGATGTGAGGTTAGCAGGGGAGTGGAAGATAAAAATGGTAGATTACTAGTGGAGAAGGGAGAAAAAGTGAACAGATCAAAAGAACACTTTAAGGAATTGTTGAAGATAGAGGATGGATGTAATGCGAGTATAAGTGGCTGGGGAATGGCTGGAAGAAGGAGGGAGGTGAGAAAACAGGAAGAAATCAGTAGGATAGAAGTTGTGGAAGCAATGAAGAAAGTTAAATTGGGGAAAGCCTCAGGAATTGATGGAGTGTGTGGTGAAATGCTGAAGCATGGGGAAAAGACAGTTGTAGAATGGATGTGGAAGATATGTAGATTGGCATGGGAGGAAGGTAGAGTCCCGGATGATTGGAAGTCAGGTATAATTATTCCTTTGTACAAAGGAAAAGGGGAAAAAGAAGTGTGTGGTAATCATAGGGGCATTTGTCTTCTTAGTATAATAGGAAAAGCGTATGGTAGGATACTTATTGACAGGGGTAGAGAAAGAACAGAGGAATTAGTTGGAGAAGAACAGGGAGGCTTTAGGAAGGGAAGAGGTTGTGTAGATCAGATATTCATTCTTAGATCTTTAGTGGAAAAGTTGCTAGAGAAGGGAAAGAAATTGTATGCGGCTTTCATGGATTTGGAGAAAGCATATGACATGGTGGATAGACATGGATTGTGGGAAGTATTAAGAATATATGGAGTAGATCGAAAGTTCTTGAATGCTGTGAAGAGTATGTATGATGGTGCTAAGGCTGCAGTGCGTGTGGATGGTGAACTGAGTGAATTTTTCTCTTTGGAGGTTGGGTTGAAACAGGGATGTGTCATGTCTCCATGGTTGTTCAATCTGTTCATGGATGGGGTAATAAAAGAGGTACAAGGTAGGGTAGTGGATGTTGGAGTGGCCCTGGTGAGAGAGGATAGTGTTTGGAAACTCCCTCTACTATTGTTTGCAGATGATACTGTGCTGTTGAGTGAAGACGAAGGGGAGCTGCAAGGCTTGGTGGATGAGTTTGGGAGAGTGTGTAAGAAGCGGAATCTAAAGGTGAATGTAGGGAAGAGTAAAATGATGGTCTTTGAGAGAGGTGAAGTCAGTGAATGTACAGCGAGGTTGGATGGTGAGGAATTGGAAAATGTGAATACGTTTAAGTACTTGGGTAGTGTGATGAGTAAGAATGGAGGTTTGGAGGGTGAAGTGCTTGAAAGGGTACAGCAGGGAATAAAGGTTGCTGTTCTTTGAAAGCAGTGATAAGAAACAGGGAAGTGAGCATGGAAGTGAAAAAGTTACTACATGACAGTATTGTGATACCAACTCGAACATATGGAAGTGAAGCTTGGACGTTGTTGGAAGGACACAAGTTAAGAGTGAGAGCAGTGGAAATGAGTTATTTAAGAGGAACCTATGGAGTCACATGGAGAGACAGGCTGACGAATGAGGATACTGTATAAAGAAGCGCTGTGGTGTGGATGTGGATGTGATAGGAAGCGTTATGAGGAACACACTGAGGTGGTTTGGCCATGTGGAGAGGATGGAGGGTGAAAGACTGACGAAGAGAGTGTATGTGAGTGAGATGGAGGGGGGAAGAGGGAGGGAGAGGCCGAGGATGAGATGGAGGGGGGGAAAAGGGAGGGAGAGGCCGAGGATGAGATGGAGGGATGGGGTGGAGAGGTATATGAGAGAGGGGGGTGTGAGTTGGGAGCAGGGCAGTGAAATGGCGGGGGACAGGACGACGCACAGGCGATTTGTTTGTGGCCACCCCTAACGAGATCGAGGCGTCTGGCAATAGATAGATAGATAGTATACATGTTCCGTACCTTCTCACTGATGTAGTCAGCCGGAGATAGTCTGTTATATATAATCACACCTAGGTCCTTCTCTCTTTCTGATGTGTGTTGGGTTTTATTTCCTAACGTATAATCCCAATCAGGTCTTTTTCCACTTTTACCAAACTTGATTACATGACACTTGTCCACATTGAATTCCATTTGCCATGTATTACTCCATTCATGAAGTTAATTTAATTCTTGTTTTAGCTCTTTACAAGAGCCTGTGTTAGTAATTCTCCTTTGTACTTTTGCATCATCTGCAAACATATTTAGATAGCTTTCATTTCCAGTGTTACTGTCTATATCATTTATATACACTAAAAACATGATCAGTGCCAGCACTGAGCCCTGTGGTAATCCACTAGTCACTTCTTTCCATGATGAGTAATTTCCCCTTAGTACTGTTTTCATTTCTCTTTTTATGAGAAAATCTTGCATCCAACAATACAGTTTGCCACGAATTCCTCTTTGAAGGTACAGTTTCCATAAAAGTCTTTGGTGTGGTACTGTTTCAAATGCTTTCTTGAAATCTAAATAGATACTGTCCACCCATCCTTCTCTTTCCTGTAATGTGTCTGCTATTCTGTCATAGTAGCTCAACAGATTAGTAACACATGATTTTCCTTTTCTGAAACCAAAATGTCTTTCTGTTATCACATTGTGTTCTTCTAGGTGATTTACCCAAGCTTTTCTTATAAGCTTTCCTAATACCTTGCTTACAACACTGGTTAGTGATACTGGTCGGTAGTTGAGTGGATTTTGTCTATTCCCTTTCTTGAATAAGGGAACAATGTTTGCTTTCTTCCAAATATGAGGTAGTTTACCTTGACTCAAGGATTTTTTGAAAATTTAAAATAATGGTTTACTTAATTCCTTTGCACATTCACGTAGCACAGGACATGAAATTTCGTCAGGACCATTTGCTTTTCCTTTGTCTAATTTACGTAGCTCCTCATATATTACTTTTTCTGATGTTTGTATATCTGGTAGTATGTGTGGCCATGCATGTTACACATAATGCCTCTCAATTTTTTTTCATCTGTAAATACTGATTGGAAATTTGTTTAGTGCTTCACAAATATCCTTCTCATGTGTTTAGGTGATTCCGTCGTCCGTAATGGATTGTATTTTATCTTTTACTTTGGTTTTGCTTCTGATGTAGTTGTAAAATAGTTTCGGTTGATCACTACTTTTATTTATGATATCCTCCTCAAACTGTTTTTGGGCTTCCCTCCTGATTCTTGTATAATCGTTTCTTGCCTATTTGTAATTATTATATGCCCTTTCACTATTGTGTCTTCTGTATCTATTCCACAAGAAATCTCTTTTTTCTTTTGATTTTTTACATTCTGTATCGAACCATTTCTTTATTTTCTTTTCTGCTTCTTTGTGCTGTGGGATGTACTTCTGGACTCCTATTTCATAAAGTTCACAGATTTTTTTTTTAATATAGCATTTAAGTCTTGTCCTCTAAGCTCCTTTTCCCAATAAAATTATGAGAAGTACTTCTTTAGGTCATGATAGTTTCCCTTTTTATAGTTTAGGCTCTTTTGTAACTTTCATTGCTATTAACTATGTCATATGCAATCCTGAAGTTGCAATTTAGTATGGTATGGTCGCTTTTGCCGGATGGAGGGTGATATATTAAATTGTCAATATCGTTTTCTTGCCTGGTAAATGTGAGATCTAGCATGGAGGGTACATCCAGTCCTCTTTTTCTGGTGCTTTCCCTTACGTGTGGCGTTAGGAAAAACTCTTGCACGAGATCTAGGAGCTTTTGGTCCCAACAGCTTTCTTGGCTTATTATGTCTAGAGTATTCCAGTTCATATTTGTATTAAAATCTCCAGTAAGTATAATTCTTTCAGCTTTCTCTTCCATTTTATGTAGTAATGCTCTTAAACTCTGAATTGTATTCTCTCCCAGGTCCTCATATTCGTCTCTTTCCCATGTGTTTGATTTGGGTGGCATGTACAAATTGGCTAAAATTACTTTTCCTTCGTATGTATTGATCTCTACTGCAATCAGTTCTACTTGTGAGAGTATATCTAGTTCTATTTCTTTGACTTTTAGATTTTTTTTAGTTAATATTATAATTCCTCCTCCCTTTTTTAAGTTCCTATCTCTTCTCCATATATTATATTCATCTAAGTTTAGGATGTCATTTGATATCCTCGGTGTTAATTTTGTTTCAGTTAGGCATATTATATGTGGTTCATTTTCTCTGTCATAATCATTCATCTCCAATAATTTAGATACCATTCCATCCACATTTGAGTACATCAACTTAATCATCTTGTTTATATACTTGTCATGACTTGGTTCTACTACCTTCCTCCTTTTTATTCCCTCCTGTTTATGTACCACTTTCGTACCTGCAATTCTATTACTTTAAAAAAAATGTATTCATCTCCTTCTCTGATCTTCCCTCATTTTCTGTTTTTGCTTCCTCCCTCTTCACTTTCAGTAATTCCAGTTCCTCTTGTGTTAGGCATCTTTTTATCCATACATTTTTGAACTCCTCTTTTTCCATAAAATTCTTTGCATTTTATAGTATCTCCACGGTGTTTACACTCTGGAAGGTTACCTTTAGTGGTCTTGACTTGCTTCTCTCGTATTTCCCTAACCTTTTGTGTTCCTCTAAGTCTTTACTACAGATTTCCTCTGATACTTCTTTCAAAATGGTCATTACATTTGCCATCTCCTTTCTGTCCCTTGAGATCTTGTTTTTTACTTCTTCCTCTTCTATACCAGTGATTACTATAGATTTGTTGATATCTACTGAATCTCTGACTAACTAAGGATTGTTTTGGATTATTCTTTTCACTTCCTTTTTAATGCTTTTTTCTTCCACCCTTGTTTCTAAGTCTTTCTTTACTTTCACCATTTCAGCGTAAGTGGTTTCCACATCATTTTTGTAGCTTTGCACTGCTTCATTCACCTGTGTTATCTTCTCCTCAATATCACTGCTCTGGTCTATCAGACTGCTTACTTGCCTAATTGTCTCTGTATCGTTTTTGAACTCTTCCATAATACTCTCGTGGTTGACTACTGTACTTGCCATTTCACTAATTTTCCTCCTAAGTGTACCCACTTCTACTGTTAACTCATCTATGGTTGTCTTTCTTGTTGACTTCCTTTCCTAATTTTTCTATTTCTTCCTTTTGCAAGTGCATCTGTTTCTAAATTTCATCAATCTCATTCTGCAAAGCCATCCCTAGTCTGTTTACTCGTTCCACCAGTTTATTGTGAGTCTCCATTTCAACCAGTTCTTGGTAGAAATCATCATCCTGCTTTCTACCTTTATCCCTTTTCTTTTCCAAATTTGCTTTGCTAAAGCATGTGGTCATCCTGTAGTATTAAAAGCACATATAGTACTTACATTCTCTGGTGCAGTCGTAGACTAAACAAATGATCAGCTGGTTGTGCACATTATTGTGCTACTTTGTTTTCTTTTCTGTTTGAACCAGTCTTGTTTAAAACATCTTTTTTATATTAGAACACCATTTAGTCTAACCTGGTACAGAGCTTGACTCATATAAAGATACTAATTTAGGTAATGCCACTGGCCAAGTTGGCCGGGTATGGAGCAGTGGCAGCGTGCGTCTGCTCTCCTAGGTGCGAATGAGAAGTGTGGAGAGGGTGGGGGAATGGAATCTCAGACCATCGCTTTGTGATGGCCAAGGTAAGGCTGCAAAGAAAATGGGTGAAGAGACGAAGGGGAAGACAGGAGAAAACAGCTCCAGTGAGAAGAGTGGAGAATTTGCAAGAGAGTAAGAAAATGGCAGAGTATTAAAGCATAGTGGAAGAAAGACTGGGAAGGTATGAGTTAGAGCAGATGGAAAGGGTGGAAAGCATATGTAAGATATTCACTGAAGGGATGGTTGCAGCGTGTGAGGTGGTTTGTGGAGTGAGGAGGAGATGCAGGGGTTTGCAAGGGACATCATGGTGGAATGATGAGGGGACAAGAGCTGTGGAACAAAAGAAGAAGGCATATAGTGAATGGCTAACGAGTAGAGGTAGGGGAAAAGATGGAAGAGAGAAGAGAGAGGTATATGTGAGCAGGAGAAGGGAGGTGAAGAGATTGGTGAAGTAGAGTAAGAAGAAAGCGGATGAAGAGTTTGGGAGGAATCTGAGTGTGAAATGGATTGAGAGTAAGAAATTGTTTTGGAAGGAGGTACAGAAAGTAAGGCAGTGTGAAAGGGGAAATAGTAGGGGAGTGAAAGACAGGAATATTAAATTGTTGGTGGAGAAGAGAGAGAAATTGAGATGAAAGGAGCAATTTAAGGGTTTGTTGAATGTAGAGAGTGAGACCAGTGTGAGTATAAGTGGTTTGGGAATGGCTGGGAGAAGAAGAGATGAGAGGAGGGAGGAAGAGATCAGTAAGGCAGAAGTAGTGGCAGCAATGAAGAAGATCAAGATGGGAAAGGCCCCAGGAATTCATGGAGTATTGGGGTGAGATAGTACTGGAAAGGATATGGAAGTTGTGTAGATTGTCTTTTTTTTTTTTTTAATGTGTCCGACTCTAGGCATAGGTTTCACAGCCTGCTCCCAAGGCCCAGTAGTCCTCCTACATTCCATACACCTCTGCTTGTCACCACTTTCGGCGCTAACACCCACCGTCCATACTGAATACATGCTAGGGCTGTCTCATGTGGGACTGGTGTATTGGAGTGTGTGGTGAAATGCTGAAGTATGGGGGTGAGATTGTTGTGGAGTCGATATGGAAGTTGTGTAGATTGGCCTGGGAAGAGGGAAGGGGTCCAGAGGACTGGAAATCAGGTATAATTGTTCCCTTATACAAAGGAAAAGGGGGAAGGAAGTACAAGGTAATCATAGGGGTATTTGCCTTCTTAGTGTGAAAAATATATGGTAGAATACTCATTGATAGGGTAATGCATATAACAGAAGAAGCTAGTTGGAGAAGAACAAGGGGGATTTAGGAAGGGAAAAGGGTATGTAGATCAGGTATTAGTTCTAAGATGTTTAGTGGAGAAGTATCTACAGAAGGGAAAGAAAGTGTATGCTGCCTTCATGGACTTGGAGAAAGTTTATGACAGAATATACAGGCAAGGTATATGAAAGGTATTAAGAATATATGGAATGAAGGGGAAACTGTTGAGTGCTGTGAAGAGTGTTTACGAAGGAGCTAGGGCTATGGTGCGAGTGGATGGTGAGCTGAGTGAGTTCTTTGATCTCAATGGGGGACTGAAACAGGGTTGTGTGATGTCTCATTGGGTGTTTATTATATACATTGATGGGGTTGTAAAGGAAGTACAACGTAGGGCAGTGGATGTGGGGATGGCTCTAATGAATGAGGGTGAGATGTGGAAGATTCCGGCATTGCTGTTTGCTGATGGTACAGTATTGTTGAGTGAAGATGAATGGGAGTTGCAAGGTTTGGTTAATGAATTTGGGACAGTGTGTAGAAAGAATAATCTAAAAGTTATTGTAAACAAGAGTAAGGTTATAGTGTTTGAGAGGAATGAAGCCACAGAAAGCACAGTGATGTTGGATGGTGAGGATATGAAGAATGTGAGTGCGTTCAAGTACTTGGATAGTGTGATGAGTAAGGATGAAACTTTGGGGGATGAAGTGCTTGAAAGGGTACAGCAGGGATGGAAATTGTTGGTTCACTGAAAGCAGTAATCAAAAATAGCGGGATGTGTATGGAAGTTAAGAAGTCGCTGCTTGATAGTATTGTGATCCCTTCCCTGACGTATGGAAGCGAGGCATGGACCTTGCTAGAGCGGAACAAATCAAGAGTGAGAGCAGTGGAAATGAATTACTTGAGAGGAGCATATGGAGGGACAGGTTGACGAATCAAGAAGTGAAGGAACGTTGTGGGGTGGATGTGGATGTAGTTGAGAAGATCAGGAGAAATACACTGAGGTGGTTTGGACATGTGGAGAGAATGGAGAATTAAAGACTGACTAAGAGGGTGTATGTAGGTGAGGTGGAGGGAGGGGGAGGGAGGGGAAGACCAAGGATGAGGTGGAGGGATGGAGTTGAGAGGTATATGAGGGAGGGGGGAGTGAGTTGGGGATAGGGTAGTTAAATGGTGGGTGAAAGAGCGACTTGCAAGCGTTTTGTCTCCGGCAACCCTTGCGGGATTAGGGCGTCGATCTCGCTCTCTCTCTCTCTCTCTCTCTCTCTCTCTACAGTATATGTGTGTATATATATATATATAGATAGATAGATAGATAGATAGACAGGTATACAGACATGTATTTATGTCTATCTGTCTATATATACATATATGGATAGATAGATAGATAAAGATAGATAGATAAATATACAGACACGTATTTATGTCTGTCTGTTTATATATATATATATATATATATATATATATATATATATATATATATATATATATATATATATATATATATATATATATATATATATCCCATTGGAGCACAGTGTCCGGAATATTGGACAAAACTGGGATTTTTCAGGTCTTTATAAGGTAGGGAACCCCCGGGCAGGGACCTATGAGCTTCGCGACTATGAGATGATAGGCGAAGGGCGGTATGCTTAGTGCCCTCCCAGTGCAATGCCTCGCCTCGCACCCCTAGGATCCAAAGGGATATATATATATATATATATATATATATATATATATATATATATATATATATATATATATATATATATATAGATAGATAGATAGACAAATAGTTAGACAGACAGATAGATAGATAGATAGATAGGCAGGCACATATTTATCTGTCTATCTGTTTCTATTATCTATATATATATATATGCATAAATATATAAATGAATAAATATAGACAGATATATATATATATATATATATATATATATATATATATAAATATATAAATATAGAGAGAGAGAGAGAGAGAGAGAGAGAGAGAGAGAGAGAGAGAGAGAGAGAGAATGAAAGACTGACTAAGAGGGTGTATGTAGGTGAGGTGGAGGGAGGGAGAGGGAGGGGTAGACCGAGGATGAGGTGGAGGGATGGAGTTGAGAGGTATATGAGGGAGGGGGGGGTGAGTTGGAGGGAGGGTAGTCAAATGGTGGGTGACAGAGTGATTTGGAGGCGTTTTGTCTGCGGCCACCCTTTGCGGGATTAGGGCGTTGGGCTATACATATATATATATATATATATATATATATATATATATATATATATATATATATATTAATTTATTTATTTATATATATATTGTTACGGAACAGAGAAAGATAATGTACACTATAAGTGAGAATACTAAAAATCACTACTGTCCCGTAAAGTTCCAGGTTCAAAACAAAAGAGTTAGGTAAAATTACAAGTTAAAGTTTAATGCTCAAACTAACAACAAAACATTCAGGACTCATAAGGATAATGTAATGGCAAAAAAAAAAAAAAAACAGGTTAAACATATGGTTAACTGCAATAGCCTCTATTAACACGAAATTAGCAAGAGTAAATTTATCTAAGTCAGCCCTGATAAAATGAGAAAACCAGATGATACTCAGTGAATGCAAGATATATTATTAAAGATACAAAATATTATTATTAATGGCTGACACCAAAAACACATGAATCACAAAAACCTCACTAGGCCCACGAATTAACAGCTTATGCTATACAGTACAAGAAAAAATGTAATAACACTTATACTCAAATTACACAGCTGCTAGATGGTTGGAGACTTCCTGAGCACTCACAATAATAACAACTGTACAGGGGAGGACAGAGATGTGAGCAAAATGAGGAGTAGATCTAAGTGGCAATAATGCAGAGACTGAGCTCATTATATAGGGGCCAGCAGAGCTTGATACAACTTGTAAGAAGGACGCGCAAATGAAGCCATGGGGACAAAGAGTTGACAATCCTGCTCTGAACAACAGAAAGAATGACTTACTCTACTATAAGGGAGGAGGGGGGGAGTGAGGTAGAACACGCTCGTGATCAAACATGCAGCATACTGTCCGTTAGAATTAAACAAAGGATGATGAAATCATAGGCTATGTAACACCTCCCCACAAAGAAAAGGAAATTTACAAAGGAAATTTCTTATTACTCTAAAACAATCTGTCTAAAGTCTAGATAATCAATCTGCAATAACATTTTCTTTCCCCTTGACATGTTGTATGTCTAATGAATATTCCTGAAGAAGTAGACTCCATCTTGTCAATCTCTGATTTTTATCTTTAAACTTACTAAGGAATTTCAGTGGGTTATGATCGGTATAAATGACTATGGGGTCAAAACCAGAACATAAATAAAATGAAAAATGCTGTAAACCCAAAATCAAGGCCAAAAACACTTTCTCAATAGTTGAGTAGTTCTTTTGAGGTGGAGTGAACTTCTTACTGTAATAAGATACAGGGTGTTCAATACCCTGATCATCCTCTTGCAGCAAAACAGCCCCAGCTCCTGTATCACTTGCATCAACAGCCATCTTAAAAGGCTTAGCAAAATTTGGAGTAGCGAGCACTGGCTGACTTAATAGGATAGCTTTAAGTTTGCTGAAAGAGGATTCACAGTTATCGGTCCAGACAAATTTAACTCCCCTTTTCAGTAGGTCTGTAAGTGGTGATACAAGAATTGAAAAGTTAAGAACAAATCTCCGGTAATAACCTACCATTCCCAAAAATCTTTATAGCTCTTTCCTACTTTTAGGTCTGGGAAGATCACTTATAACCTGAACCTTAGCTGCTGGTGGTGCAACATGTCCATCACCAATTACATACCTAAGGTATTGATCTTTAGCTTGACCAAACTCACACTTTGATAAATTAGCTACAAGATTAGCCTGAACCAAACGCTCAAGATTTTTACTGACATGGCATAGGTGATCTTTCCAGTTGTCACTGAAGATTAATACATCATCAATATAAACAACACACCCTGCCAAACCCTCTGTTACAACATTCATGAGCTTCTGAAATGTGGCTGGTGCATTCTTCATACCATATGGCATTACAGAACATGCAAAAGTCTTTCCTAGTGTTACAAAACATGAGATCTCCCTAGCACGTTCAGTCATAGGTACTTGCCAGTATCCCTTTAACAAATCAAACTTACTTATATACCTAGCCTTTCCGATCTTGTCTATGCAATCTTCCACGCGAGGGAGAGGGTAAACGTCTGTTTTGGTTATCTGATTAACACGTCTGTAGTCGATGCAAAGCCGCTGTGACCCACCTGGCTTAGGGACTAGAGTGACAGGAGAACTCCACTCGCTCTGACAGGGCTCAATCATCTTGTGGTCCAACAGGTAGCCAAGCTCCTTCTGGATGAGTGGAACTTTCACTGGGTTCACACGGTAAGGAGGCAGTTTAATTGGCTTTGCGTCTCCAACATCGACATCATGCATCAACACAGTGGTTCTTCCTGGAGTGGCACGGAACACTTCCGGGTACTCCTGCAGTAATGCCGAAAACTCCTGCCTTTCCTCGGGAGGCAGATGAGAAAGCTTAGTCTGGAGATCATTCATGATATCAGGATTCTTCCCCAAACTATCACTCAGGCTCATGCTGCATGGGAGAACTTCTCTTGCAGACTCGGGTGGAACAGCTACAGTGCAGACTGGGTTATTTTCGTCCCGCCTGTGATATAACTTTAGCATGTTGATGTGACAAAGTTGCTTGTTCTTTCTACGATCTGGTGTGGCGATGACATAGTTGACATCACTGAGTTTCTTCTCCACAAAATAAGGACCACCAAACTTAGCTGGAAGAGGTTGCCCATGCACTGGTAGCAGAATCAAAACCTGATCTCCTGGCTGAAAGTGGCGTAACCTGGACTTCTTATCATACCAAGTCTTCATCTTCTCCTGAGCAGCTCCTAAATTCTCTCTCGCCAGCTGTAAAGCAGTGGACAGCCGTTCTTTGAACTTCATCACATACTCCACCAGGTTGACGTCATCTTCCTCCGACAGCCAGCATTCCTTGAGTAACTTAAGGGGTCCTCTTACTTCATGGCCAAACAGTAGTTCAAAAGGTGAGAAGCACAGTGATTCATTTGGAGATTCTCTTGCGGCAAATACAACGAATGGAAGACCTTTATCCCAGTCTTTCTGATGTTCCAAACAGTATTTCTTGAACATCGATTTGAGTGTTTGATGATATCTCTCCAACGCTCCTTGGGTCTGGGGATGGTAAGCTGAAGACGTGATCTGGGAGATGCCCAACTCTTTCAGAGACTGCTTGAAAACATTTGACATGAAATTACTTCCCCGGTCTGATTGTACCTCCTTGGGCAGACCAAACTTTGTGGAGAACCCTAGCATTTCCTTAACCACGTTCTTTGCTGAGATATTTCTAAGTGGAATGGCTTCAGGATAACGAGTAGCCATATCAATCAGGGTCAACACATAAGAAAATCCTGAAGTCTTAGGAAGAGGGCCCACAATATCCACCAACACACGGGTGAAAGGCACCTCAAAAGGAGGAATGGGAACTAGAGGTGCAACCTTTTCGGTCTGGTTACACTTCCCCACAACTTGACAGGTGTGACAAGACTTACAATACCAGGAAACATCCCTGAAGATACCTGGCCAGTAGAAGTGTTTCAAAATGCGTGCCACAGTCTTCCTCACCCCAAGGTGTCCTGCCAAACTGGAATCATGAGCCACTCAAATGATATCCTGCCTGCAAACACGAGGGATGACAACTTGATGTACAATCTCCCACTCACAGTCGGCTGATGCTGTTGAGGGTCTCCACTTCCTCATAAGTACTGCTGACTTTATATAATAACAAGTAGAAGCACCAGCTGACTCTTCCTCACTGCAAGCAGAGTTAGCTAGACCTTTCAACTCAGGGTCAGCAACCTGCAATTCAACCAACTCTTGATGAGACAAATTATCAACACTACGGGGTACTGCCTCATCTGGTGAGTGGTCCAAATTAGCAAGAAAAGTGTCAGCTAGGATAACATCATCATCATCATTATCCTCTAAGTCACCCGTAACTTTAGACTTAGCCCTAGTGACAGCACATGCAGGGAACACATCAGGGACATCACAATCCTGGGCCGCAGCCACTGGCTCACTAGACAACTGAGGAGCTAGACACACTTGACTTCCACCAATATCATTTCCAAGTAAGAAAGTTACACCTGACATTGGGAGTGTCTCAACCAACCCAACCATAACGGAACCATTAACAAAACCAGACTCTAAATTCACTCTGCACAGAGGGACAGAGAAGTAATTATTCCCTACACCTTGTAAGATTACAGTTTCATCAGAGGAATTAACTTTGGAGCCTAGAACACTGGTCAGCATAGGGGATTGGCAAGCACCTGTATCACGATATATTTTAACTGATTTCCTGTCATTACTGTCCAGAGGACTGACAAAGCCTTCAGACAGGAAATTAGCACATGAACTCTTGAGAGTGTCACCCACGTTACTACTCAAAAGAGGAGCTCCATCATGAGAATTTAATTTACCCCTCAAAGCAGGTTCAGTTAATTCAGTTAAAGAATTCTGGGAAGTCTCAAGGGTGGACACTAGACCAATTGACTGAATATTTAAGGACTCCTTTTTGTTCACATCACGCTGTCTCCTGAAACATTTCTCCGTAGTATGACCAAGCTTACTACAATAAGTACATTTACTTTTCTGAAATCTAGAGGTGGAGCTGGTATTTACTTCCTGAGAAACATCATCTTTATTCTCTTTCCTGTTACCTGTACTCTGAGTAGAGGCAACGTACTTACTCTCAGGTTTCCCTTTTTCTTTAGAATATCTCTTGTGAGTGAGAACATATTCATCAGCTAAAACTGCAGCATCAGACAAATTATCTATTCTTTTCTCATCAAGATATAGGCTTACATCTTTATTAATACACCTTTTGAAGTCCTCCAGCAAAATCATCTGCTTAAATTCGTCAAAATCAGAATCCACATTCTTAGAATTTAACCACTGCTCTAACAGATCTTCTTTGATTTTTGCATACTCAACATGGGATTGCTTATCTTGCTTATAAGTTGTCCTTAATTTTACTCTATATGCTTCAGGAACAAGCTCATAGGCCTTAAGAATCAAGCTCTTAACTACATCATAATTATCAGATTGATCCTGAGGCAAAGATGCATAAGTTACTTGAACTTTATCGGTGAGAACAGTTTGAAGGAGTACTGGCCAATACTTTTTGGGCCAATTAAAACCTGTAGCTACCCTCTCAAACAACTGAAAATACTTTGTTAAATCAGATTCATTAAAAGGAGGGACAAGTTTAACATTTTTAGCCACATCAAAATCATCGGAGCTAGATGATCCAGCTCCACCTTGTTTCATGCGATACTCATGGTCTGCCTGAATCCTAGCTAGTTCAATTTGTGCCTGAGCCTGTGCCTGTGCCTCCTGAATACGAGCGTTTGCCTGAAATTCAGCCTCCTGAATACGAACCTGAGTCTCCGCCTCCTTAGCCTGAGACTCAGCCTCCTTAGCACGAGCCTGAAACTCAGCTTCCTTAACACGAGCCTCCTGCAGAGCTAGCTGTAACTTAGCTATTTCAATCTGCGTTTGCTCATTTGGAGGAGTTACATTAAACAAGCTTTTATTAATCATGCCAACAATTTGATCTTTAGAATGATGAGAGTGAACTGCAATTCCCAATTGTTGAGCAACAAGCTTAAGTTCATTCTTTGTTCTGTTTTCTACATCACACACTGTTTGCACATTTGACAAAAAATCTTTGGCTTCATCAAGTGTAGTAATAGTAGACATCATGAATAAATCACAGTCGCAAAATATCAAGCAATATCCTTATGATAATATCCTGAATATCCTGATAAGAGGTCGCCAAATTTATGTTACGGAACAGAGAAAGATAATGTACACTTTAAGTTAGAATACTAAAAATCACTACAGTCCTGTAAAGTTCCAGGTTCAAAACAAAAGAGTTAGGTAAAATTACAAGTTAAAGTTTAATGCTCAAACTAACAACAAAACATTCAGGACTCATAAGGATAATGTAATGGCAAAAAAAAAAGAAAAAAACAGGTTAAACATATGGTTAACTGCAATAACCTCTATTAACACGAAATTAGCAAGAGTAAATTTAGCCCTGATAAAATGAGAAAACCAGATGATACTCAGTGAATGCAAGATATATTATTAAAGATACAAAATATTATTATTAATGGCTGACACCAAAAACACATGAATCACAAAAACCTCACTAGGCCCACGAATTAACAGCTTATGCTATACAGTACAAGAAAAAATGTAATAACACTTATACTCAAATTACACAGCTGCTAGATGGTTGGAGACTTCCTGAGCACTCACAATAATAACAACTGTACAGGGGAGGACAGAGATGTGAGCAAAATGAGGAGTAGATCTAAGTGGCAATAATGCAGAGACAGAGCTCAATATATAGGGGCCGGCAGAGCTTGATACAACTTGTAAGAAGGACGCGCAAATGAAGCCATGGGGACAAAGAGTTGACAATCCTGCTCTGAACAACAGAAAGAACGACTTACTCTACTATAAGGGAGGAGGGGGGGAGTGAGGTAGAACACGCTCGTGATCAAACATGCAGCATACTGTACGTTAGAATTATACAAAGGATGATGAAATCATAGGCTATGTAACAAAATATATATATATATATATATATATATATATATATATATATATATATATATATATATATATATATATATATCTATATGTGTGTGTGTGTGTGTGTGGATATATAGACAGACACGTATTTATCTATCTGTCGCTATTATCTATGTATATATATCAATATTTGTGTATTTATCTATCTAGCTTGTCTATCTTTCTATCTACATTACATATATAATATAGATTTTGTGTGTGTGTGTGTGTGTGTGTGTGTGTGTGTGTGTGTGTGTGTAGATGATTAGCCAGTAACTTTAATTACCTGTTCCCTCACCTTAGGGACTCGGGGACGGGTATTGTTTTCCACTGCTTTGTCTGTTTATTTGTGTGTCTGTTTGTCTGTCTGTCTGTCTGTTAACAACTTCATACGACAACTAGTGGTGCGATTTTGACTATAATTACGGATATAATGGGCTGTGACCCTCTGATCACTTGATTGTATTATGGGCCAAAGTATTTCACGGACCAGGCTGTAGGCCCCCCAAAATGTAAAAAATACGGTGATGGGTAAAAATCGTTTTTTTTCGCCATAACTCCTTCCAAATCGTCACATCGGTATGAAACCTAAACCTAAAGGTGCATCTTTCAAATTCGCATCCTATAGCATGCCTCATTACATCAGGGGGTCATTCCCCCAGTTTGCAGTAATGGATCAATTTCAGGTGGGTTGGGCCTAAAATTTGAAATGAGCATAAAATCGCCAATTTTCACCCGATAGTCTTCAGATCTGATATGTGACATCTTTGACTAGAAATCCTGTTGTGTTTACTGTATACATCAGCAATAAAATGATTGCCGGGGACGGGTTTGCTTTGCCTTGGCATCGCTCCTTGTTTCACAAGAAGTGTCCACATAGAAATCACCTCTATTTCTTCCTGTCCTTGCCATTTGGCTCCCCTCGATCCAGCTCACAGCTATGTCTCTCATATATTTCTTTCCACTCCATTCATTTCATCATTGGTTTTCTTCTCCCCCTCACTCGTTGCACCTCACATGTACGCTGGACTGTGACAGTTTCTCATTCTTCGTCCTCTCCACATTGGCATACCAATTGAAAGTATTTCTTTTAACGCTTCAGCCATATCCACATCAGTATTACAACACTCCTTTACTTCCTCATTAGTCTATTTGTAGCACTGGTCGAACAAGGCAGTTCTCCCAATGTGAATGGAAAGCTGATGACATGAAGAGCTGGAGCTTCCGTTTCATCAGCCTTCCGTACTAGTTCCTGACCATCCTCCTTTGCTGTACTTTTTTAGTGTTTCAATATCACAGAGAGTAGGCCAGCATACTCACCAATACAAATTTCTCTAACTGTCAACACCAGACTACATGCACATTACACACTACACTTTCTATTAAAAAATCTTTAAAAATGGCATCACTGAACCAAGCCTCAGAGTTCCTGGGGTGGAGGGGCATAAATGCTCCCGCCATCTTCCCCTCTCCCGGTGACAACTAAACGAATTGCCTTGAACCACAGTCTGACTCACTTCATTTCTGCAACATTTGCTACCTTTCCCGAAACTTTCACTCTCTTGAGTACCACCTCTCCTCCTCTAGACCTCACCTTCTCTTCTCAAGTGAGACTCAGCTATCTGAGGCAACAGACAGCAAATCCTTCTCTGTATCCTCCTACTTACTCTATACTCATTTCAGAGCCAAAAGTGGCTGTTGTGTATATGTATGCAACGCCTTAGCTTGCTTTCGTGTTCCTAGAGATGATTCTTCTGAATTCTCTACTCTTTGGCTTCGGCTTTCCTGTCATTCTCTGACAAAATGTATCTGTGCTGTTTACTTATCCACAAATTCTACTGACTATGAAAAATTTTTTGACCATCTTACGTCTACAATGGAACACATCCTACTCGTTCCTCCTTTCTCTGAAATCATTCTAGGAGATGTCAATGTTCACTACCACCTTTGGCTCCCCTCTCCTTTCACTGATCCACCTGGTGAGCAAGCCCACATTTTTTCTATCCCTAATGACCTACAGAAGCTAGTACAATACCCTGCCTGTATCCCTGATCACCTTGAAGAGAGTTCAGACATACAGTACTTGACCTCTTCCTAACAACTAATCCTTCTGCTTATGTTGTTACTGTTTCCTCTGCTTTGGGCCCGTATGATCACAACCTTATTACCTTGACCTGTCCTATCGCTCCAGTACAGCCTGTGGACCCTCCAAAGAAACGTCAGTTGTGATCTTTTGGAGCTGCTGATTTGGAGGCCCTAAGGCAGTACTTCTTTTGTTTTCCCTGGAATGATTATCGCTTCCATGGCCGCGAGCCATCAGAGTGTGCCTTGCACATTACAGAGGTTGTTCTCTTGGGCATGGAAGCATAAATTCTTTTCTCATATCCATTAAGTAATGTAAAAAAAAACTTTGGTTTCATCACGGTTGTCCTAATGCTATCCATAACAAGGAGAGGACATATAAAAGGTACTGGAGCCAACCCACCCTTGGATCATATTTTTTTAATGTTTCTGCCCAGAATCGTGCTAAGTCTGTTCTTCGCTATCCTAAAAACAATTTCATCCGCACTGAATGCTCTCAACTCTCCAACACAGATTCTCCCCTCTCTCTCTGGCATTTTCCCAAAAACCTTATTACTAAATTTACCTCATCATCCTTCCCTCCTCTTTTCTATTCTGATGGTTCTGTACCTATTTCTTCCACTGATAAAGCAGATCTCTTCGTTCGGATTTTCTCCTCCAATTCCACCTTAGACAACTCTGGTGCTGTTCCTCCATCACTTCTCCCCTCTGACTTCCTCATAACTGACATTGAAATTCTTCAATCGATGTATTTTCTGCCATCACTGGCCTCAGTACTAACAAGGCATATGATGGGCCTGATGGGGTCCCTCCTATTGTCCTCAAGAACTGCACATTTATGCTTACACCCTGCCCAAGTAAACTCTTTTGCCTTTGTCTATCAACTTGTACCTTTCCTTCTTGCTGAAAGTTTGCTCTCATTCAGAGTGTTCCAAAGAAGGGTGACCATTCCCAACATTCTATCACCCAACTGCTTTAACATCCTGCATCTCAAAAGTGATCGAGTCTATTCTTAGCAGAAAATTTTAAAAGCATCTATCCTACCGCAACCTTTCCGATCATCAGTACGGATTTCGTCAGGGACGTTCCACTGGCGATGTTCTCACCTACCTTTCAGACTCATGGTCATCCTCCTCTGGGAATTTGGCGAAAGCATTGGCATTGCACTTGACATCTCATGAGCTTTCGATCGAGTCTGGCATAAATCTTTAATTTCCAAACTGCCCTCCTACTGTTTCTATCCATCTGTGCCTTTATCTCTATCTTTCTTTCTGGTCGTACAATAGCTGCTTTTGTAGACGGCCACCGTTCTTCTCCTAGATCTATCAACAGTGGTGCTCCTCAGGGTTCTGTGCTACCACCAACTCTCTACCTTTTTTTCATCAATGACATTCTAAGCTGTACATCTAATCCTATCCACTCATACACTGATGATTCCACCCTTCACCTTTCCATTCGGTTAAGGCATTTTCCATCTCAGCAGTAACTTTAACAAACGAGGGATGAGGCTATGGCACAGCTATTGTTTGATTTTGCTTATATCTTTGACTTGTGTGAAACTAATCTTGTTGTTTTTAGTGCATCAAAGACTCAGTTCTTACACCTATCAACCCGACAAATTTTTGCACAGGAGTACCCGCTATAGTTTAATAATATCCGGCTCAATCCTGCATCATCCTTAAATTCTCGATATTTTTCTTAAAAAGATCATATTACATCTCTTGTAAAATCTGTTTCCAAGAGATTAGGTTTAGTAAGCCGACTTCTTACCTTCTTTACCACTGCACAGTTGTTGACTTTATACATGGATTTTATTTGCCCCTGTGTAGAATACAACTCTCATGTGTGGGCAGGCTCCCCACATACAGCTCTTCTCAACAAGGTGGAGTCAAAGCCTTTTCATCTCATTAACCCTCCTCCTCTTACTGGCTCCCTTCAACCTCTGTCTCTTCGCCTCACTATTGCATTTTTATCTCTTTCCTATCGCTACTACAAAGGTCATTGCTCCTCTGAACTTCCTGCTTGTATCCCTCCACATATACGAGCTTTCATCCCTTTTCTGTCCAACTCTTTAATGCAAGAGTTAACCGTTTCTCTCAGTCCTTCTTTTATGTAACAGATCAACTGTGGAACTGTCTCCCTCTTTCTGTATTTCCTGCTTCCTATGATCTCCAGTCATTCAAACGCAGTGTGTCAAGGCATCTCGAAATGAATGGATCTTGTATTTTGCTCTCTGTTGTATTGTTTTTGTTTTTAGCTTGGTAGTAACGGTTTTCTGGCTCCTGGCCTTTGGTTCCTTCTCCCTTGCATAAAAAAAAGGAAAACTGTGGCTACTATCACATAACTCTTTTTCACTGCCCTCTTTCCTGACTTGTCCTTCCAACAATGTACCAGCTTTGGTTTCACATATCAGGGTGGGGATCAAAACACTGTCATGAAGACTTGTTTTTACATCCATGCTCAGTTTCTTCTTCCCTTTACCTGCCTTCATTGAACAAGCAACATTTTTCTCTATTGTAACCTTTTAGCAACTCATCCTCTAATCTTCCATCCTTACTCATCACACTAAATATCTGAATGCATTCACTTTCTCCATTTCCTCACCATCCAGCCTCATTGTGCATTCTTTGACTTCATATCTCTCTAAGACCATAACTTTTTTTTTATCTGCAACAACAACTAAGTTCTTTCCACAAGCCTGCAGCTCCGATTCATCTTCACATAACAATACTGTATCGTCAGCATACAGTAGTACGAGAAATTTTTAAACCTTTCCCTCTCTCTTTAGAGACCCCAAACATCCACTGCCATGCCTTGTACATTTATAACTCCATCCATATATACACCGATGAATCACGAAGATATTACAAGTCTCTTTCTTGGTTTAATATTCAGATCAAAGATCTCTTTTAGTACCCTTTCCACAGGCTTGTAGCCATGGCGATATTATATCATTCACAATATTCAACAACTTCGCATCGACCCATGTTTTGAATACCTTCCACATGTTTTGTTTACTCTGTCCAATGCTTTATCCAGATCCATGAAATGGCATACAACTTCTTTCCGGTCTCTCAATAATTTTCCACTAGACAACTTCGAAGAAGTATCTGATTTCTGCAACGTCTTCTCTTCCTATATCTCCCTTAATTCTCCCCAGTAAAATCTTCGGTTATTTTCTGAACTCTGTCGACAAATACCCTACTATATATGTTTCCTGTTACACTGAAAAGACAAATACCACTGTGATTGACGCACGCTTCTCTTTCTCCTTTTCCATTCTATATGGAAACAATTATACCTGATTTCCAATCCTCTCGAACCCTACCTTCGTCTCAGGTCAGTCTGCACATCCTTCATAGCCATTCTATCACTAACTCCCCCATATTTCAACGCTTCATCAGACATTCCATTAGTCATCAGTTCCTGGGGCTTTCCCTATTTTGACTTTTTTCTTACTTTTGATACTTCCATCCTACTGATCACTTCCTCCTTGCTCGCCTCTCTTCCACTTCCAACCATCCCCCAACCACTTATACTTACGTAACTTCCGTTCTCTATTTTAAATAATTAAAGTGTACACTCCATCTTTTTTTTTTTCGAGGAAGAAGGAACCAAAGGCCGCGAGCCCGCAATTATTGTTCCTTCCAAGAGAAAAACAAAATACAAGTGAGAGCCAAATTTTTACTTTCTCAAGAGAAAGCTCATTTTTACTTACTTTTCCACCAACATTTTGCCATTTTTGTCTTTCACTTCTCTTCTGATCTCCTTAACACTCTGTCTTACTTTCTTGACCTCCTTGTAAAACAGTTTCTTATATTCATTCCACATTGCACACTGATTTAACCTCCTTGTAAAACAGTTTCTTATATTCATTCAACATTGCGCACTGATTTAATCCAAAATCCACATCCACGCTTCACTTACCTTCCCAGACTAATCTATTCACCTCCCTCCTCTTCTCGACATAAAACTCTACTCTTCCGTCTCACCACAACCTCCATTCCTGTACATCCCACCCAGTCACTATATGCATTCTTCTCTGCCTCAGTTTGTTTTACCTTTTCAATCCATTATGCTCTTCTTTGCATCCCATTCGACTTCTCTTCGCCCCAGATACTACCTTTCATTCTGTGCAGACTTCGGCTAATACCTTACATGCCTTCGTAGTCCTCTTCCTTCTCCACCTGGTCCAAATGATATAGACCCATTCGGTTCTCCACTTCTCTCTTCTATGCCGTAATTCTACTTACTTTGTAGGAACTGTTTCCTTCTGAAATTCTCTTTCCCTATTCACCCAACGCTTTTGTACCTCTGTCTGGAACACTTCTCCCTCAACCTTTTCACATTCGCGTGTCCCAAACACATCTTATTTGCTTATCCATACAGTACACACAAAATCAAATACTGTCTTCCGTTCATCCAACTCGCCAACCACCCTTTATATCACTAGGCATGTATACTTATGGATCATTTTGTGACTAAAGAAGATACTGGCTATTACCAAGCATCGCTCAGTCGGTAGAGAGGTGGCCTGCAGTCCTACTGGACCCAGGTTCAAATCCCCGCTGGGGCAGAGAACAGTTTAAGGATTGATTTTAATAAAAAGAGAATTTACTGATCTACCAGAAGACCCGCCGACATGTCGAAAAAATACCCCCGCTAATCCCAATACACCAGTCTTGTATGAGACAGCCCTAGCATGTATTCAATATGGGCGGTGGGTGTTAGCACCGAAGTGGTGTCATGTAGAGGTGTATGGTATGTAGGAGGACTATTGGGCCTTGGGAGCAGGCTGTGAAGCCTATGCCCAGAGTCGGAAACACACACACACAAAAAAAAAAAAAAACTTCGCCATTCAAATGACCACCATAGCACTACCATTCCTATCCACTGCAGCGGGTACATTCCATTCACCAATCACCCCATCTCCCATGATATATATATATATATATATATATATATATATATATATATATATATATATATATATATATATATATCATGGGATAATACAAGTACTATATTCATGAGGGAAATATTGAGAAACTAAAAAATGGAGAAGCATGTATCAGAACATTTGAAGTAGGACAGAGGAATGGGAAGTTAAAATGGATAAAGAGTGCCGGTATTTTATAATATATGGATATTGAACACATTTATCCACAGAAGAAAAGCGAGTAAATGAATCTAGAAAAGTCCAAATGGAGAAACAAGGAATGAAGTCGACTTCATTGTTTGTGATAAGAACAACACGATAATTAATGTCAAGGTTATCAACAAAATAATTATAAGAAGTAACCACGAAACGGTGAGATGCACAGCCGGGTTCAGTTACAGAAGTGAAAGAAAGCTGATTAAGCTGAAAAGATATGCGCAATAAATGTTAGCGAAGATAAAGTTTCCTTTCACTTTGATTTATAGAACTTATTTTAGTCTCTAATTTATGCTGAGTGTGACACTGATGAGCTCAGTAACAGACTGACAAAAGTATTAAGGGAATCAGCGGAGGTAGTAGGAGAAGCAAATACAACAAAGGCCAACAACTATTCAAATACGACTCTCGAGCTCATTAAAAAAAAAGAAAATGAAAGTGAAAACAAAGAAAGATGAAAGAGAAATAGCAGAATAAAATAAGTTATCAATAAGACAGCAAGAGAGAGAGAGAGAGAGAGAGAGAGAGAGAGAGAGAGAGAGAGAAACATGGACACAGAAACCAAAAAAAAAGAGAAGTCTGAAATAGATCCGAAAAAATAACAAAATGGTACTAGGAAAAAAGCAAATCATTTCACTGAAAGACAAAAATGGTCACGTTATTAAGTACAGAGTGTGGATAGTGAAGAGAGGTGACGAATTTTGCAAAGAACTATAGGCATCAAAAACAGTACCGACAGGTAAATTTTCAGTTGACAGGAGTGAAATACCAAATGTAACACCAGATGAAGTAATTTTCTCTTTTAAAAATATTAAAAAAGACGAGAGGCCCAAGGAGAATATGGAGTTTTAACAGACTTACTGATGGTTGCTGAAGTAAAAGTTCAAAACCAACTAGCCCATTTATTTACACAATGTATAATGAAGATGAAAATTCTCCAGAACATGGCTTAACTTGATACAAGAAAGGCAGTTCAAAAGATCTTAATAACTTTCGACTTATTAGCTTATTTCCAGTTATTTACAAACTTTTCGCAAAAGTTCTCACGATCAGAATTACAACAAATTTGGAAGATAACCAATCTTGTGAGCCGGTAGGATTCCCAATCGGTTATGCTACAACCGATCATCTACAGGCAATGAATCAGCTAATTTAGAAAACTACAGAATATAATAAAACACTGTGCTTAGGTCTGTCGATTACGAAAAGGCTTTCGGCTTGGTGGAGCACATAGCAATTATAAAGCCACTGGAGATACAAGGAATAAATGAGAAGGTTGTAAAACCACACAAAAACATATACAAAAAAGGAACTGCTGCTGTTATGTGACATGAAGACTGAGAAAGGTCAGTAGCAGGGAGATACAGTTTCACCAAAATTAATTACATCATGCCTTGAAAGTATTTTCAAAAAGCTAGAATGGGAGAACAAAGGAGTAAATATAGATGACAATTATTTAAACCATTTAGGATTTGCAGATGACGTTGTCCTAAATTAAGAAACAAGACAGACTTTGCAAGAAAAGTTAGTAATGACTTAAACGAGAAAATTTCAAAGTAGGGCTAAAGATGAATCATAGTAAAACGAGATAATGATTAATCAACATACATCCAAGAGGGTTTTCAGAATAAATGAACACATTCTTGTAGAAGTTGAGGAGTAAATTACTTGGGACAAGTACCGTAACTAACGAAATACCACAAAAATAAAATCAATAAATAAAAAGACTGGAAACAATTGGATCGAGAGCTTCGGTAAACACAGAGACATCATGAAAAGTAGCTTGGCAGTCAGCATGAAATGAAAAGTATATAAGAATCTATAATCCCAGTTATGACGTATGGTTGTAAGACCTGGAAAATGACAAAATCAATGGAAAACAAACTAATCTGTTCTCACTGAGCAATGGAAAGGAAAATGTTGGAAAAATCTTTGAGAACCAGGAAGAGATCAACTTGGGCGCGAGGGTAAAGTCAAAGAAACTAGAGGAGTTATAAAATAATAGAAAAGGATGTAGGAGGGTAGGTAATGTAGCAAGAATAAAGGATAACCGACGGAGCAAGAGGCTGACTAATTGGATTCCAAAGGACTGCAAGCATAGCAGAAAAAGACCAGATAGAAGGTGTCGAGATGCGACAGCGAAGTTTGCAGCCATAACCTAGCAGAGATTGGCTCAGTCAAGGAATTCGTGGAGAAGATTGATCAGAGGCCTTTGTTCAGCAGTGAACTTGCAATGGCTTCTGCTTATGATGATGATACACACACACACACACACACACACACACACACACACACACACACACACACACACACACACACATCTATCTATCTATCTATCTATCTATATCGATATCTTTATATCTATATCTATATCTATCTATCTATATCTATCTATCTATCTATCTATCTATGTATCTATCTATCTATCTATCTATCTATCTATCTATCTATCTATCTATCTATATATATATATATATATATATATATATATTGCCAGACGCCTCAATCCCGTTAGGGGTGACCACAAACAAATCGCCTCCACGTCGCCCTGTCCCCTGCCATTTCACTCCCCTGCTCCCAACTCACACCCACCTCTCTCATATACCTCTCCACCCCATCCCTCCATCTCATCCTCGGCCTCCCCCTCCCTCTTCCCCCCTCCACCTCACTCACATACTCTCTTCATCAGTCTTTCACCCTCCATCCTCTCCACATAGCCAAACCACCTCAGTGTGTTTCTCATAACGCTTCCTATCACATCCACATCCACACCACAAGGCTCCTTTATATCCTCATTCGTCAGCCTGTCTCTTCATGTGACTCCACAGGCTCCTCTTAATTAACTCATTTCTACTGCTCTCACTCTTGACTTGTGTCCTTCCAACAACGTCCAAGCTTCACTTCCATACATTAGAATTGGTATCACAATACTGTCATGTAGTAACTTTTTCACTTCCATGCTCACTTCCCTGTTTCTTATCACTGCTTTCAAAGAACCAGCAACCTTTCTTCCCTGCTGTACCCTTTCAAGCACTTCACCCTCCAAACCTCCAATTTTACTCATCACACTACCCAAGTACTTAAACGTACTCACATTTTCCAATTCCTCACCATCCAACCTCGCTGTACATTCACTGATTTCACCTCTCTCAAAGACCATCACTTTACTCTTCCCTACATTCACCTTTAGATTCCGTTTCTTACACACTCTTCCAAACTCATCCACCAAGCCTTGCAGCTCCACTTCGTCTTCACTCAACAACACAGTATCATCTGCAAACAACAGAACAGGGAGTTTCCAGACACTATCCTCTCTCACCAGGGCCACTCCAACATCCACTACCCTACCTTGTACCTCTTTTATTACCCCATCCATGAACAGATTGAACAACCATGGAGACATGACACATCCCTGTTTCAACCCAACCTCCAAAGAGAAAAATTCACTCAGTTCACCATCCACACACACTGCAGCCTTAGCACCATCATACATACTCTTCAAAGCATTCAACATCTTTCCATTTACTCCATATATTCCTAATACTTTCCACAATCCTTGTCTATCCACCCTGTCATATGCTTTCTCCAAATCAATTAAAGCCACATACAACTTCTTTCCCTTCTCTAGAAACTTTTCCACTAATGATCTAAGAATGAATATCTGATCTTCACAACCTCTTCCCTTCCTAAAGCCTCCCTGTTCTTCTCCAACTAATTCCTCTGTTCTTTCTCTAACTCTGTCAATAAGTATCCTACCATACAGTTTTCCTATTGTTCTAAGAAGACAAATGCCCCTATGATTACCACACACTTCTTTTTCCCCTTTTCCTTTGTACAAGGGAATAATTATACCTGACTTCCAATCCTCCGGGACTCTACCGTCCTCCCAGGCCAATCTGCACATCTTCCACATCCATTCTTCTACTATCTCTCCCCATGCTTCAGCATTTCACCACACACTCCATCAATTCCTGGGGCTTTCCCCAATTTAACTTTCTTCATTGCTCCCACAACTTCTATCCTACTGATTTCTTTCTGTCTTCTCACCTCCCTCCTCCTCCCAGCCATTCCCCAGCCACTTATACTCGCATTGCTTCCATCCTCTCCATCCTCTATCCTCAACAATTCCTTAAAGTGTTCTCTCCATCTGCTCACTTTTTCTCCCTTCTCCACTAGTAATCTACCATTTTTATCTTTCACTCCCCTGCTAATCTAACTTCCACCCTGCCTTACTCTCTTCACCTCTTTCCAGAACATTTTCTTACAGTCCCTCCACTTTACTCTCAAATTCCTTCCAAATTCCTCATCCACTCTCTTCTTACTCTCTCTTATTAATCTTTTCACCTCTCTCTTTCTTTCTACATATAACTCTCTCTTCCGCCTCTCCACTTCTTCCACGCCCCTATTTCTCATTCATTCATTGTATGCTTTCTTCTTTTGTGCCACAGCCTGTCTCACTTCTTCATTCCACTATGCTGTTCCTTGCTCCCCCCTTCGTCTTCTCTTCCTCCCACACACCACATCACATGCTGCACATATTTCTTCTGTAAATATCCTGCACACACCTTCCACGTCTCCCATCTGCTGCAACTCATATTTGCCCAATCGTTCCTCCACTTCTCTCTTATACTCTGCCTTTTTCTCATCCTCTTGTAACCTTTCCACTCTCCTTGCAACTACTCCTTCCTCTCGTCTTTCCCTTCTTCTATTCCTCCATCTTACTTGTATCCTAATTCTGGCCACCACCAAGTAGTGGTCAGAAAGTCCACTCCCCCAACCTCTATAAGCTCTTGCATCCATTATACATCTTCGCATCCTTTCATCCACACACACATAATCAATCATTGGCTTCCTTTCATTCAGTTCACCACCCACCCTTCTCATCACTCGCCATGTATATCTGTGGATCATTTTATACCTGAAGAGGGTATTGGCTATCACGAACCCCCTCCCAGCACAAATGTCCACTAACACACTGCCATTCTCATCTATCTCAGCAGGCACACCCCACTCACCAACTATTCTATCCACCTTCACATTCCCTACTTTACCATTCATATCACCGACCAAAAACACTCTCATTCCTTCCAAACTTTTCCATGCACACTTCCACATTTGTCCAGAACTCTTCTCTCACTCTGGTAGCACGATCTTGCGTTGGCGCATACACACACACAATCACCCACATTTGTATTCCAACTTTCAACTTTACCCACACAATCCTTGACCCAACTGATCCATACTGTCTTATGCTCTTCTTCCATCTTTTACTCACAACTATACATACTCCTTTCTTTGCCCTCTCATTCTCACCTACTCCTATACATATACCCCATCCATACTCCCATTCTCTCACACTCTCACCTCCCCATTTTGTTTCAGTTATTCCACATACATCCACTTTTGCACCCTTAAGCACCTGGACAATCTCTCTCTCTTTCACCTCATCATTCGCTCCTATTACATTGCATGTAGGCTTTGCCAAGTCCTTTGTCCGGTCCTGGGTCGTCATCGTTTGGTCAGTCCTTGTCCGAGGCTTCTTGTTTGTTTTTTTAGTTAGTTGTTTTCCGGGGAGAGGCACTAACCCTCCGCCAACCCTTTTAGTCGCCTTTTATGACAAGCAGGGATACTAGGGGAGTATTCTTGAAAAAAAGCCCTACCCCCAGGGGGTAGGTATTACAGGATGATTGAGCCTGCCTTTGGGAAATAATAGACAGGGAAAGTCTAAATAAAATTGAACATTGGTCCGAACCTCATCTGTTATTGAGCTACAGTTACTATATGAACTAATGGGCAAAGACGGTTTTACTTGAAATTCGTTCATAGGATCATCAGTAAATGTATCTGCAACGACTGAGACTGGTAAGCGCGTAAATATAGCAGTCTTTAATTAGAATTTCCTTATGAATGATATACCAATGCTATGCCCTTTTCTCCTAGAACACTGGGTATACTTGTACAGTCACTCATAAAAGTAGTGGTACTGTACTGTACTTCGCCAGCCAACCCCTCTGCGTTTCGTGTGGTAACACTGTAATCTTTACAATTTCAAGTGATTGCAGTTGGCTTTGAGACTCTGTGACTGAGTGAACCCCGATTCGAATTTAATTTCACTTCCTTATGAACTGATGTAGCTCTGCCGTGTGCGAAAATGCTCTTCATAATTTTGCTTTGTATATCAGATAATTGCATCATAGTACAAGCACCAAATCCTTTTACCTCAGTAAACAATGTAATGTTGAACACTTTCATAATGTAGCATCTACCATTAACATTAAAACATAAAGAGTGGATGCACAAAAACAATTACGATGTATCTGTCATTGATTTCCAACTATTCCCCACACAGTTCAAAGCATTCTCTTTAAGTAATTATTAAAACTTTCATCCCGTAGCCTAACGTGTGACGTTACATACAATAATTTAATGTCACATTACCGACTGGGAGTTACTCTGTCGGCACAAGTCCAGGAAAGTCCAATAATTAATCTTGAACTGACCCGCATATTACGAACATCTTGAGGCTTAAAAAAAAAAAAAAATCACTGACATGAGGCTGCTTAATTTTACATGCGGCATGACTTCATTATGCGTAATTTTAAGGTAGGCAACAGCACCATGATGAAAAACGGTTACCTCTTTTACATTATGATGGTTTCACGAGGCTTGTAAAATAACTATGATCTCGATGACCTCGTCGGAAGATAAATTTTCTTTGATGCATAATCTACATATATTACAGTGGGAATGATACTGTTACAAGTAAAACAGCAGTTCGCTGCTAAAATGGAGATGGAAGTTATACTTCTGTTAGGCTAAGAGTTCCAGTCCACTTTTGTATAAATACTGTATTTCGTGCCCCGTGATATTTTCACAGAACATTAATTTCTACATTATATTTCGTTTACGGTATTTTTTCCTACGTTTTGGGTTAGGCATTTTATGTTTCTCCAGAAAAATAAAGACACTGTAATGTGTAACTACATCAGTGTTACGTTTTTGTGCAGTGAGTCTTAGATAATATATTCTCCGAATATTTTACACGAAATTTTAGCATTTAACTGTTGGTGCCATAATGATCATGCAGTACAAGATGAATTTTTACAGTAGCTAGGTTACGTATCACTTCGAGTTGCATTCGGATGCAAATACTCCCTTTATCGTCTCAATCCACGAACATAGATTATTCTTGTCTTTCACGATATACTGTAATTTTATTGCCCGATAACTATGGAGGTATATCACTGAATTCGGAGGTTGCAATCTCTGTCGTGAACTGTGATCCTAAAGTTTGACACTGAAGAGCAGAGCTTGTCTGCCCAGATTAGTATCCGTATCAACAGTTTCTCCTCTGTAGCCTAACACATATCTGTGAGTGAGAGGATGTTTCAGTGCCAGAGCAAACCCTTGCTTGTCCAAGTTGTCCACATCTGTACAACACATGCGTGGGCAAAGGGAATGTGTCACTGCCGGTGCGAACGCTAGCCGAGCCACGTCTCCAGCACATATGCGTGGGTTGAAGAGGTTTGTCAGTGCCAAAGCAATTGCTAGCCTGGCCACATCTCTACCACATATGCATGGGTGAAGGGACGTGTCAGTGCTAAATCACATACATCTCTAACCATATCTCTGCCACACATACATAGATTAGAGAAAGCGATAGTGCCTAATTACTCCTTTACCTGGTCACATCTCTGTCACATACAAATCCATATGCTACCGTAGTGGTGCACATACGAATTTCAGAAGGCTTAGGCACAATAGGACGGAGAACATAATCGTGTGCTGGTTCAGTTTGTTCGCTGTCCTACCTTTGGTGGCAATAGGCCCAGTAGGTTGACCGTGAGTGCGCGCTTACGCTTGCACTCACGCATGCACACATACATGCACGCTCATGCACACACACACACAAACACACACACACCAAGCCCTGAGTCTGGGTAGGGAGGGGAGTGGGGGGTGTATGCCCCCTTTTTTCGGTTACCAATGACTATTTATAATTGTCATAAAAGACTTTGTAGTTACTTGTAGAGAAGTTTTGTGGTTTAGTTCTCACTCTCGATTTCTTGTAGTAGGAATTAAAGATGAATACAGGAGTTGATCTTAATTTATTATCTTCAGAGAAATCTAAGTTGAGCAGGGTATGTCTTACAGAGACAATATAATAAGTAAATCTAGTTGAGCCCCTCTTTCTTGTTCACTCTCTCCACTACCTGTCTGTTCAAATGCTAGCCTCCTTCTGAGCTCTCTTTCCTAAATTCTGGTGAAACAGGGGTCGTGTCACGTGTGTTACACTGTGGTTGGAAAGTTCCAGAAACCTGTGTGTGAGTATGTGTGTATGTCACTAGGCTTTGTTCGCCTGCTATCTCGCTGACACACTACCTACATCATCTCCTGACATTGCTACTTCCTATGTGTCGTCAACATTTCCTCAGTTAACTTGCAAGATCATTTCCCTTTCCCAGGCTCGCATGGAGCTGTCTATCTATCTATTTATCTATCTATCTATTATGATATGTAATTATAATATGGGCTCATAACATAATAAATGAACTATGGCAACAAAATATAAATGTTAAGTATCTTACATAAATGCTTTCATGGAATCATTTAGATGAAAAGAGGGATTTTGTGATAAATTGTGGAGTTATCAAGAGTTCATACTTGTAAATCCCCAAGGAATCATGCCACCGTTTTCCAGAGTGCCTGTCCATCCCCCTTCTACATCCACCCACTCACCCCCTTCGACACCCAGACATAGGCTTCCCCCCTTCCCCACACAATACCCACGCATATGTTTCTTTGCAGTAATATGATACTCTTCACTGCTGCTCAGTTTTCGTTGCTTTCTGCATCGAAAATCCCAGACTCTGTTTTGTGGAGGTTGGACACATTTGTTCCTTGCACGTGTATTAAGACTTCACACCCTCAAGTACGATGATGTCAAATTATTTTGTTTGCTCATTATTAGTACGATTTTTCATTCTAGACTTATAATTGGGGTGTTCGATATTAGTACTGAAAAAAGCCCTGCCATCTTGAGATCGTTCGTAACTTATATTAGATTGCCTGATGGTAGTCAGATGGGTATTATCACACAATCATGATGAAAGGGGACATTTATTTCATGGAACGTTTATGCCCAAAGTATGATGTTGAATGTTGGTTAGGGCAACCACTGTCTTAGTATGTGGTGGTCTTTGGAAATTAAGCCCATGACCTGTTCTCCGTATAGTTATTATTGTTACAAGAATCACAAGCACTGACATTTTTGGTTGTCATTCAAATAATCGGTGCTCATAACTTCTCGTTTACCAATTGAATCGTAGCAAATGTGGTAACAACTTACCATATAACGAAAAATCACTGCACGAGTATTTTTGCCTCGCCCGGACGGAGTCAGACGAGGTATTGTTTTTGGTGGGGTTTGTTTGTTTGTTTGTTTGTTGGCAACATTATGGAAAAACGGCTGAATGAAATTATATGAAACTTTTCAAGGTATGTGGGTACTGGTCCCCCAAAAAAGTTACTAAATTTTGGAGGTAATCGACCAATCCTGAAAGGTCAAAATCAAGGTCACGGATTTTCAGAATGCTATAACTTGAAAACGGTTGAAGATAGGGATATTTACTACTGGAATATACAGGAACTCATAATATGGGCTTTCAATTGGCACCAAGACCTTAGATCCTGAATGACCTCGAATGGTCAAACTCACGGATATTCAGGGGGCTATAACTCGAAACTAGTTAAGATATATTTACTATTACCAACATATAGAAGAATGGAAGGAAGGGAAGAGGGAGTATTTGCAAGGAGAGTGGAAAGGTTGCAAGATGAGAAAAAGGCAGAATATAAGAGAGAAGTGGAGGAACGATTGGGCAAATATGAATTGGAGCAGATGGGGGACGTGGAAGGTGTGTGCAGGATATTCACAGAAGAAATATGTGCAGCATGTGATGTGATGTGTGGGATGAAGAGAAGACGGAGGGGGGTGCAAGGAACAGCGTGGTGGAATGAAGAGGTGAGACAGGCTGTTTCTCAAAAGAAGAAAGCATACAATGAATGGATGAGAAATAGGGGCGTGGAAGAAGTTGAGAGGCGGAAGAGAGAGTTATATGTAGAAAGGAAGAGAGAGGTGAAAAGATTAGTAACAGAGAGTAAGAAGAGAGTGGATGAGGAATTTGGAAGGAATTTGAGTGTAAAGTTGAGGGACTGTAAGAATATGTTCTGGAAAGAGGTGAAGAGAGTAAGGCAGGGTGGAATTGAAGTTAGCAGGTGAGTGAAAGATAAAAATGGTAGATTACCAGTGGAGAAGGGAGAAAAAGTGAGCAGATGGAGAGAACACTTTAAGGAATTGTTGAAGATAGAGGATGGAAGTAATGAGAGTATAAGTGGCTGGGGAATGGCTGGGAGAAGGAGCGAGGTGCGAAGACAAGAAGAAATCAGTAGGATAGAAGTTGTGGAAGCAATGAAGAAAGTCAAATTGGGGAAAGCCCCAGGAATTGATGAAGTGTGTGGTGAAATGCTGAAGCATGGGGGAGAGATAGTAGTAAAATCGATGTGGAAGATGTGCAGATTAGCCTGGGAGGAAGGTAGAGTCCCTGGGAATTGGAAGTCAGGTATAATTATTCCCTTGTACAAAGGAAAAGGGGAAAAAGAAGTATGTGGTAATCATAGGGGCATTTGTCTTCTTAGTATAATAGGAAAAGTGTATGGTAGGATACTCATTGACAGAGTTAAAGAAAGAACAGAGGAATTAGTTGGAGAAGAACAGGGAGGCTTTTGGAAGGGAAGAGGTTGTGTAGATCAGATATTCATTCTTAGATCTTCAGTGGAAAAGTTTCTAGAGAAGGGAAAGACGTTGTATGCGGCTTTCATGGATTTGGAGAAAGCATATGATAGGGTCGATAGACAAGGATTGTGGAAAGTATTAAGAATATATGGAGAAGATGGGAAGTTGTTGAATATTGTGATGAGTATGTATGATGGTGCTAAGGCTGCAGTGCGTGTGTATGGTGAACTAAGTGAATTTTTCTCTTTGAAGGTTGGGTTGAAACAGGGATGTGTCATGTCTCCATGGTTGCTCAATCTGTACATGGATGGGATAATAAAAGAAGTACAAGGTAGGGTAATGGATGTTAGAGTGTCCCTGGTGAGAAAGGATAGTGTTTGGAAACTCCCTGTACTATTGTTTGGAGATGATGCTGTGTTGTTAAGTGAAGACGAAGGGGAGCTGCTAGGCTTGGTGGATGAATTTGGGAGAGTGTGTAAGAAACGGAATCTAAAGGTGAAAGTAGGGAAGAGTAAAGTGATAGGCTTTGAGAGAGATGAAGTCAGTGAATGTACAGGGAGGTTGGATGGTGAGGAATTGGAAAATGTGAGTACGTTTAAGTACGTGGGTAGTGTGATGAGTAAGGATGGAGGTTTGGAGGGTAAAGTGCTTGAAAGGGTACAGCAGGGAAGAAAGGTTGCTGGTTCCCTGAAAGCAATGATAAGAAACAGGGAAGTGAGCATGGAAGTGAAAAAGTTACTACATGACAGTATTGTGATACCAACTCTAACGTATGGAAGTGAAGCTTGGACGTTGTTGGAGGAACACAAGGCAAGAGTGAGAGCAATGGGAATAAGTTATTTAAGAGGAACCTGCGGAGTCACATGGAGAGACAGGCTGACAAATGAGGATATAAAGGAGCGGTGTGGTGTGGATGTGGATGTGATAGGATGCATTAGGAGGAATACACTGAGGTGGTTTGGCCATGTGGAGAGGATGGAGGGTGAAAGACTGATGAGGAGAGTGTACAGTATGTGAGTGAGGTGGAGGGGGGGAGAGGGAGGAGGAGACCGAGGATGAGATGGAGGGATGGGGTGGAGGGGTATATGAGAGAGGGAGGTGTGAGTTGGGAGCAGGGCAGTCAAATGGCGGGGTGACAGGGCGACGTGGAGGGGATTTGTTTGTGGCCACCCCGAACGGGATTGAGGCGTCTGACAATAGATAGATAGATAGAATATACAGGAAATCCCATATGAGTTTTTAATTGGTACCTTAACCTTTGACCGAAAGTGACCTTGAAAGGGCAAAATCAAGGTCACTCATATTCTGGGGGTTATAACTCGAAACTCGTTGAAGACAGATAAATTTACTATTACCAAGATATAGGAAGTCTCACATGCGCTTTCATTTGGCAGCATGACCATTGACCTTGAGTGACCTTGTAAGGTCAAACACAAGATCACGGATTTTCAGAGGGCGTAACTTGAAAACATTTGCGCCATTACCTTAGATTTTAATTGTGCACTGTCGTTAAATGGCAGAAACGAGTCAGGACTTAACAGCAGTAAAATAACTGCTGTTGGCCGCGGTTTGTTGTGCCTGGCACCACTTGTATTAAAAAAAAAAAAAAAAAGACTCCGCCTCTCTGATGATGGAAGGTTGCCTTGTTAGACTTTTCTATTATATTGTGCTTCCATTCATTATGATAAGATTCTCTGGTGCATGCGATACGCCGAGATCACCTCCATGTCAATCCTTAACTGCTACTTTTAGGCTATTGTGTTTAGATTAGGAAAGGAGTATCATATTAAAAGACGTTTCCTTTAGCCGAGCAGTACCAAAGAATAATTCATTATAATGAACTTCTTAAAAGAAGTGGACGTAAACCATGTAAATATACTTTTAATGAAATTTTAACCATTTGGAGAAACAATAAAGGTGAAAATGTAAATACCTACGTATGTCCAATGTCAAATGCCAACTGGGATTGACAGGGAGATTTTTATTTCGGGAAGGCAGTGGCCATATCGGTAGAGAAATAGCCTGCACTGCAGTCCTAATGTATCCAGGTTCGAATCTCAGCTGGGGCAGGGAACAGTTTAAGTATTTAAATTTTATTAAGGTGGACTTTACTGATCTGCCAGAAGACTCGCCAACATGTTGTAAAATTACCCCCGCTAATACCAGTGTATGAGACAGCCCGAGCATGTATTCAATACGAACGGTGAGTGTTAGCGCCGAAGTGGTGACATGTGGAGGTGTATCGTATGTAGGTGGACTACTGGGTCTTGGGAACCGGTTATGGAGTCTATGTCCACAGTCGGACACCTAATAAACAAAAATGTGGAAAGGGGTTGGTCAGAGCTGGATGCAGCACTCTGGAAAACGGTGGCATGATTCTTTGGGGATTTACATGTATGAACTCTTGATAACTCACTGTCATGACCTCCACAATTTATCACCAAATCCCTTTTTCCGTCGAAGTGATTCCACGAAAGCGTTTATGTAAGATGTTTAATATTTACAATTTCCAGTCGTAGTTCATCTATTACATTCATTTGTCTGCCGACAATATTGGGACATAACGTCCCCCACGCCCGTCCCTACCCAGCATCCTTGCCTGGTGTGTGTGTGTGTGTGTGTGTGTGTGTGTGTGTGTGTGCAAGCGTACACGTTTGTGCATGTAGCCTATATGTGCATATATGCATGTATGCGTGTGCCCATAAGCGCGGACTCACTGGCAACATACTGGGTCTATTGCCAAAAAATGTAGGGCATGGGGCAAACTGAACCAGCACATGAGTATGTCCTCCGTCCTTTTGAGTTTAAGCCTTCTGAAATTCGTATGTGCAATACAATGGTAACACATGAACTTGTATGTAAAGGTGTAATCAGGCATTATAACTTTCCCTCATGTATGCATAGGTGGCAGATATATGGCCAGATTAGCATGTGTTTTAGCACTGACACGTCCTTTCACCCATGTATATGTGGTAGAGATGTGGCTAGGCTAGCTGCCGCTCTGGCTGTGAGATATCCCCCTAAACCACGCATATGTAGCAAAGATGTGGCCGACCTACAGTAGTATTCGCTTTGGCAATGATACATCTCAATCCACGCATATATGCCTGAGACGTTGGCAGGCTAGTGTTCTCACTGACAGTGATACATTCCCTTCACCCACGCATGTGCTGTAGAGATGTGGACAAGCTAGCGCTAGCGTTTACCCTGACACTAACACATCCCCTTATTCACAGATATGTGTTAGGCAAAGAGGAGAAATTATTAATATGAATACTAATCTGTGCAAACAAACTCAGCTCTTGAGATTCAAGCTTTGGGATCACAGTCTACGACGGAGATAATAACCCCCGAATTCGGTGATATACCTTTGTAGTTATCAAACAATAATATTACAGTATATCGTGAAGGACAAGCATAATCTATGAAATTCGGAGATTGAGATGATAATAGGACTATTTGCATTAGAATTCAACTCGAACAGTGATACGTAACCTAGTTACTGTAAAAATTCTTCTTGTATTGCATGGTCATTATGACGCCAACAGTGAAATTATATCATTTTGTGTATGATATTCAGACAATGCATTACCTACGACTTCTTGCACAAAAAGGAAACTTTGATATAGTTACACATTACAGTGTCATATTAATATTCTGGAAAAACATGAAATACCTAACCATAAACGTAGGAGAAAATCAATAAACGTACGGTAACGCAGATATTCATTTTCTGTGCAAACGACACGAGGCACGTAATGCAGTACTTCTAAAGAAGTGATGTGGAACTGCTAGCCTGATAGAAATATTAACTTTCATCTTTATTTTTGTAGTAAACTGCTGTTTTAGGTAAAATTTGTTATCCAGTTATACGTCATAAAATCGGATGTACATTATGCATTAATGAAAATTATTCTTCTGACGAGGTCATCGAGATCACAGTTATTTTAGAAACCTTGTCAGAACAATGGAACCATAATAATGTCTAAGGAATGTCCTTATTTCAACATGGTGTTATTGCCTACTTCAGAGTTACAGTTCATGATGACATGTCGCCTTGAAAATTAAACACCCTCATATGAAGGACTTTTTCTTTTAAGCCTCAACATGTTTATAAGGCGCAATCAGTACAAAATAAATTATTGGTCTTTCTGGAACGTATAACACAGCAACTTCCAGCCGTAATGTGACATTAAATTGATATACGTAATGTCACATGTTAGGCTACAGGGTGAAAGTTATAATGACTTAAACCAAATGCTTTAAAGTATGTGGGGAATAGTTGGAAATCAATGACAGATACGACATAGTAATTGTTATTTTTGAATCCACTCATTGTGTTTAATGTTGATGATAGATGCTACATTAAGAAAGTGTTCAACATTAGATTATCTACTGAGGAAAAAGGATTTGTGCTCTACATTAGTTCATCAGGAAGGTCAAATCGGGGTTCACTCAGGCATAGTATCTCAAAGCCAACCTCGAATCACTTGAAGTTGTAAAGGTTACAGTGTTACCACACGCAACGCGGAGGGGTTGGCTAGTGAGGTACCACTTCTATGAGTGAGTGTACATACTGTACAGGCTGTCCGGGGGACTTACCACACTAATTTCAAAAAGTGGTTCTAGGGTTAATTTTAAGTAAGAAATGATATGCCAACATCGGTTCACTTCTTAATCAGTAAGGAGTTACATTTACTAATGACCCTATGACTGAAATGGTCTCCTACCATTATTTCACAAGGTATCAGTAAATGTAGCTTCATAGGGTAAGGAGCTAAGCATGAAGCGGTGCACTGTCATGCTGCAGCATCCAGGTTTTGTTTGTCCATACCTCAGACCTCTTCCTTCACACTGCCTCCTTCAAACGCATTTGGACCTCCAAGTAAAACTGTTTATTTGCCTGTCTGACCATGTGAAACAAACTTACGATGAACGACGCCCTTCCAATGAAAAAGATGATCAACAACACCTCATTTGCGAGACTTGTGATTTTTTTGGTTGCAGTGACGATGTTCCAACCCACTACAATGACTGCCCTCCTTTTTTTTATTTATTTATTTTTTTGTAGCCGTATCTACCTATCTATCAATCTATAGCCCGACGCCCTAATCCCGCAAAGGGTCGCCGCAGACAAAACGGCTCCAAGTCGCTCTGTCACCCACCATTTGACTGACCTCCCGCCAACTAACTCTCTCCTCCCTCATATACATCTCAACTCCATCCCTTCACCTCATCCTCGGTCTCCCCCTCCCTCTCTCTCCCCCATCTCACCTACATACATCCTCTTAGTCAGTCTTTCATTCTCCATTCTCTCCACATGTCCAAACCAATGTATTTCTCCTAATCTTCTCAACCACATCCACATCCACCCCACAACGTTCCTTCACTTCTTCTTTCGTCAATCTGTCCCTCCATGTCACTCCACATGCTACTCTCAAGTAACTCATTTCCACTGCTCTCACTCTTGACTTGTTACCCTCTTGCAAGGACCACGCGTCGCTTCCATACGTCAGGGTAGGGATCACAATACTATCATGCAGTGACTTCTTAACTTCCATACTCACGTCCCTATTCCTCATCACTGCTTTCGGTGAACCAACAACGTTCCTTCCCTGCTGTACCCTTTCACGCACTTCATCCCCCAAAGTTCCACCCTTACTCATCACACTACCCAAGTACTTGAATGCACTCACATTCTCCATATCCTCACCATCCTACCTCACTGTACATTCTGTGACTTCATTCCTCTCAAACACCATAACTTTACTCTTTTTACAGTAACTCTCAGATTCCTTTTCCTACACACTGTCCCAAATTCATTCACAAAACCTTGCAACTCCCATTCATCTTCACTCAACAATACTGTATCATCAGCAAACATCAACACCGGAATTTTCCACATCTCACCCTTACTCATTAGAGCCACCCCCACATCCACTGCCCTACCTTGAACCTCCTTTACAACCACATTCATATATAAGTTAAATAGCCATGGAGACATCACACAACCCTGTTTCAGTCCCACACTGAGATCAAAGAACTCACTCAGCTCACCATCCTCTCGCACCGTAGCCCTAGTTCCTTCGTACATACTCTTCACAGCACTCAAGAATTTCCTCTCCACTCCATATATTCTTAATACCATCCACATACCTTGCCTATCTATTCTGTCATAAGCTTTCTCCAAGTCCATGAAGGCAGCATACACTTTCTTTCCCTTCTCTAGATACTTCTCCACTAAACATCTTAGAACAAACATATGACTACACACCATTTTCCCTTCCTAAATCCCCATTGTTCTTCTCCACCTAGCTCCTCTGTCATATGCCTAACCCTATCAATGAATATTCTACCATATATTTTTCCAGTCACACTAAGAAGACAAATACCCCTATGGTTACCACATACTTCTCTCTCCCCTATTCCTTTGTATAAAGGAATTATTTTACCTGATTTCCAGTTCTCAAGAACCCTTCCCTTTTCCCAAGCCAATCTACACAACTTCCATGTCCACTCCACAATAATCTCACCCCCATACCTCAGCATTTCACCATACACTCCATCAATTCCTGGGGCCTTTCCCATCTTTATCTTCTTCATTGCTTCCACTACATCCGTCCTACTGATCTCTTCCTCCCTCTGCTTATCTCTTCTTCTTCCAGCCAATCCCCAACCACTTATACTCACACTGGTCTCTCTCTACATTCATCAGATCCTCAAAGTGCTCCTTCCATCTCCTCAATTTCTCTCTCGTCTCCACCAACAATCTATTATTCCTATCTTTCACTCCCCTAATATTTCCCCTTTCACAATGACTTACTTTCTTTACCTCCATCCAAAACAATTTCTCACTCTCCCTCCATTTCACCCACGTTTAATCACATGTTCTTACTGTTTTCATCAACATTCAAACAATCAAACAGCTCCTGACTGACTGTGCCACGATTCTCTTTTTGCTCATGTGTCAGCAGATGCAGCACAAATTCTGTGGCAACATGATGCCTATTTAGGTTTTCAGTTAAAATCGTATGGCACAAACTTTAACAGATGCCTTCTTCTTTAGAAACTTCACGGACAGTCAGAATTTCAAGCAAACACTTTGCTCTTCAAGATCCTTCATTGTTCAACTTGCAACAAATTGCCAAATGCACTCAAAGGCGTGTACCTCGATGACCAAGTGACCTGGCAAGATGCGGTCAATGTTAACCCATAGGACAAAGTCGCAGATACACAATGAGCCTGTCATGACCATGCTGTGCTGGCTCACTGGTGCGCTATTTTGGTTGCATTATCGACAGACCTCATATAATGCCAGGACAGTTACGACGCCAAGTCGCACTTGGAGGATGTCCCTATATCCGTCATAGCAGGGTGCCCCGAGGCCAATGACCGCAGCTGGTGGTTTATGGGTCCCATATCTCAGGCCTGGACTGTGGACTGAGTGAATGGGGGAGGGGGGCTGTTGTCTGTCTCCTCTTTTATTTAATTTTTCTTATTACCAACTTTTGACAAAAATGAGAAGAAAAAGTAGTAATAATACCAAGCCAGTGGAAGTCAAATCACCCATGGAGTTCAGGGTAGCACCGTGGAATGTAAGTATTTTGAAGGGTGGCGTAGAGAACGTGGTAGAGGTTTTACGTACGAGGCGGGTGGATGTCGGTTGCATACAGGAAGTAAGGAGCAGGAAAGGATCAGCTAAGATTATTGTTGACAGGGACTGCAGATGTAAGCAATTTTGACAGAGAAGTGTAGACGGATATGGTGGTATGGGTGTGCCAGGTGAAGAGAAATGGGTGGAATGTGTCATGAATGTAATGCGAGTAATAGAAAGTATTGTAACTGTGAAAATAATGTTTGGTAAACTCACAACTTCAGCTGTATTGGCTTATACTGCAGAGGTTAGACTGAATTATACATACACACACACACACACACACACACACACACACACACATATATATATATATATATATATATATATATATATATATATATAAAGATGTGTCGGGGATGATGTAATATGAGTGGCTAGTGGTATGGGAGATGACGAGAATGTAGTTTTGGTGGGGATTTAAGTGATCATGTGCGTGAGGCACCTTAAGGATATCAAGGGATACATGAAGGATGCACATACGATACAAGGAATGCGGAAGGGGAAAGGATGCTCAAATTTGGGGAGGCAGTGAACATCATTGTGTGCAACACGCATTTCAGGAAAAGAGAGTAGGTTGATTACATATGAGTCTGGTAGAAATACTAGCCAGCCTGGTAATTTCTTCATCAAGAGGGGTGATAAGAGGTAGCCAGATTGATAATTTCTTCGTCAAGAGGGCTGATAAGAAATTGGTGAAGGATGTTAAAATTATGGGGAACAAGTAAAGTATGCAGCAACACAAATTACTGGTATGTGACAAGGTACTTAGGGAGTGGGTGATGAAGAAGAGGACCTATAGACCCAGGATGAAAGTATGGTTGTTGAAAAACCAAGCAACAAGGGATGCCTTCTAAAGCGAGATGAAAACAATGGTGGTTGAACAGGGAGCTGTTGATGTAAGTGTTGTTGAACAGTACTTAGCGCTCATGAACAGTCTCTTGAGAGTTCTTGATTCAATGTGTGGATGAAAATGGGGCCCTTCAAGAAAAAAGGTAACATGATGGTGGGATGAGGGTGTAGAAGCCACAGTGAAGGAGAAAAGAAGTATATTCCAAGAATGGAAACGGGTAGGTAACAGAAAGGAACACATGGCTACGAAGCTTAAAACTAGAAAGAGGTATACAGGGCAGAAACAGCCTCAGAGACTTTTACTGGATGACCCAAACAGCGCTGAAGGGAAGAATATGGTATATATAGTGGCATAAAAGATGAAGAGGGAAAACAGGGATATTATAGGTAGTGTGTGAAGACTGATGAAGGAAAAGTAATAGTGGACAGTGAGGGCATTAAAGACGCCTGGAGAAAGTATTATAACCTGTTACTAACTAAAAGTTTGTCTGGAACAAAGAAGGCTTGGAGTTAGTGGATCCAGTGTTTGGCCATTGACCTTTGATTGGTGGTGCAATAGGCATGATCCAGTTGGGGAAGGAGGCGGATATGTCTGGGTTGACTATGAAATGCTGAAGGCCTTAAGGGGTATGGGAGTGAGTTTAGTTACTGATTTGATAAACTCGATTATATATGAGTGTGTTGTCCCAGATGGCTGAAGAGGGTGATTGGTATGTGCATAAGGGGAAGGGTGATGGCCAGGAAAGAGAATATTATAAAGGGATAAAACTTTTGGACCGGAATATGAAGGTAATGGAGCGAGTCCCAGAAAGTATGATAATGGAAAATGTGAATTTTGATGAGATGCTCTTTGGGTTTATGTCAGGCAGAGGGATCACTGATGCCATATTCAATATCTGACAGCTTCAGATTAAATATATAGGAAAGAAAAGGGAACTATAATTTTCTTCTTGATTTGGAGAAGGCCTTTGACAGAGTTCCTAGGCGGGTGTTGAAGTGGGCACTGAGAAAGCTTGGGATCAGGGTGTGGCTGGTTACAGTGGTAAAGGTAATGTATATGGTAAGGTGAGAGTGAATGGAAATGAGTGATGAGCTTTCCGTGAGTATTTGTGTGCATCAAATGTCAGTGTTAAATGACTTATTGCTTGTCATCGTGTTTGAATCTCTCTCACGTGACATTAGAAATGGACTGCCATGAGAGATATTGTATGCTGATGACTTGGTTGATTATAGAGAATGAAAAGGAAGCAGAGAAAAATTTTAGGAAACGGAGAGAGACGAAATGGGTCACAAAGATTTAAAAGTTTAACAAAAACGATGATATCTAGGGCCGGTGGCGGTAATGTCAGGGCAGTGGGAGAGTGTCCATGTACAGCTTGTCACAAGAGTGTGGGTAGTAACTCCACCTTGTGCAGTGTTTGTTATAGCTGGGTGCATCAGTGTAGTGGTATTAGAAGTAGACTGCAAATTAATGCTGATTTCGTGCATGCGGTGTGTCAGGGAGAGCATATAGATCTTGTCAGGCATGAAAAATTGATCTGCTAGAAAATCTCTCGAGTGTGTGAAGGAGTTTTGTTCTTCGGGGAACATGTTATGTGATGGAGTTGGGGCTAGAGTTAACTCTGTGGTTAGGATTAGGAGTGGTTGGAGGTATTTCAGGGAGCTGTTACTTCTCCCAACACTGAGAGTGCTCTCTCTTCATGTAAAAAAGAAAAAAAAAAGGGGGGGGGAATGCAACACCCACTTTCACCAACTGGTCCATGGGCCGAATATTTCATTACGGTCTTTGACAGAGACCTTCCACAGAATACTCTCAGAATCGTAATACTTCCTTCTTATCGGTTCGGTAAGAAGGAAGTACTTCCACCAAGTGTGATTTTTATCACGTCAAAACTGTTTGACATGATTTTGCCTAGTGACCTTAACTTCTGACCTTTCCCTGTGACCTTCACGACTGTCCTCAAAATCGAGTATTTATATGCAGTTTTAGTCTGAAGCCTTCCAAAAAAAATCAGTCTACATCAGATTCAAACTGTTGTAAATTGACACTGATAAGTGACCTTGAGGTCTGATGTATTGTTCTCAAAAACAATAGATCGACCTGTTAGGTGACCCTCAGTTCACCACCAAGTATGATCAAAATTAGATCAACATTGATTAATTTTGTTCACATACAGACACGTGGATAGAACTTTGACCTTGCCTTGACCTTTGATAGATCATCCACAAAATTCAATCCCCACAGTATTTTTTGCCTGACCCTTAACAGATTCTCAGGTTAGATTCAGATAACATAAAAACTCAGTGGACGTTGCTCTGTTTTACTTTCGCATTTTTTCCCTAGAGCATTAACCTTTAACCTATTGTTCACAAGAACCATAGGTTTAATCATTAACTGACCCTCAACCATCCTACCAAGTTTGGTTAAAATCGGATCAAAGCTGCTTTATTTATTTTCCTAACACACACATGGGTCAAAATTTTACCTTGTTGTGGGACATTGACCTTTGGCTTATTGTTCTTAAATAAAATCATTCTTGATATACTCTCACTTCTTTCCCTAACTGTGGAGAAAATTTAATCCGCCACGTCCCGGCAAATTTTTCACCAATGACCGCCCCCCTATCATGGCATATTTTCAATAGTTTTTTTTTTTTTTGGGGGGGGGCTAAAACCTCCGCATTTTATGAGAAACATTGTAATCCAGAGAGAAAGTGCTTAGTTGAGTTTAGAAATACGGTACAGATAGCAGTACCTTCACCTTGGTACCATGTTCTCTTAGGCCAGGCTGCAGGGAAAACGTTTTCTACGGAAGGGGTAACTATTCCAGATCACTCATAATTGGTTAGATATTTACTTATTTGATACGAATTTATATGTAGTACAAGAGTATATTGATTTTCAGACAAAAATATAGGCGATATTAGCGTTATTCAGTCACCAAACACATGAACATATGGGGCCTTCTTTTACGATGTTACCACCTCATCACTTCTGCTTGTTTCTTCCTCTGGTTTGTTTCTTCCTTTGTCCATCACCTCAAAAATCACTTTTGCCTTGAATTTCGTCACTGGAGAGATCGTGGCGCAACATGTGTTTATTGGCCAGGTCACTGCTAACAGGTGAGTTGCTGAGAAAATGGTGTGTGGGGGGAAGGGGGGGTCATGTGGGGCCAGGCAGAACATCCGCCTGACGGTGGATAAAGGAAGGTCTCCCACGTATGCCTACCAAAAATCACCCATGAAACTTGAAAAATGTGCAAATGATGGACCTCGCAATTGCAAAATGTATGGATACGTCATTGGGTGTCACTGTGACAAAACGTGGTGATGTATCCATACGTCAACGGGACACCCCAGGTTAATAAAAACTGTTTAAGCTCATTTTCCTGGGTTAAAATTTGACCAACTCTTGTGACTTTGACATCTGACCTATTCCTCGATAATGCATTTTACTCACTGAATGTCCCTCAACACATTCACCGAGTTACGTTACAATCAGACACAAAGCTGAGTGTTTTAACACACACACACACACACACACACACATATCTACACACACGTAAGCGATAGCGCGTTGATCTAAGTACAGTATCCACCCTCGCTTCACGGGTGCAAGTCTATATATGCCAATGCCGTGGTTCTTCCGTATTTCTGTCAATAGCCAGGTTCCTTGATTCCGGAAGGGTTGGCCAGAATCGGATCCCCTCCACGTCATCCCAGTCCTCTGCTGTCAGCCAGTCCTGTCTCCAAGTTATATCATCCTTACTTATATACCTTCTCATGCCTGCACCACATCCTCGGTCTTCCCTACTCTATTCCACGAACATAAACTCTCCGAATTAATCTAAAAACAAACATCAGTAATGATACATGACAGCATGCTGTAAATAATAACAATGATAATTAAAAAAAATAATGACATTGTAGTCGTTTTTACAGTATTAATCCTTCTGGGAGAGGCGGTGGCTCAATTGGTAGAGAGGTGGCCTGCAGTCCTACCGGACCAAAGTTCAAATCCCCGCTGGGGCAGGGAATGGTTTAAGGATTTGAATTTCATTAAAACAGACTTTACCGATCTATCAGAAGACCCACTGACATGTTGTAAAAATACCCCTGCTAATACCAATACACCAGTCCTGTACGAAACAGCCCTAGCATGTATTAAATAAGGACGGTGGATGTTAGTGTCGAAGGGGTGACATGTAGAGAGGTGTATAGTTATAGTATGTAAGAAGACTACTGGGCCTTGACAGCAGGCTATGAAGTCAATGCCCAGAGTCGGACACATATAATATATATATATATATATATATATATATATATATATATATATATATATATATATATATATATATTATTTCCTATTAAATTTCAAAACCATGGAACAGGACAACAACAGCTGAGGGTAATGAAACGTGTTGTACTACTTTACATTTATTGGCTCTCTGTGTGTTACTGTGTACAGCTGATAATCTGGTATACTTTTCTGACAAAGGAGTTGGAAGTTAGAGTACAACAAGGAGGGAAAGTTCGCCGAAAATTTTCTACTAGCATATATTATTACTACTTTCCATATTTCCTATTTTTCCCCAAACAACAGAGTATCTTCCTCTCACGCACAATATATTCTGTTTCATATTGCCGCACATAAATCAGTCCATGTAACACCTACTATGGCCACAGCCGGCAAAGGAGTGTCGGCAAATTTGAGCTCATAGTTGTGCATTGATATGCTGATTCATTAAACACATTACTGTCCAGTGTGGGGATTTATCAAGATACTCATTCTCGCGGCAGTGGTCAAACTCGAGCGATAACCTTGAGAATTCGTTGACATATCAGGCTTTCTGTCAAAACTTCTTTAGCTATTTGGCATACTAAATTATATGTTTCTCATGTGTGTTAATTGCAGTTTGTTTTATATTATCGTGAGTTGCATAACCAGCAGAAATGAGAATATAATGTCCCAAAAGCAAAATTTACTATAGTGCGTTTGTTTTAACATGACAAAACTACTTAACCCCATTCGTCACACTGTCTCTGTGTATACTTAGACTGGGGGGTCTGTTTGATTAATAACTAAGCATACTCCTAACCTCAGTTATAAGGCTCACTGAATTTCATGCAGCCACGACTTAATATTTAGGTCGTGGGAGTGACCCAGTCCCGACAGGTGAAAACTAAGTGACTACAGTAAGGATGGGGCATTAGAAAGCCTCCTTGGCGCTGAGAAATTCCTGTGCCTGTTTCCCCGTCAGCCTTTATGGCTTTCTAACATGCAGTCCATGACGGTCTGTTAAAATATCTCTGCATTCTTCTGTATGCTATTTATTTCCTTTCAGTATACATTTAGAATAAAAAAAAAAAGGTTAATGTGGACGTCATTGAAAGTACTGGAATACACTGAGAATGTTGGACTAGGTAGAGTGGATGAGGAATTAAAGACTGACTAGCAGAGTGTATACAGTGAGATGAAGGGGAGAAGAGGGGGAGAAGGGGGACACCAAGAATGAGATGAAGGAATGGAGAGGCAAGATATATGTGAGAGGGATGTGTAAGTTGGGGTAAAGGAAGCCAAATGTCTGATGACAGGTCAACGTGGAAAGAATTTGTTTGTCACTACCCGTTACGGAATTAAAATGTCTGGCTATGGATGGATATATAGTATTAACGTGCCATCCCAAACAATATACGGGTAAGAAAGAGTGGCCAGGGAGTTTTCATTAGTAACCAGAATGCAATCCCTAAAGATGAAGACGAGAATATAGGAGCTCCAGGCAGAAGACCAGGAAGCCCACAGCTCCACCACCAGCCAGGACCGCAAACATACCCTAGAGAGTGGAATATCAGATATGAGGCCACGGTTAACTATTTTTATATTATTTACTTCCAGTAATTTCAGATACCTTAGGAGACATTAATTCTCGAACCAGAGGTCCTTGATACGCCTTCAGTAACACCCTTCTTACTGTTGTGCTCTCTTAAGCTAATATCATCATCCTATTTTTTTCCCATTAAGGGTGGTGTATTGTGGAATCCAGAAACCTGGAAAGTGGAAGTAAGTAAATGGGAGAAATATCAATACAAGGGGTAGTGAGAGAAGCCAGAAAAAAATTCACATAATCTCAGTTTCCAGAAAAAGACGTCCTTAGGCCCAGTGGGTTAGTAATCCCGTTACATTTTTGGGATCCGAACCACAGAGTTAAGTATTCGACGCTAATACCTCAACTAAACCTCTGTTGAGTCTGATACAGGACTGGTTTCTATACACTATGAAGCAACTATTGGCTTAATTGATAAAGAGGAAGTCTTCACTAATAGAAACTATAAGAGTTACATGTATGAAATGTCTTGTTTTGATTTTAGAAAAATTATATTCTCTCTCTCTTTCTCTCTCAAGAACAGCTGGTACCATACCCAAATACTGGTTATTCCGAGTGATGAATTGACGACAACTTTCCTAGGCACATTGGAGCAGGAGGTGCTGTTAGGGGAATATGTCAGTGTCCAGTGGTTCATCAGTCCGGCTTCCACCATCGCCTGTATCCTGTGGAACGTGGGTTGCTGAGTCTGATAACATCTACTACTTTTCATTTAATAACAGAACAGAGGAAGGAAAAACAAATGAATAAAAAAAAAAATCCATGCACCAGATTACTGGGATCCTCCATTCATAAAAAAAATCTGAAACACTTGGACTTGAAGAGCTGTACATTGAAGTTTGAGGGGAAACAACTCCGGGGAAGCGAGTTCCAGACAGCTGCAGTTCGGAGAATAAATTAATTCTGAAAAGCAGAAGTTCTGCAATATGGCTGTGCAACATTCCAGTCATCAGTGCTACCAGATGTCCTGTGTAGCACGAAGGAAGGCATGGAGTGGTGGCACAAAGGATGCAACTAGGTCTGAGCATTTCCCATAAAAGTATCTGTAAAATAATGCATGGGGTGCAATATTCCTTCTTGCTTGTAAGGGAGGTAGTATATTTGTAATAGCAGGGTTATTAATAATTCCAACAACTTTGTTTTGAAATTGTCTTGTTGTTTTAGTGTACCCTCTCCACACCCATTCCACAAGGGTGATACGCATTCTTCAGTCCAATTATCTGTTCTTCAGGATGATGATTGCAATTTCAAAACAGACGATTTTTTAAAAATATTAGTATCTGTAGTAATGACTAGGTTTTAATAATGTTGCATTTGTCCTATTCTGAAGAAAAATCATTTAGGAAACACATAAGTGTTTAAATATAGCAGGACTAAAATATGCATTACCGGACTGAAGGAGTTAATAGAGAATTTTACAGTTTGCATGTAAACTATTGTATATATTATTTTCGGAATGGTAGAATGATTAGCATACTGGAAGACAATTTATACCAGTGGTTCCCAAGTTATGGGCCGTGGAAACATTTTAACTGGACCGCTGTCATTTAATAAAACTGTTACGTCTGCATCCCCAAACTACAATAGGCTCCAACAACAGTACTTCAGTACAGGAAGGACGTTGTCCAGTTAGTTGTGCTCCTTATGGCCAGCCTTTCGGTGAACAGCACACAAGATCAGCTGAGGCGAAGTTCACTGTCTTTATTTTCCAGATAATTCCACTCAGTGCTTTCCAACTTCACTTCACTGTTCTCACAAGCACTTTACTAACTGCTATTACACTTAATGCTTGACAACACTTCACTGATATTACACTTAATGCTTGACAACCCTTCATTGTTTTCACAAGTACCGAAAATAATCTTCACTAACTGTAACTACACTTAATGCTTGCCAGGAACACTTCAGAAACTTCACTAACAGCACTGCACTACACTCAAACTGAACTGAAAACCGACTGAACCTGTTCTAGTCTCTTATCCATCTTTTCATAAGCTTGCATAGTTCCAGAATGATCTACTCCAGTGTTATGAAGTAATCTAGAGAGGGAGCACAGTTATCAACTCGGAAACAACCAAAACATGCAAGTTTTCTTACATTACATGACACTGTAAGTCATTTACCATACAAACTTAATTTCAATTACATAATTTAACAAACGATCACATAAACAACACATGATTGAGAAAAAGAGCACAAAAATTAATGCATAACTTATGAAATAACTGTGCTCATAAACAGCAGGCCAACTGGCAACTCTGACTCGTGCCGGAGCTAGCTACCATAAACCATCACGAAACATCGAGATGCTTCTGGACTATCTAACATGCATATTCGCTTCTTAACACTACCCTCTCCCTAGTCCTTTGTCGTCCCAACAAAACTACACAATATATACAAACATAAACCTTAATCCTAATGGAATACCTAACTATACACAAAATTATCCTTCGACTTATCAGGTCTATTCCTGTGCTGCTTCCGATGATGTCCTTGCTCCTCCACACAGTCCACTCCTCCTGGAAGGTCGTGGTCCTTTTCTTGATTCACTTCTTCTCTTGAGTGACTGTCACCTTCCTCTTGCACTTCAGCTCCTTGGTCCTCCTCAACATCCTTGGCTGTGGGATAGCACAATTCCTCGCAGACATCCCAGCTGTACTGTCGTGGCCCGTGGTACTGCCAGAGACGGTTCATGTGTACCACCTTTGGGTGAGACTTTCTGCATCCCCGATTCTGATACGTTACATCTGATAGGAGGTGCAACACAGTGTAAGGCCCATTCCATGGGCTCTTCAGCTTTGGTGACTGTCCCTTCTTTCACTGAGGATTGTATAACCAAACTTGGTCACCATCCTTGAAGCTCATCTCACCTGCCTTGGCATCATACTTGCACTTCATCACCTCTCCTGAAAACCTGAGGGCTCATCGCACTTGATGATGTACTTCAGTCAGCCTTTCCTGAAGATGCTTCGCACAGCTGGTGGTGTCTGTAGGCAGCTCTTCACCAGCTGGTCTTCCCGTTAACAAGTCAAGGGGTAAGCGTAACTCGTGGCCCAACATCAGTTTTGCAGGAGTGTAGCCAGTTGACTCATGGGATGCAGACCGATATGCTATCAGCAACGCAAGTAATTTCTGGTCCTTCTGTTTGTCCACCAACACAGTACTTCACCAGTTCTTGTCCAAGAATCCAGTTGAATTTTTCCACCATCCCATCTGAGTGTGACCTTAGGGGGGTCGTTCAGGTCTTCTTGATCCCCAGTAACTTGCAGCATTCATGGAACACAGCAGACTTGAAGTTTCTACTCTGGTCTGAATGTAGCTCTTGTGGCATCCCAATAGAACAGAAATCTGCATCCTCCATTTGCATCCTCTTCAGGACTGCTTCATCTGATGCTGGCCCTGTCACGACCACACAGCTGCATTTCCTGCCAAGATTCCCATTCCTACTACACTCCTTGCTGTCTGTTTTTCCGTCTTCTCACACACCATTCATCAAGATCCTCCTGCATTTCTTCAGAGGTGGGGCTTTGGGGGAAAAATTTGCTGGTTGTTGCCTCTCATCACCAGCCTTCACTAATTTACTCTCATCCTTCTCAATTGGACACTCATAGCTGAAGTGTCCCATTTCACATGTCCAACACCCGTTTGTTGCCATCAGGGATTCCCTTGCACTGCTCTGTTCTTGCTCCTTCTCCCATTTGTGACAATCCACCTTGCTGTGTCCCAGCTTTCCGAAGAACCAGCAACCACCTCCAGTTTTCTCCTGTTCCCTCCTCCACTTGTAGCAGTCCTCTTTCCTGTGTCCTGGCTTTTCACAGTACCAGCACCTTCCTTCAAAATTTTCGATGTCACATACCTGCACTTAAATCCTGCACTACGACCTGTCTGAAAGGTATATGTACTGGACCTGACATAGGACTCAAACTCTAGAGCCCTGGCTACTGCTTCTTGCATGCTTCTGAGTTGTGCCTCTTTCACTTGCAGTTTCAACCCTGCACTGTCAAAGGCATCGATGAACTGGTCCCTCAGAAGAATAGCCAACAAGATAGGTGCAACTCCAGGGTATACCTTATATGCCATATTCTCCAGGTCATGACCGAGCTGTTGTAGGGATTCTCCTCGAGCCCTTACACAGTTCCAGAATCTTGCTCTGTAAACCTGAGTCTGGTACATGGTTCCATATCTGCACTCCAGCACTTCTACAAGGGACTGATAGCTGTTCCTCTCCATCACTGACATATGGCCCAGAATTTCCATTGCGGCACCCTTAAGGCTGCACTGCCATCTGGCTATCATCCCAACCATTCTGATCTGCAAGTAACTCAAACTGTGCACAGTATGCTTCCCAAGATACTCTACCATCAGATTCCTGATGTTTCTTTTTTAATTGGACCCCCATTATAGCCATGCAATTCACTAGTTTGGGGCCTAAAAATGGGGGCATCATAATTAAGGCCAGGACTTGAAACTTCTACATTTTGATTATTCAACCCTGTAGTGCTATTTTTAGATGCCTGGGATCTGTCAAAATTTACCATACACTGTCTATTCCTTTCACATTCTCCCTGTACACTAACCTGAGTCTCAGCAGTGCAATATTTCTCAACAGCCTCAATTTTCTCACTAATTATCTTCACAACTGGTTATCTACTTGCTGTTTGCACTCCATCACTATTCCCTCACTAATCTGCATCTGGTTGTCCTCATACTGTTTGCACTCCATCACTATTTCCTTACCGACTGACTTCAACTAGCCATCTACATACTGTTTGCACTCAGTAACATTATTGCTTACCTCAAATTTCTGCTGCTGTAGCTCAGCGTATCCTTCATTTCCCCCAAGAAAGCATCCGGCTGTCCTTGCATCCTCAGTTGCAAATCCCTCTGTTGCTCCTGTAATGCCTCTTGAAGATGTTCATAACATTCTCTTTGCTCTTCACATTGTGCCTCTAGTTGTTCACCCTGTGCTTGCAGTTCTTCTTTCATTCCTTCATTCTATGCCTGTGGTTGGGCACTTTGTGCTTGTATGTTCTTTGAATTCGACTCTGAGCTCTTTCTGTTCTTCAGTTTGGGCCTGTAATTGTGCTTGGAGTTTTTTCTGTCCTTCATTCTGTGTCTGTAATTGTTCTTTAAGTTCATGCTTCTGTGCCTGTAATAGCTTCACAATTGTTGCCAAGGTCATTTCCTCCTCCAGCCCAGCTCGAGACTTTGTCTGCACACCTCCTGCTTCCATGTCGAAGAGTAGCCTCACTGCAGGACTTAAATTATCTACACTCCTGACACCAGTGTTACGTCTGTGCCTCCACACTGCCACCGGCTCCAACAGCAGTAGTTCAGTACAGGAAGGACGTTGCCCATTGAGTTGTTCTCCTTATGGTCAGCCTCTCAGTGTACAGCACACAAGATCACGTGAGGCAAAAATAAACACTGGCTTCTGAAAGTTCACTGTCTTTATTTTCCAAAAAAAAAAAAAAAAAAAAAAAAAAATCCACTTAATTCTTTCCAACTTCACTTCACTGTTCTCACAAGCACTGGAGCTATACAAACTTTACTAACTTCTATTACACTTAATGCTTGACAACACTTCACTGTTATTACTCATAATGCTTGACAACACTTCACTGTTTTCACAAGTACCAAAAATAATCTTCATTAATTGTTATTACACTTAACCCTTCACCCGCATTGACGCGCTTGTTGTCTTTTGGGTATGGGGGTGGCCCTAGCTTGTTGATGTGTTTGTCATCTGTAAAGCATAAAAACTTTCATCAGAGAAAAAGTTTTCTGCCGATCAGTGTCATTTCTGGAGGCGTCATTGCTTGACTAGCGCTTGTCCAAAGTAATGAGTTGGCAACTGTGTGTCTCGATGCCAGGAAGAGAGTGGACAGGATATTCAGTACCAAATGAGCTGTGAGTGGGGGAGGTACTGTGCGGTTTGGCCCTTTAAATTTCCACTCTTACCCACGTCCCAGCCATGCAACATATTTCACTATACCAATAGTGCTTATGTATTGTTGTTGGGTACTGTTGTGATTAGATTTGGTGTTTGCAATGGGAAATTTGGTGTCTGTGAAGCATTCCTGGTAGCTATCAGCCGTTGGCCCAACGAAGATTGTGCTACTGTTTCTAATCGACTTCACTGCCTCTACTCTGCACCAAATGTGAGTATTCAGCTATAAAAATAGTGACAGTGAATCATGAGAATATAATGTGCATATCTAGTGGACAAGGAATTGGTGAAATAAGTGAAAGGAGCTTAGAGGAAGGCAGGAAACCGCCCTACAGTCCCGATACGACGTGGGTACACCGTAGTTTTTCACATTTTTCTCGAAAACTATGAGGCCTAGGATCACAATTTTGCCTAACATGAAAGCCAATGAAATTCTGCCTAGCATGATTAAATAAAAACATAACAGTGGCAAGAAAAGTTTTTCGGTAGAGCTTCCTGAAAAAAAAAAAGTTGTTGTCTGTTGGAAATGGGTTTTACTTTTTCGCTTATTACTCGAACACCATACATCGTATCAAACTGGGACCTTCGGCGTTCGAAAGCTAATAAAATTCTCTTTCCAAATGATGGTATAAAATGTAGAGATTGATTAGTAAACATTCGTCTTATGACGTTGGGAAGTGAGATCTTTGCTCCTGATTGTTTATTACCGGGGCCTTAACGTATGTATTGTGTGTGTGTGTTTTTTTTTTCTTTGCTTATTGTGTAGAACAAACATCGACGAACAGGAATATGTGGGTTTTGTGGCAAAATAAATATGTTAGAGTGGTGAAAATAAGCCGAGAATACACTTCTCTGGTGCGGGTGGCAGGCAGGGGGGGAGGGGAGAAAAGACCATGCATCGTGCCATAGAATACTATTAAAACTTATCCGCTAGCGAAAGGTTTTATGCTTCCCAGCAACAATTCACAAACTTCACTAACAGCACTGCACTACACTCAAACTGAACTGAAAACCAACTGAACCTTTTCTACTCTCTTATCCATCCTTGTATAAGCTTGCATTGTTCGAGAATGATCTACATCTCCATAGTTCTGGTGTAATTTTGAGAGGGAGCACAGTTACCAACTCGGAGACAACCAAAACATGCGAGAGTTTTCTTACATTACATAACACTGTAAATCATTTACCATACAAACTTATTTTCAATTATGTAATTTAACAATCATGTCAATAAAACAGTAATGAGAAAGAGAGCACAAAATTAATGCATAACCTATGAAATAACTATGCTCACAAACAGAGGGCAAACTGGCAACTCTAACTCGTACCGGAGCTAGCTACTGTAAACATCGCAATACACTGAGATACTTCTGGACTACCTATCTGGCAAATCTCACTTCGTAATAATATTTTTGATGCAACCCCTGCACCCCACGTGGATCCTGCACCCCACGTGGATTTAGTGGGAGTTCAACCTCTAAGTTTTTGACTGCCACAGTGGAGCCTTAGTCCACTAAGCCACAAGGCACCCTTATATTTTATAATAAATATGTACTTTATGATTATATATTTCATACTTCAAAAGTAAAATAGCAATTAGAATATTTTTTTAACTGATCTTAAGAAAAATCATGGACTTATCTAGTGATTTTCCAAAACTTTGAGTGACAATATTGGTGCGAGTGACTATTTGGCAACTCCAAACCGGTTGCCACTAAGTAATCGAAGAATGATATGTGATATGTGTCTGTTTTCGTCCTCCTTATCGGTGAAGACTACAAAAAATGGATAGATGGCTTGGATCAGGTATGCTGAAAAAAGAAGAGACTGTCTCTTGAAGATATTCTCAACACTGGGCTTTCTATTGCTCTTTGAGAATAGATTAGATGATCTTCCATTGATTTTGTTAGTTTCAAGGTTTCATAATCGTACGTCAAAGCTGGGATCATATATTCGTCATATGCTTTTCGTTTCATACCTATTGGTGAGCAACTTTTCATGATGACCCTATGTTTATGAAAACCTTTCCATCTAATTGTAATGCATCTTTTTATTTCACAATCATGGTCTTTTGCTAGTTTCAGCATTTGGCCTAAGTATTTGTACTCCTCGACTCAGGCCCACCGAGAGATGGGGTCAGCTGGTGCATTGCCCCGGGGCCCATGGGGTCTTGGGGGGGCCCATGAGTAGGTTAGGAAAAAATTCAAAACCTCTATTGTATACAGTATTTCAATAATAGGGGCGAACTGGGCCAAAAGCCTAATTTGAGATGTAAACTGACAATAGACTATACATTCGACCTAAGGGAGATAGGATAGCCGTTACAAAGGCTGTATATAGGCCTGTAGCTCTTCTTGTCCATGAACGTCACGTAAATGTTTTGGGTACGCCATTTTCGTGTTTTTTACAGTCTACTTTTCATTATTTTTATGCATTATCGGTATGATTGTAGCCTGTATGATTGTAGCCTATGGACCTTATGCAGATAGCCACTATTTACATTTCGAAAATGAGGCTAAGAGCACGTGCATTTTATGTGGGTATTAGTAAACAAACTGGGTTTTCTCAGAAGAGAATGGTTGTTATAGCTTTTGAACACAAATGTCCAAATTTGTAAGTATTACCTTCCTGTAATATTATTTTCTCAAATTGTGACTTACACATATATTCATTTTCTATAATCTAAATTTCTTGATGTACTTTTTATTACGAAAGTAATCAAACGCACACACAGCCTATCAATGGGTTACAGAATTTTCAAACTGACTGACGTCATTTCAGAAAGATCAAAGAACGTGGTCTGATCGTGTTGAAAGTGTGAAGCCCTTTGCAGCCCACCTGCCGGCATCAAATTAGTATTGGAAGACCTCTCGAAGCTGAACCTAAATGCCCAAATAAGAACAGAAACAAATGGAGCATTGTCTTATATGACATCCTTCATTTGCGTGATAATGTCTGTTGTGTGGTACAAAGTCCTAGTTCCAACTGACTTCTGTAATAAAGTTATTCAAGCCAGAGATGCGACACGATGTTGAAGTGTCAAACATAGAGGGCTTGCTTGTAGAATTGGCAGATCTCCGAAATAACTGGAAAGCTATGTGGAATGAAGCAAAGCTAGTTGTTTCACTGGACATCGAGGTGAATCTGTATCATGGACATGGTAAAGCAGCTGGAGCTAGACGCAAAAGAAGATTTCATGATGATGGTGATGCTACAGCAGATACAAATTTATCAGAATAAAATGAAGCAAATGAGTCACCTCAAGAATGCATATTTCAGAAAGTCTGTGTTTTATGTATTATTTGATAATGTAGTTGGTGGACTGACTTTTAGATTCAAAGCTGCCAAGAAACTTCAGTTTCCTCTGTAAGTACCTAACAATATTAGCAGAGGAGCTGGAACTGAAATCAAAATCACTGGCAGATAAGTATCCTTCCGATATGTCATGATATCGTGATGGAATTGAGACACCTACCAACAGTTCATCGCTCAAATCTTGGGCAGAACCAACTAAGTCCAGTGCAGCTTTTGAACTGCTTGACAAAGTACAGACTAGAAGGGTTCTTCCCAAATGTATCTGCCAGCCTGTGCATTCTGCTAACAATCCCTGCCACTGTCGTCTCTGCAGAACGCTCAATCAGCAAACTCAAGATGATAAAAAATTTTCTTCGAACAACAATGACCGAAGCATGACTTCTGGACTTGGCTAGACTCAGAACTGAGTCTCAGCTTGCAAGATCTCTTGATCTTGATGTTGTGCTTCACAATTTTGCCAAGAGGAAAGCAAGGAAAGCACCAATGTTTGTAAAATGAATGACCCATATATGTATGTAATTATTATGTATTGTATTATGATTTTACTTACATTATTATCAGTTTAGTGCTTGGTTATTTCTTTTCTTGTAATTTTTGTAATAATTACACATACGTGTATCATGTGTATGTCTTACCACTCTAGTGGATGAAACTATTTCTGGTCAACAGTTCATTTGAATGTATTTGTAAGTTGTTGAAGCAATAATAATAATTATGTCACATATACATATAACGTACACCCGCCACCTCTACCTTTACCTTATGCAGGGGTGGGGACCCCAAAATAGTCCAGCCCTGGCACATTTCAATACTCTCGGGTGTGTGTGTGTGTGTGTGTGTGTGTGTGTGTATTTGGGTACAATATAAGCTTTTTTCCGGTTCGCCTTTAGCCCTACTTTGACACTTTCTCTTTTTAGGTCTTTTAATATTTCTTGCAGCGTCTATGCTGTTTCTGAGATTAGGACAATATCATTAGCAAATCTTATATTGTTTAGGTTTTCATCATCTTTCCTTACTCATTTGTTCTTCCAGTCTAGCTTTCTGAAAAAACTTTCCAGGCACGCTGAAAAAAAAAAAAAAAATGGTGAAATGTATCTCTCTAGCACACGCTGTTAGTTTTTGTTTATTCGTAGTCCTTATGTAATATTAATATAGCAGGCCCCTCTTTATATATAAATAATTTCCAGTAATTTTACAATGTCTTCGTTTACTTTATCTTCCCACAATTAATTTATAATTACTGAGTGCTTCACCGAGTCCAGAGTCTTTTCGTAATCATTAAGTCTCGGCGACTATACTCCACCTAGTTACAACCCGTAAACATATCTGTTAAAGTAAACCAGATAAACAGCACAGGATTTAAAGTTTCACAAACAGAAAATTGGTCGTTAGGAATCATGGATTTTTCAAAATTTCAACAAAAACAGGTATAAACTTCATAAGTGTCCCTACAATCAGTGGCGTACCGGTGGGGAGGGGGACATGACCCAATAGCCCCCCTTTCTTGCAATATATATATATATATATATATATATATATATATATATATATATATATATATATATATATATATATATATATATATGTAACTTGCAATACTTTGGTGATAGAAACTCCGTGTACAAACAGGTAGATAAGGAGTTATATATATATATATATATATATATATATATATATATATATATATATATACAAATATATACAAACTGGTATATATATACGTATAATATATATATATATATATATATATATATATATATATATATATATATATATATATATATAGAGAGAGAGAGAGAGAGATATATATATATATATATATATATATATATATATATATATTCATTACGGAACAGAGAGAGATAATGAACACTTCAAGTGAGTATACTAAAATCACTACTGTCCCGCAAAGTTCCAGGTTCAAAACAAAAGACAGGTAAAATTACAAGTTAAAGTTTAATGCTCAAACTAACAACTAAACATTCAGGACTCATAAGGATAATGTAATGACAAAACAGGTTACATATATGGTTAACTGCAATAGCCTCTATTAACACGAATTTAGCAAGAGCAAATTTATATAAGTTAGCCCTGATAAAATGAGAAAACCGGATAATGCTCAGTTAAAGAAGATATAATATTATTACAGATACAAAATATTACTAATACTGGCTGACAGCAAAAACTTTACCAGGCTTACGAATTAATGCATTATGCTATACAGTACAAGAAAAATGGTAATAACACTTATTCTCAAATTATACAGGAGCTAGATGGCTGGAGACTTCCTGAGCACTCTCAAAAGTAATAATAACTGTACAGGGGAGGACAGAGATGTGAACAGAATGAGGATTAGATCTAAGTGGCAACTAATGCAGAGACTGAGCTCGTTATATAGGGGGCCGGCAGAGCTTGATTCAACTTGTAAGAAGGACGCGCAAATGAAGGCACAGAGGACGAAGAGTTGACACTCCTGCTCTGAACAACAGAAAGAACGACTTACTCTACTATAAGGGGGAGAAGGGGGGGAGTGAGGTAGAACATGCAAGTCTGTTCCCTATGGAAGCCACGTGGCGAATCGTGATCAAACATGCAGCATACTGTACATTAGAATTATACAAAGGATGATGAAATCATAGGCTATGTAACACCTCCCCACAAAGAAAAAGAAATTTACAAAGGAAATTTCTTATTACTCTAAAACAATCTGTCTAAAATCTAGATAAGTAATCTGCAATAACATTTTCTTTCCCCTTGACATGTTCTCTGTCTAATGAATACTCCTGAAAAAGTAGACTCCATCTTGTCAATCTCTGATTTTTATCTTTAAACTTACTAAGGAATTTCAGTGAGTTATGATCGGTATAAATGACTATGGGGTCAAAACCAGAACACAAATAAAATGAAAAGTGCTGTAAACCCAAAATCAAGGCCAAAAGCTCTTTCTCAATAGTTGAGTAGTTCTTTTGAGGTGGAGTGAACATCTTACTGTAATAAGATACAGGGTGTTCAATATCCTAATCATCCTCTTGCAGCAAAACAGACCCAGCTCCTGTATCACTTGCGTCAAGAGCCATCTTAAAATGCTTAGCAAAATTTGGAGTAGCGAGCACTGGCTGACTTAATAGGATAGCTGTAAGTTTACTAAATGAGGATTGACAGTTATAGGTCCAGACAAATTTAACTTCCTTTTTCAGTAGGTCTGTAAGTGGTGATACAAGAACTGAAAAGTTAAGAACAAATCTCCTGCAAGAACCTACCATTCCCAAAAATCTTTGTAGCTCTTTCCTACTTTTAGGTCTGGGAAGATCACTTATAACCTGAACCTTAGCTGCTGGTGGTGCAACGTGTCCATCACCAATTACGTACCCAAGGTACTGAACTTTAGCTACAAGATTAGCCTGAACCAAACGCTCAAGAAATTTACTGACATGGCATAGGTGATCTTTCCAGTTGTCACTGAAGATTAATACATCATCAATATAAACAATACACCCTGCCAAATCTTCTGTTACAACATTCATGAGCTTCTGAAAAGTGGCTGGTGCATTGTTCATACCGTATGGCATTACAGAACATGCAAAAGTCTTTCCTAGTGTTACAAAACATGAGATCTCCCTAGCATGTTCAGTCATAGGTACTTGCCAGTATCCCTTTAACAAATCAAACTTACTTATGTACCTAGCCTTTCCGATCTTGTCAATGCAATCGTCCACGCGAGGGAGAGGGTAAGTGTCTGTTTTGGTTATCTGATTAACACGTCTGTAGTCGATGCAAAGCCGCTGTGACCCACCTGGCTTAGGGACTAGAGTGACAGGAGAACTCCACTCGCTCTGACAGGGCTCAATCATCTTGTGGTCCAACAGGTAGCCAAGCTTCTTCAGGATGAGAGGAACTTTCACTGGGTTCACATTGTAAGGAGGCAGTTTAATTGGCTTTGCGTCTCCAACATCAACATCATGCATGAACACAGTGGTTCTTCCTGGAGTGGCACAGAACACTTGCGGGTACTCCTGCAGTAATGACGAAAACTCCTGCCTTTCCTCAGGAGCTAGATGAGAAAGCTTAGTCTGGAGATCATTCATGATATCAGGATTCTTCCCCAAACTATCACTCAGGCTCATACTGCATGGGAGAGCTTCACTTGCAGACTCGGGTGGAACAGCTACAGTGCAGACTGGGTTATTTTCGTCCCACCTGTAATATAACTTTAGCATGTTGATGTGACAAAGTTGCTTGTTCTTTCTACGATCTGGTGTGGCGATGACATAGTTGACATCACTGAGTTTCTTCTCCATGAAATAAGGACCACTAAACTTGGCTTGAAGAGGTTGCCCATGCACCGGTAGCAGAATCAAAACCTGATCTCCTGGCTGAAAGTGGCGTAACCTGGACTTCTTATCATACCAAGTCTTCATCTTCTCCTGAGCAGCTCCTAAATTCTCTCTCGCCAGCTGTAAAGCAGTGGACAGCCGATCTTTGAACTTCATCACATACTCCAGCAGGTTGACGTCATCTTCCTCCGACAGCCAGCATTCTTTGAGTAGCTTAAGGGGTCCTCTTACTTCATGGCCAAACAGTAGTTCAAAGGGTGAGAAGCCCAGTGATTCACTTGGAGATTCTCTTGCGGCAAATACAACGAATGGAAGATCTTTATCCCGGTCTTTCTGATGTTCCAAACAGTTTTTTCCTGAGCATCGATTTGAGTGTTTGATGATATCTCTCCAACGCTCCTTGGGTCTGGGGATGGTAAGCTGAAGACGTGATCTGGGTGATGCCCAACTCTTTCAGAGACTGCTTGAAAACATTTGACATGAAATTCCTTCCCCAGTCTGACTGTACCTCCTTGGGCAGACCAAACTTGGTGAAGAACCCTAGCATTTCCTTAACCACGTTCTTTGCTGAGATATTTCTAAGTGGAATGGCTTCAGGATAACGAGTAGCCATATCAATCAGGGTCAACACATAAGAAAATCCTGAAGAAGTCTTAAGAAGAGGGCCCACAATATCCACCAACACACGGATGAATGGCGCCTCAAAAGGAGGAATGGGAACTAGAGGTGCAACCTTTTCGGTCTGATTACACTTCCCCACAACTTGACAGGTGTGACAAGACTTACAATACCAGGAAACATCTCTGAAGATACCTGGCCAGTAGAAGTGTTTCAAAATGCGTGCCACAGTCTTCCTCACTCCAAGGTGTCCTGCCAAACTGGAATCATGAGCCACTCTAATGATATCCTGCCTACAAACACGAGGGATGACAACTTGATGTACAACCTCCCATTCACAGTCGGCTGATGCTGTTGGGGGTCTCCACTTTCTCATAAGTACTCCTGACTTTATATAATAACAAGTAGAAGCACCAGCTGACTCTTCCTCACTGTAAGCAGAGTTAGCTAGACCTTTCAACTCAGGGTCAGCAACCTGCAACTCAACCAACTCTTGACGAGACAAATTATCAACACTACGGGGTACTGCCTCATCTGGTGAGTGGTCCAAATTAGCAAAAAAAGTGTCAGCTAGGATAACATCATCGTCATCATTATCCTCTAAATCACCAGTAACTTTAGACTTAGCCCTAGTGACAGCACATGCAGAGAACACATCAGGGATATCACAATCCTGGGTTGCAGTCACTGGTTCACTAGACAACTGAGGAGCTGGACACACTTGACTTCCACCAATATCATTTCCAAGTAAGAAAGTTACACCTGACATTGGGAGTGTCTCAACCAACCCAACCATAACGGAACCATTAACAAAACCAGACTCTAAATTCACTCTACACAGAGGGACAGAGAAGTAATTATTCCCTACACCTTGTAAGATTACAGTTTCATCAAAGGAATTAACATAAGAGCCTAGAACACTGGTCAGTATAAGGGATTGGCAAGCACCTGTATCACGATGTATTTTAACTGATTTCCTGTCATTACTGTCCAGAGGACTGACAAAACCATCAGACAGGAAATTAGCACATGAACTCTTGAGAGTGTCACCCACGTTACTGCTCAAAAGAGGAGCTTCATCATGAAAATTTAATTTACCCCTCAAAGCAGGTTCAGTTAACTCGGTTAAAGAATTCTTGGAAC
>NC_137011.1:17273892-17391392 GCF_032717465.1 Coenobita brevimanus
GTGGAATTGGAGGATTGATTGATTGATTGATTGATTGAAAATAATTACAATCTGGCGGCGCAACTGCCAGGGTCATATGCCGCCGGATGACAAAGTTGAAGGCACGGCAAAAATAAAAAGTGTCTATTCAAAATAAAGTTAATATCTGTTAATAGGAATAAAACACTAAAAGTAATAAAAGAATGATTTATAAAATAATTTCTTATAAAAGTGGAAGGAGGCCCGCCTCCTGAAGAAAACTAAAAACATCAGTAAAATCGTTAGAGGCCTCACCAAGCATCGAGGATAAACAGTAGGCACCATCTGCCACCCCATGCCTATGAAGGAACCTCTGACGCAGGCCCCCCAGACTCGGACATTCGACCAGCAAGTGACGGACAGTAAGGGGAACGAGGCAGTCATCACAGTACGGTTGAGTTTCACCACACATGAGGAACCCATGTGTAAGCCGAGAATGCCCAATGCGAAGCCTAGCAAGAGCCACCTCCATTCGCCGAGGCATAGAGGGAAGAACCCTTGGCACAACCACTCTCTGAAAGGTTTCTTTTAGTTTATTGTGAGAAACACCATCCCAGTGTCTCTGCCAACACGTACGAATTGCATACCGCAAGTAAGGTGTTACATCAGAAACAGGTAGTGGGTAGTCAGCTGGGGGCTGTTGAAAAGACGCAGCTTTAGCTAAAGTATCTGCCCTCTCATTGCCCACCACACCAACATGTGCAGGAACCCAACAGAAGTCTACACGGCGGCCACGGCGGCCAAGTAGAAAAAGCCACTCTAAAATTGATAAAACCAATGGATGGGATGCATTAAAAGACTCCAGTGCAGACAAAGCACTACGTGAGTCACTATAAATCACAAAAACGGATTGGCGGAGAGTAAAGATGATTTTAAGAGCATACAAAATTGCAGTCAGTTCTGCTGTATACACTGAAGTAACGCCAGGAAGGCTACCAGCCTCTACTAAAGGAAGGGAAGACAACACCAAATCCTACTCCAGAATCAGTCTTAGACCCGTCAGTATAGACGGGGACAGAACCCTCATGAATGGAGGCATGTTCTAAAAGAGAAAGAGGGACACCAGATATGGAAGTGATCCCATTTTTCAACAACGGACCTACAGAATGTCACGCGAGGGAGTAGCCAAGAACCCACCCTTGGGATCCGATGTGGACAAATTGCCAGTCTCGGGAGAGAGAGGGCTAGCATAACAGACCGGACCCTGTAACCAAATGGCTTTGGGAAATTGGGACGGGTCTCAAAAACAGAAGATCGGGAATCCTGTGAGACAATGGCACAAGAAACTGAGTCTGGAATGCGGTGAAGACGATACCAACACCTCATCATTAGCAACTGGCGCCGCAAGTCCAAGGGGAGTACACCAGCATCTACCAACAAACTTGGAATTGGGGATGATCTGAATGCCCCGGTTGCCAGACGAACACCAGCATGATGCACAGAATTTAACAACCGGAGGCGGGCATCTGTTGCAGAGGAGTAGACCTCACACCCATATTCAACTTTAGGAAGAATAAGAGACCTATGCAAGAGGAGGAGGGTCTGACGGTCAGCACCCCAAGAGGTATGAGCTAAAACCCTCAAAAGACTCAAAGCTTTAAGACAAGCCACCTTAACAGAACGAATATGAGGAACCCAGGTTAATCTTCTATCAAACAGAAGACCCAGAAACCGCGTTTCTTCTACACAGGATATTCTTCTACCATAGAGATACAAGTCAGGGTCTGGGTGGACTCCTCGAAGACGACAAAAATGTATAGCCACTGTCTTTGCTGAAGAAAAATGGAAACCGCGTGCTTCTGCCCAGTCAGAAATTCTATTGAGAGCCAGCTGCAACTTCCTCTCTATCAGAGACATTCTAGACGCAGTGAAAGAAATCGAGAGGTCATCAACATATAGTGATCCTTGTACACCATCAGGAAGTACACTGATGACGCTGTTAATGGCTACAGCGAACAGAGTGACACTAAGGATACTCCCCTGTGGTACTCCATCTTCTAGTGCTCGGGCATTAGAAAGCACTCCTCCCACTCGCACCCTTAAAATTCGGTTAGATAAAAACTGTTGAATAAAAACAGGTAAGCGCCCACGAAGACCAAACTCATGAAGAGAGAGTAAAATACCATGACGCCATGCAGTGTCATATGCCTTTTCCAGATCAAAGAAGACCGTGACCTGGTGTTGGTTAGTGGAAAAAGCATCACAGACAGAAGATTCCAAGGACAGTAATGCATCAGAGATAGATTGCATTTTTCGAAAACCATACTGGGCAGGGGGTAAGTAGTCACCTCTCCAAAAACCACACAAGCCCAACATTGACCATCTTTTCCAAAACTTTACATATACAACACGTCAGAGAAATAGGCCGGTAATTCGTCGCCTGTAGGTGATCCTTACCTGGTTTGGGGATGGGGATAACTACAGCAACACCCCAACAAGCCGGAAACTCCCCAGAACACCAGATCTTATTAAACAGTGAAAGCAAAAACAACAGGGACTCATCAGACAGGTGGCGTAAAAAGGCATAAGGAATATCATCAAAACCAGGAGAGGAATCATGGCACTGCGACAGAGCTGACTGGAGTTCAAAAATTGAAAATGGAACATTGTAAGGCTCTCCCCCAGCAGAGGCAAAACTGAGACCACGAGATTCTAGGCGCCACGGCGGCAAGCCAAAGGTGTATCTGCATCCTTCTTTGACACACTGGCAAAATGGTCAGCAAGCAATTCTGCAACAGCAAATGGATCAGCCACAGTTCCACCTGGTGCAGATAAAACAGGAGGGGATGGAACAGTAAATTTACCTGAAATTTTCTTTACCCGGTTCCACACCTGGGTGATGGAAGTCCTCGAATTGATGGAGGAAACATAATCCTTCCAGGACGAACGCCTGGCCTCCTTTAAGACCCGCCTCATATGAGCTCGTGCCCTCTGATACGCCACCAAATACTGAGGATCCCCACGGTGACGACGAAGTCGTGAGAAGGCGATTCGTTTGGCTCTCACTGCGGAACTACACTCCGAGTTCCACCAAGGAACTGGACGTTTAGGAAACTGACCCTTTGTTTTTGGAATAGATAATAGGGCTGCTGAGTGCAGCACGGTATTGAAATATGACACAGCCTCCGTAAGACAGCCAAACTCATTGACAGAAAGGGAAATGGAACTTAATTCCCTGAAATATGGCCAGTCTGCCTTATCCAGAAGCCAGCGAGGAAGACGTGGCTGAGGTCCACCTGCACTAGCAGTTAAGAGTAACGGAAAGTGGTCGCTGCCATACAGGTCTGGCAACACATCCCAGTTAAAATCTAAAAGAGCATCAGCTGAACATAAGGACAAATCAATGGCAGTAAAAGTTCCTGTCTGGCTATGGAAATAAGTCATTATATTGGAGTTTAAAATGCCTAACTCCTCATCTTCCACTAAAGAGGCCAGCATAACACCCCGAGGGTTGGCCTCACTGTTTCCCCATAGTGGATGGTGACCATTCATATCGCCTAGTAACAGAAAGGGAGAAGGAAGGCCATGAATAAGGCGTTCCAGATCCGCCCTTTCAACAGTTGCACTAGGAGGTAGATAAAGACTGCAAACTGTATACTGCCGATGTAAAAACATCCGGACAGCGACAGCCTGCAGGGGAGTAGAGATGTCCATATGACTGCATGGAATATCCTCGCGAAGGAAGATAGCAGCACCTCCATGACGACCTTGACCCGGCACAGGATCTGAATAAAAGGCATGGTAGCCAGAGGGACCAGAAGGAACAGCATCACCTACCATGGTCTCCTGGATGCACATGCACAGAGGAGTAAATTGAGAAACAAGATGACAAAGTTCCTCATAGTTAGCACGTAAACCTCGACAGTTCCACTGGATGATAGAACCCATAATGGAGGAATGATTAAGTGCGGGACTGTACACTTGACAAGTGAGAGGGTTTGGATTGATGCTTATGAAGGCCCTTTGCAGGGGCCTGCCCAGCACCAGAAACCCGCACCCTCTGTCGAACATCTGTGGGCAAACGAGAGGACGAGAAAGGATGTTTTACCACACTCCTTCTTGGAGTGGGCATACCAGCCTGCTTGGAAGGTGGCCTGGATGGAGCCCTTGGCAGTGCAGGGCGGCCAGTGGCACCACTAGAAGTTCCAGATGTGGAAGTGGACTGTACAGGGTCAGAACCCTGTGAAGGTGATATCGTGAGTGTTGGATCCGAAGCACTAAGGGTCCGCCCAACATCCTCTTCGGGCTGGGACTGGTTCACAGGCGGACCAGGAGCTGCAGTTTCTGTCTTGTCAGACCTCTCAGCAGCAAGCGACCGAGCTCCCTCAGGATCCGAAGACTCTGAAGACCGAGAGGGTAATGGCTTCCTGCCCTCCCCACTCAGTGAGGGCCGGACAGCCGACGAGGAGCCCGCCCCAGAACTCACCTCTGCCGAAGCCATAGGCTTCGAAGCAGGTGGAAGAGTGGGCTCCCTCACTGTAACCTTAGGAAGAGAGGGAACAGGAGAGGTGTTAACAGAAGGGTCAACAACAGAGACCTTAGGTGGCCGGTCCTCAGAATCAGAGGACTCTGACGAGCAACGGTGACGTTTACCAGGGGCAGATGGAATCTCAGGCATAGTGGCTACGGCGGGAGAAGTCCGATCAACGTGGACATCTGCCACCACCACAGAAGTGTGCAAGTCGTCAGTCACCGAAGTGGGAGAGGAAACAGTCAGAGTAGCAGTTGGGAAAACATCATTCTTACCTGCAGTACTAACCTTGGGGACAGCATTCTGCATATCGTGAGTGGAAGTTGTGGGTACTGAGTGGGTCGAGGCTGCCTCTGAGATACAGGGAGTCGCATTGATGTTCTAGAAAGAGCAGAAGCATAGGTAATTCCCGGCTGAAAGAAGAGTGTGTGGGCTCTCTTTTGGCTTCAGGAAATGAAACCCTCTCACGTGTACGAATGGATAGGATCTCCTTTTCAAGGCAGAATCTTGGACAATTTTTTGATGAGACAGCATGAGGACCTCCACAGTGGTAGCATTTAATAGGTCCTGTACAGTCGTTGGAATGGCTTGATCCACCACAAGAAACACAAATACCAGGAAGTCCAGCCTGTGCACGGCGGCAAAATTTGCTGACATGGCCATATCCCTGACAGTGGAAACACCGCCTTGGGGTAGGCACATAGGGCTTCACAGGAAGTGACAGCCAAGCGAGCTTCACAGATGTAGGCAGTGTCAATCTGTCGAATGTTAGGAACAATGTTGGACTCGGGGTTAAAATACCGTCGATCTTCTTCTGGAGGCGTTCAACTTTCACCACGCCTGAAGCCTGCAGTTCCTCCAACAACCTGGCCTCCGAGAATCGAAGGAGATCACGCGAAAAAATCACTCCTTTACTTTGGTTAAATGTACTGTGTGGAGTACAGGAAACCTCTGATCCAGAAGCTGAGGTCCAATTCAATAGTCTTAAGCTCTCTTCAGGAGACGATACTTCTATAAGGATGCATCCATCGCCCTGTGAGGTTATTCGGGGTTCTCTGCCACATGCTGAAATAATATTACGGTGTAATTTAAATATATCAGTATCCAGCACAGATCCACCTATGGAGGATCTGAGCACCAGATACTTAGCAAAATGTTCAGGCATAGTATTATCTGAGCGAACTCGACAGCCGAACCAACCAGACGTGGCCTCCTCCTAGTCCCAGTTGAACGCTGGGGCAAAGGAGGAAAGTCACCAGTGGCTTGGAAAGGCTGTAGAGTGGCTATGAGGGTGGGGCAGTCTGGAGAACTTCCTGGGACAGTGGCAGTGTCGTCAACATTTTTTTGTGTGTCACCCATATTATTTGGCAAGAACTTCATTCCCCCACCCCTCCACCCACCACGGAGTCCAACAAGGGGAGGTCATATGCCAGGGATAAACACCACTGGCGACCCCAGAGGTAGCAGGAGAGTATACGCAGGTAACCACCAAGGGACCCTGACAAGGGTGACTCCAGGACGATAGGAGCCACCAGGTCCCCCGGTGCCTGCTTGACCCTAAAGCCACTAGGTGACTAGCCTGGATGGCTAGCCAGTGACCAGCCGATTGACCTGGTCGGGCCCAACCAGGCCACCCGTCTAGCTAGAATAAGGGACCAAAGAGGTGTATTGCTAGCTGCAGGGCGCACCATGCAGCATCGCTCAACCTCCAGGACTCCCGTCTCCCAGCATTACGGGACGCCACGCACGGCAAACACGTGGGGAGGCAACAGTCCCGCCCTAGATGGCAAATGGGCAGGGACTGACATCACCAGTAGGCCTCCTCTACCAGTGATGTAGGGGGTGCTTGGTCCACAAGGCCGACAAATGCCGAACCCTACAAAGGTAGGCTTGCCTCCCAAGTAGGTGGCACTGCCAACCATGCTTCAAGCCCCACCACCACGTCAAGGTGACCCCCTACAGTGGGGTGGAATTGGAGGAGAAAGTCTGAGCAAAGAGATCTGCTTTATCAGTAGAAGAAATAGCTACAGAGCCATCAGAGTAGAAAAGAGGAGGGAAGGATGATGAGGTAAAGATGTTAGAAAGGTATTTGGCAAGGTGCCAGAAGGAGCGGGAAGAATTGGAGTTGGAGAGTTGAGAGCATTTAGTACAGATGAAATTATTTTTAGCAGAGCAAAGACCAGACTTAGCATGATTATAGGCAGAAACATAAAAAAAATGTGATTCAGGGGTGGGTTGGCTCTGGTACCTTTTATAGGGCCTCTCCTTATTGCGGACATCATTAGAACAAGCACAGTTAAACCAAGGCTTTCTTGCATTAGACAAAGGATATGAGAAAGGAATGTATCCTTCCATGCTCGAGAGAATAACCTCCGTAATACGCAAGTCACACTCAGATTGCTCCTGGCCATGGAAGCAATAATCATTCCAGGGAAAATCATCGAAGTACCGCCTGAGGGCCTCCTAATCTGCAGCTCCAAAAGTGCCACAGTCGCTGTTTCTTTGGAGGGTCCACAGGCCGTACCAGAGTGATAGGACAGATAAGGTAATAAGGTTGTGATTGGGGAGCCCAACAGAGAGAAAAGACTGACAGTGTAAGAAGAAGGATTAGTTGTAAGGAAGAGGTCAAGTATGTTGGAGCTCTCTCCAAGGCGGTCAGGGATACAGGTAGGGTGCTGTAGAAGCTGGTCTAAGTCATTAAGGATAGAAAAGATGTAGGCTTGTTCACCAGGTGGATCAGTGAAAGGAGAGGAGAGCCAAAGGTGGTGGTGAACAGTGAAATCTCCTAGAATGCAGATTTTAGAGTAAGGAAAAATGGATAGAATGTGTTAAATCATAGAAGTAAGATAGTCGAAGAATTGTTTATAGTCAGTAGAATTAGGGGTCGTTGCATACATATACACAAGAGCTACCTTTGGTTTGAAAAAGGGTTTGCTGTCAGCTGCCTCAGACACCTGAGTCTCAGTTAAAAAGAGAAGATGAGGTTTGGAAGAGGAGAGGTGATGTTCAACAGAGAGAAAGTTAGAGGAAAGCCACAAATGTTGCAGAAATGAAGAAGAATTGAGTCAGACAATGGTTCCAGGCAACTCATAAAGTCGGCACCTTGAGAAGGGCAAACGGTGGGGGCATTTGTGGTCACCCTCCCGGTTGCTCCGAGGCAAGGTCTAAGTTCGTCATTTTTCTTTTTCCTTTTTGGAAAGGAAGTGTAGTATGTACTGTGCATGTAGTTTGGTGTAGACAGTTAGAGAAACTTGTATTAGAGAACATACTGGCCTACTCTCTGTGTAACTGAAACACTGAAAAAGTTCAGCAAAGGGGGATGGTCGAGAACTTGTCCCGAGGACTGATGACATGGAAGCTCCTGCTCTCCCTGTCATCAGCTATATTTATGTCATATACCCATTCAATATGGCCTCAAAATGATTATAAATTTGGCCAAAACGCAAAAGTTTCTTCGGGGAGGGGGGGGCTAACAGCGCCCCCCCAAACCCCCCAGGTGTATGAGCTCGCTGCACTCGCCAAAGTCATGGGCTGTACAGTTAAAAATAAAAAAAAAAAAAAAAGAGGCCCCCACCTTTTCAGCTTCCTGGGTATGCCACTGCCTACAATCATACAAGATATGAGAAAATTATACCAAATGGTTTCTGAGATACAGCGTGTAACGGACATATGTACGGACGGACATGACCTAACATATGATTCCACTTCGTGAGAAATGAAATGTAATAACAAAACCTTAGCACAGTGGATGGAGTGGAGAAGTATACGAGAGAGGGGTGTGTGAGATGGAGGAGGGTAGTGAAATGACGGGGTACAGGGGTACACCCTTTACAGGTGTAAGACATTTGGCAATAGCTATATAGTTTTTTCAATTAGGTAATTCACTGAGTATAGAAGATCAGAAGTCGAATACCCTCTTTTTTGCCGATTGTAACTAACTTTTGTTACTTTCATGTACTATAAGTATCCCCATGACTGATTAAACTTAACGTTTGGAAGGCCAATGCAGTTTTATTAAATGCTCACATAATTTGAGTGCTGGATAATAAATTATTATTCAGAATAGTAAAGGAAAATGACTACCGAAAGATCATAAAAATGCATGAAAATTACACCTCAATGTTAAATGTGAGGTTGATGTCCACTAATTACTTTTGCCATTCTGGGCGGTAAAGAGGCCACTGCAGTGATCAGGCTTTGTTCCAGATTTACATTTATTTATCTGTTTTGACGCGATAGCACTCTTAGAGAAAGATGCTTCACAAAGGCAGGTAGACCCAAAGGGCGGAAGGTTTTCCAAAGCATTCTTTCCTAGGTCGGGCTGCTCCTTCTTTACACATCTCCAAAACCGTGTGAGGGTTCAGATTTCAAACACCAGTTTGAGGCCACAGACTGAACACACTTCTAACAGTGCTTCCTGATGGCAAATGGGAAGCTTCTTCATATTATTTTCATACAGGAGGAATGGATTTTTAACCCTGCTCAGCTGTACAAATCTCCCACTCATGCCAGGAAAGCAAGATTTAAAGGCACAAATAAGGTTGGTCAAATGTTCCTCAGTAACTGGTTTCACAGTCTCTCCCTCATCTTTATTACTGAAAATATAAGCATCTGCTAGAGGAAAACACGTAAAATCTCCCCCTGACCATATCTCATTCCATAACTCTATTTTCTTTTGAAAACTAAAATACCCGCCGCCGGACCACCCACCCCGCCACCCCCCACCCCACCACCGAGCCGCTACCACACCACCACCCTAGGAGGAACAACGGTGGGGCTAGTGACCCAGGTCAAGAGGGTCACCGGGACACTACTGCCCTGAGTCCTTTTTCCCCGCAACTACCCCAACACCAGATGACTGGAAAAAGGCAACGACCTTGCGGGCGGGACAGCCGTCACCAGAATTGGGGTGGGACTGACCAAGCTTCAGTCCCAGGTAACACCGTGTTGACGGCTATAGTTACCACCTCAAGGGCAGGAGGCCCAAGGGCAGGAAGCCCAAGGCTACGGCCAGAAGTGTGCACCAGGGTCAGGGGACCCTTAGCCACTTCAAGGGCAGGAAGCCCAAGGCTACGGCCAGAAGTGTGCACCAGGGTCAGGAGACCCTTAGCCACTTCAAGGGCAGGAAGCTCAAGGCTACGGCCAGAAGTGTGCACCAGGGTCAGGGGACCCTTAGCCACTTCAAGGGCAGGAGGCCCAAGGCTATGGACAGAAGTGTGCACCAGGGTAAGGGGACCCTTAGCCACAGCCTTAGTATACACCGGAGAGAGCGTTGCCTCTATGCATCCCTCTCCCGCTGTTCTATCCTACGGGAGCAACACCGCGCCGATGGCCACTGTACGTGGCGGGGAAGGAGAGGCCACTGTAAACCCTGCGGTTGCTTCTCTATGGGAAGATCAGCTCCCGGCTCCGGCCAAAGTACGTACCAGGGTAAGGCGACCCGAGACTCCGGCTCCAGTACGTACCGGAGAGGACACGGACTCCATGAATCCTTCTCCTGCCTCTTCCCCCTGTGGGAGCCCTTCGTCACCATCCGGGAGTGTTGCCCCGGAGGTGTCGCCAGAGTGGTGGCAAGGCCCGAAACCGGACCTACCTCCCACGCCTGGGAAAGCTCTGTTCCTGCCAGACACCAGACAGAGATGGTGCCGCAGCCCAACCCTGTCGGCGCCTCTCCCAGTAGGCGATCGCAGACCCAGGACCCCCAGGCCCGACCAGCAGACTCCAGACGAGGGCAACCCAGGCTCCCTCACCCCACAGAGCCAGAAACGACAGGCCCGCCTCCTCCAGCTGTTTGGCCCCAGTCCTGAGGGCCGCCTCTCAGGTCGAGGCCCCCAGACAGGAGGGCCTCCCTGCACCTCACCGACGACCAGGACCCGGGCAGTGACTCCCCTGTGGGTAGTGTATTGCCCCTTGCAGGCAGGGTCCCCCTAGGGCCCTCTCCTCACGCCCATACGACAGAGTGAACTCCATCCAGGAAACACGGGTAACATAGTGACGCCCCTTGTACTAAGAACAAACCAGGGGAAAATAACAGTGAACAGTGACCGGGTGAAGACCAGTGTAAAGCCAGTGACAGTTACTATTAGTCTATAAGAACTTGATACCCGGCAGAACAGAAAATAATTTAAACCCTCAGTAAGAGAACTTATAGTAAATGTGTGAGTCCCCAAGTAAAAGAACTTTCAGTAACTGTGAACGGAGACTAGGGTGCGCGGGTGAGTCAAAAGTCTGTGTGTAAGTGCCGCCGTGACTAAGTGACTACATCAAGTGTCGCGATCCGCACCCTGTCTTATTTATAGTAGCATTTCCCCCACGGACTCTTAATCTTGTTTATTCCCCTTGCTTCCAACTAAATATATATTCTGCCTAAAGATGAAATACGGGTATCAATACATATAGTTCATGGCATTATTGTACATGCATTATACCGTGTGTTAAGTGTGACTGTGCATTGTAGTGTCAAAGGCTAACTCTGTGTCCCTGTCTCCTGTATATCAAATATCACTCTGTGTTGTATTGTAACGGTGTAGAATTAAGGCAATAGATGTGTTAAGGTATACTGCCTGGTTTTTATATCCTGTTCCTTTGTGGGTGCTTTACTTCCGGTCCGGAAAGAGGACCCCACTCAGTCGCTAGTGTTTTTAGGACGAGAAGTCGACCTAAAAACACTCAGCATAACAAAAGCCACCAACTTTACCGTAAGATGAGAGTGTATCATTGCTTTGCAGAGATAACTGTAACTCAGTTTACTAATTATGTCTGCAATATATGCCAGTTGTGCAAGCCGTGTAGTGTTTTCAATAAATGTGGTAAAAGGAGATCCATGATCTGATAAAAAGGAGCCTACCTTATCTCGTAACACGAACAACCAGGCGAATACCCTTCCTTTCGACAGTTAGCGCACCTCTGTGTACAGAAATAGCTCTGCAGGGCCGTAATTTCTGGGGGGGCTAGGGGACTATAGCCCACTCAATGTTTTCTGTATGTTCTCATTTTCAACAAAGATTGAGGGCTTATAAGACTGAACTTGATAATAAAAAAGGAAGAAGACCTTTAAGTAGTTTTGTTGAAAATTCAAACAAATCTACGTGTGTTTGATCGAATATTGCTAAATTTGATCCAATTTACCATAAACTAAATCGTAAGAGTACTTAGATATTGATTATTTCATCATTTCCAAAAGAATCAAGGCAGGGCGGTACATTTTAACCTGAATCCTACTGCCAGAGTGAAAGAACAGTCTTCGTAAAGGTGCAGCATTGTACAACAAAAATGTAAAATGGCCAAATGATTAAACTACGTCACAGTTTGAGCTGAAAGTTCAGAGTGGCAGAAAGTGAAGCCTTTTATTTAAACACCCACCTCCATCATTAAACAAACATGCCTCATTAAACTTCAACTTTTAGGTAGAATCAAACCGAAAAATATCGGATGGTCTGCAAACTTAAACGTTTTGATTTAGTTTTAAGTTTGTAGTACGGAGATATATACATTTGGTCTAGCCCCCCCCCCCCGAAAAAAAAAAAAAAAATTGCGGGCCTGCTCTGTTGGCTCAGACCCTGTGCTTTCACACAGTGTGTGAAACAGGCGAACACTAAGTGGCCTTGACTATACAATGTTTATTACGCTGACGCCATCATTCAGTATCCCATGGAACTCTGAACTCATTTTTTTTTATGCTAATGATTCTTTCTTAATGATGCAATAAGTCCACTCCACATCAGGAGTTTCCTTCTTAATCCATGGAATAAGTCCTTCACTTTCCCCGTCATAGATGCAGCAGCGTCTGTACACACACTGCCAGATTTCTAATTCTTTTGAGAAGAACTTATTGACATTGAAAATAGATTCCCCTGTTGTGTGTTCTTCTAATTTTTTGCAAAAAAGGACTTGTTCATTTGTATCATTTTTATCAATGTATCATACCAATGAGACAAGTTGAGCCTGTCCACTGACGTCAGTCGATTCGTCAAGCTGAAATGAAAAAGACTGGGTTGTTTTCTACTTTTTAACGACTTATTCATAATATATGTACTTATTTTATTTACCCATTGAGAAACAGTTTGGTGTGACAAAGGAACAGCCTTTAGTTGGTCAGCTGCCTTTTTATCTAGCATTATTTCAGCCATCACAACTGCAGCTGGCAGTATCAGGTCTTCAGCTGTAATGCTTCCAGGGCTTTGCTTAGGCTTTCTTAAAATTTGTCTGGCAACACTTAAAATCAGAAAGTTCTCTCTCTCTCCAAAAAGAAGAAGAAAAAAAAGGATGCCAACATGACACTGATGTTGTGTGTTAAGGTGACGTTGGAGGTGAACCGGTTTCATACTACTGTTGGCCAACCTCTCTCTTCCCACAAGAAGCACAAGGCTTCCGGGGGATCAGAATTCCTAGAAGTAAATCCAAAAAGCGCATAAGATTCCCTGTAATTCTGATATATAAGCAGTTTTTCTTTTCTTCAGAGCTGTTTGATTTCCTTCACTTGCACTGCTGATGCAGCTGCAACAGCTGTCACGTTTTAACTATCTATCCATATTTCTTGCTATTGAAGTAATAACTGTGTCTGTAAGCTTACATGTGAATTTGAATATGAGATGTTCATAGTTTCACTCCTAAAACGAAACTGAGCAAGAGTGACTGGAGAGAGGAGTTCAGCACTGTTCCCGTACGCATCCTGTCATGTTTCCTCACCCTTCCCCATACTCCCATCTCCCCTCATTTTCTTTTTCGTTTAATTTTAGTTCCTACTCTGTTCTCTTGTTATTCACTTAAACTGGAAACTGTACGTGCTGTGGTTATTCAGTTATTCTCTATTCTTAAAGAATCAAGTAGGCTACCCCACTGAACAAAGCTGTGTACCCACAGGCATACACGTACTACAGTTTAAACAACACTGCTGTTAGGAATTTTGCCTGTTCACGAGGTTGATTTCCTTCTAAATTTTTTTACCATTCTGTTTTGAAGGACTTCAGTGAAGAGTGTGTAAAGAACTGGTAATAAGTTAAAGGATCACTTGTTACCCAGATTGTTTGAGTCGCCTTTTTTGTAAAGCAAAGTAACTATTGCATTAAACCATGTTTTTTGAATCTCTTATTTCTTTATACACCGAGTAAATAAGTGTGTGAGCCTGTTTTGTACTTCTACTCCTGCATCTAACATTAAATCTGCTTTCTGTTCCAAATTCTCCTGGGGCCTTCACTCTATTCATACTGTCAAGAGAAACGTTTACTTCGTCTGGTGTTACCTCAGGTATTCCACTTGTGTCACCTGAAAAGTTAGGTATTGGAACTATTGTCTTTTATACATGCAGTTCTTTGTAAATTTCTTCAACTCTCTTCACCATCTTATTTCTCGATTTAATGAATGTCCCATTTTTCTCTATCGGTGATATAATTTGTTGCTTTATTGGCGGCATTTACTTCGGACCAGTTGCAGACTTCTTCCATTTTTGGTAGTTTCTATGATCTCCTCCACATTTCTCTTTTTCTGTCTCTTGTTGACAATCTTATTTAATTCCGCTCTCTCTATTTCATCTTTGTTTTTACTTTCATCTCCTTTCTTCTTTTCATGAGCTCGAGGGTCATTTTTGAACACTTGTTGCCTTTGTTTGTATTAGCCTTCCCTATTACCTCTGCTGATTCTCTTAACACTTATATTAGTCCACTATTCAACTCATCAGTGCCACACTCAACCAATAGCCTGAAATCTGTTCGTTATTTTTAACTGGAAGGTTGCTTTAACTTACTTTTATTGGGCATATCATTTTAATTTTTATTGGCTTCTTTCATTCATTTCGGAAATCGAATCTATCTGTGCAACACGCCATTCTGTGGTCACTTCCTATCTTTACTTGCTTGACAACTGTGTGATTTGTGTTTCTGTTATTCTTATCTGTTATAATGAGGTCGATTTGTTTCTCAGTTACGACTTCCCCAGGTCTATTTTCTTTCTGTTCTTTTATGGAAAAATGTGTTTATTATTCTCATACATTTCAGTAAATTTTACTACTAATTCACCTCTGCCATTCCTTTCTCCCACTCCAAATTTTTCCACACATGCTTCTCCATTTTTCGATCTGCCAACTTTTGCATTGAAGTCTCCCTGAGTATAGTATACTCGTATGTGGACTATTCTTGGTCCTTATTCTGGGATATGTCGTCACAGAATGTTCTTATGTTTTCACCTGATCTTTGAAAAGTTGGTGCATATACTTTTATTACTTTCAGGGTGTATGTTTTGCCTAGTCTAATCACAATCCATGCTGCTCTGATACACTGCTGAACTTAGAAACGTTCTTTGCAAGATTTTTATTAATTAGAAATCCTACACCACTTTCATTTTGCCTTCCTCTGTAGTGAAATACGTGGATGCCGTCTTGGAGGTGAATAAATTTTTCGTCTTTTCTGTGGATCTCACACATACATACAATCACATTCTCATCGACTGGCTATGTTGAAGACTCCGCTCCTCGTATTCTGCAAGGATTTGACTGACTATGAAGCCTCTTCTCCTCAGCTCCCATTCCACTCTGAGGAATTCTCGGTCCTTCGGAACTTTAATCAGCTAAAGAGCCTTGCTGTGGGCGATATCAAATAAATCATTGTGACTTCCTTGAAACTCATCTTCTCGGTTTATCTGTGGTGCCGATCGTCGAGTTTTTCTCTTAAGGATAGGCGGGTATTGCTTCACCACATCTTTTCCAACTTAGAAATTGCATTCCACTCTCTTGCAGTTGGGATTCGCATCTTCTTGCAGATGCACACTGTTCTGCAAACAACTTGTTTTGCTGCACTCTTTATTTCCTACTATTCACGTTGGTGGAACTTGAAATAAAAGCGCAGGAAACCAAGATGGGATACAATTTTCGGGTATCACGCCAGCTGGAAAGCCAATCAACCACACATGATCTTGTTTTCGGGTTGAACATGCAGTGACAGGACTAGATATGTCTACAAACGAAAACCTAGAAAAACATCAAACTCGATGGTTAGTTACAGTGTATAGTTCCTACATGACATAATACTACTCAATAATTCACCACACAATAGCTTGACAATCTATGAGTCTTACCTTTTTTAGTCGCGGTTCGTTGGAGATGGTGTTTTGATTTACTCGACTAGAGACGATGTAATCAATTGCGAGAATATCCGATAACTGACGAATGGCTTATGGCTGATCATTGACATGTGCTTTGGGTTTGGCTGTCTAAGCCAAGCCAGAATATGATAGAATATTCTACAACGTACTACCAAGGGCCGGCTGATGTAATGCCATTAGGTTAGGTTATGGCATCAAACTTAACTCATTAAATAAATTAAATTTAACTGTTTTAAAATCTTATATTTAATATATTGAAAACTTATTAAATCTAAGGTTCAGTAAAATTTTATGTATAGTAAGATAAGCTGGAAAGTCATGACATAACACAACTCTCAGCTACACCTCAATCGGCTTATAAGGGGTAATGCAGGATCATGTAACAGCAGTAGTAGTTAATGAAAATGAATGAAATATTGCATAAGTCTATTTTACGGTGAGTGCAATTATAATAACGCAAATCACGTTTGAAATATAATGAATTTTGAGGATCACCCGACTCTCTCTCTCTCTCTCTCTCTCCATCTATCTATCTGTCTATATATCTATCTATATATACACACAAACATAGTAGACTGTAGCACCAGTCGAGCAGGGCAGTACTCCCAAGGTGGATGGAAAGCTGATGACAGGGAGAGCTGGAGCTCCCGTTTCATCAGCCCTCAGGACTAGGTCCCGACCATCCCCCTTTGCTGAACTTTTTCAGTGTCTCAGTAACACAGAGAGTAGACCAGCATGCTCTCCAATACAAGTTTCTCCAACTATCAACACCAAACTACATGCACAGGACACACCACACTTCCTCTTCAAAATTTTCAAAAATGGCGTAGAATAACATAGCCTCAGAGTCCCCAGGGGGGGGGGGACCATAAATGCCCCCACCTTCAGCCCCTCTCCCGGTGACGACTCAAGGTGCCTGGAACCACTGTCTGACTCTCTTCTTCTTCATTTCTGCAACATTCGTGGCCTTTCCTCTAACTTTCGCTCTGTTGAGCACCACCTCTCCTTCTCTAAACCTCACCTTCTTTTCCTAACTGAGACTCAGCTGTCTGAGGCAACTGACAGCAAACCATTTTCTGTATCCTCCTTCTTTCTCTATACTCATTTCAAAGCCAAAGGTGGCTGTTGTGTATATATACGCAACAACTTATCTTGCTCTCGTGTTCCTGAACTCAATTCTTCTGAATTCTCTACACTCTGGCTTCGGCTTTCCTGTCATTCTCTTACTAAATATATCTGTGCTGTTTACTTATCTCCTAATTCTACTGACTATCAAAAATTCTTTGACTATCTTACTTCTACGATGGAACACATTCTATCCATCTCACCTTTCTCTGAAATCTCCATTCTTAGAGATTTCAATGTTCACCACAACCATTGGTTCTCCTATCCTTTCACTGATCCACCTGGTGAACAAGCCTACACCTTTTCTATCCTTAATAACCCAGAGCAGCTTGTACAGCTCCCTACCAGTATCCCTGACTGCCTTGGAGAGAGCTCCAACAAACTTAATCTCTTCCTTACAACTAATCCTTCTGCTTATACTGTTAATCTTTTCTCTCCGTTGGGCTCCTCCGATCATAACCTTATCACCTTAACCTGTCCTATCGCTCCAGTACGGCCTGCGGACCCTCCAAAAAAACGTTGTCTCTGGCACTTTGGAGCTGCGGATTGGGAGGCCCTCAGGCAGTACTTCTTTGATTTTCCCTGGAATGATTATTGCTTTCATGGCCGGGAGCCATCTGGGTGTGCCTTGCGCATTACGGAGGTTATTCTCTCGGGCATGGGAGTATACATTCCTTTCTCATATCCTTTGACTACCGCAAGAAAGCCTTGGTTTAATCATGCTTGTTCCTATGCTGTCCGCAACAAGGAGAGGGCCTATATAAAAGGTACCAGAGCCAACCCACCCCTAAATCACATCTTTCATACATTTCTGCCCGGAATCGTGCTAAGTCTGTTCTTCGTTTTGCTAAAAATAATTTCATCCATACAAAATGCTCTCAACTCTCCAACTCGAACTCTTCCCGCTCCTTCTGGCACCTTGTCAAAAACCTTTCTAACAACTTTACCTCATCGTCCTTCCCTCCTCTTTTCTACTCTGATGGCTCTGTAGCTATTTCTACTGATAAAGCAGATCTCTTCGCTCAGACTTTCTCCTCCAATTCCACCTTAGACGATTCCGGTGCTGTTCCTCCATCACTTCCCCCCTCTAACTTCCTCATGGCTAACGTTAAAATTTCTTTAGCTGATATATTTTCTGCCATTGCTGGCCTCAGTACTAATAAGGCATATGGGCCTGATGGAGTCCCTCCTGTTGTTCTCAAGAACTGTGCTTCTGTGCTTACACCCTGCCTAGGCAAACTCTTTCGCCTTTGTCTGTCAACTTGTACCTTTCCTTCTTGCTGAAAGTTTGCTCTCATTCAGCCAGTCCCAAAGAAGGGTGACCATTCCCAACCCTCTAACTATCGCCCAATTGCTTTAACATCCTGTATCTCAAAAGTTTTTGAGTCTATTCTTAATAGAAAAATTTTAAAGCATCTTTCCTATTACAACCTTCTTTCTGATCGTCAGTATGGGTTCCGTCAGGGACGCTCCACAGGCGATCTTCTCACCTACCTTTCAGACTCCTGATCATCCTCCTTGCGGGACTTTGGCGAAAGCTTTGCCATTGCACTTGACATCTCAAAGGCTTTCGATCGAGTCTGGCATAAATCTTTAATTTCCAAACTGCCCTCTTACGGTTTCTATCCTTCTTTCTGTGCCTTTATCTCTAGCTTCCTTTCTGGTCGTTCTATAGCCGCTGTTGTAGACAGCTATCGTTCTTCTCCTAGATCTATTAACAGTGGTGTTCCTCAGGGCTCTGTTCTATCACCAACTCTCTTCCTTTTATTCATCAATGACCTTCTAAGCTGTACATCTAACCCTATCCACTCATACGCTGATGACACCACCCTTCACCTTTCCATTCGATTCCCACAACGTCCATCTCAGCAGTTACTTCAACAGGCAAAGGATGAGGCTATGGCACACCTAATGTCTGACTTGGCTCGTATCTCTGACTGGGGTAAAAATATTCTGGTTGTTTTTAATGTATCAAAGACTCAGTTTTTGCACCTATCAACCCGACAAAATCTTCCACAGGTATACCCAGTAATGTTTAATAATATTCAACTTAATCCTGCATCATCCTTGAACATGCTTGGGGTTTCATTTGCTCGGGACTTGTCTTGGAAAGATCATATTACATCTCTTGTAAAATCTGCTTCCAAGCGATTGGGTGTGCTAAGCCGACTCCGTTCCTTCTTTGCCCCTGCACAATTGTTGACCCTATACAGGGGTTTTATCCACTCCTGTGTGGAGTACAACTCTCATGTGTGGGGAGGCTCCCCACATACAGCTCTTCGCAATAGGGTGGAGTCAAAGGCTTTTCGTCTCATTAACTCTCCCCCTCTTACTGACTCCCTTCAACCTCTGTCTCTTCGCCGCAATGTTGCATCTTTATCTCTTTTCTATTGCTACTTCAATGGTCACTGTTCCTCTGAACTGTCTGGAGGCATTCCTCCACTTCTACGACGGGCACGTAGCACCCGTCTAGCAGCAAACTCTCACCCCTTTTCTGTCCAACTCTCTAATGCAAGAGTTAACCGTTACTCCCAGTCCTTTATTTATGCAGCAGGTCAACTCTGGAACTGTCTCCCTCTGTCTGTACTTCCTGCTTCCTATGATCTCCAGTCTTTCAAACGCATTGTGTCCAGGCATCTCGAAATGAATGGATCTTGAATTTGGCTCTCTCTTGTATTTTGTTTTTCTCTTGGAAGGAACAGTTTTGCGGGCTCATGGCCTTTGGTTCCTTCTTCCTCACATAAAAAAAACAAAACACGCACACACACAAATATACCATCCAATCCTGTGTTGTCCCATGAGAAGCATGGGAGCCCGGGGCTAGGCAAGTTGGTCCTGAAAATTATGATTACAGTGACCATCCTCACTCATCCCTGAGTGGCATTACGTGAGCAATAAACCCAAACCATCCCTTGGATATAAACATGCACCGGCTCAATCCAACTGGAGCGCCTAAATTGCCCACTAAACCACCAGGCGCCGTTATTTGGTATTATGGTTACCACTCAGCTTCGTAAATGGTTTTCTGGTGTACAGGAAACCATTTGGCTTGTCACTAAGTGCAGAGTCACCCTCAGGCAGAAGGAAGACGAAACAAAGAAGGAAAGAAGAGGAGGAATTATAGAGGGAAAGAAGAAGATAAAAGAAAGAAGGAATGAAGGACATAAAAGTATGGAAGGAAAGAAGGAAGAAAGAGAGAAAAGGGCAACCACCCGAGACCAGCACTACATCGAATGAGTGGATGGTGAGCGCCCTCATATATGTGTATATATATATATATATATATATATATATATATATATATATATATATATATATATATATATATACAGAGAGAGAGAGAGAGAGAGAGAGTGATTCGACGAACATATACATAACAAATAGGAAGAGATACTGTACAGTATTGACAAGTACAACTGAGATTATTAATTCCTTTTCACGACTGGGATTCCAAGCTAATGAGACGAGATTCTAAGCCATGTGGCCATCTGCTTTTCTTTAGTCAGTTTAGCAAGACCTGGTTAGGTTCTTGAGTTTCAAGGCAGTGTAAGGGAACACTTGATCGCACCTTTCCCTCTGTTGAATATCACCTCTCCTCTTCTAAACCTCACCTCCTATTTTTAACCAACACTCTGCTGTCTGAGGCAGCTGACAGCAAACGCTTTTCTGTATCCTCCTACTTTCTCTATACTCATTTCAAAGCCAAAGGTGGCTGTCGTGTATATGTACGCAACGACTTATCTTGCTCTAGTATTCCTGAACTTGATTCTTCTGAACTCTCTACTCTCTGGCTTCGGCTATTATATCTGCGCTGTTTACTTATCCCCTAATTCTACCGACTATCAAAATTTCTTCGACTATCTTACTTCTACAATGGAACACATTCTATCCATTTCTCCTTTCTCTGAAAACTCTATTCTAGGAGATTTCACTGTTCACCATCACCTTTGGCTCTCCTCTCCTTTCACTGATCCACCAGGTGAACAAGCCTACATCTTTTCTATCCTTAATGACCTAGAACAGATTGTACAGCACCCTACCCATATCCCTGACTGCCTTGAAGAGAGCTCCAACATACTTGACTTCTTCTTTACAACTAATCCTTCTGCTTACACTCTAAATCTTTTCTCTTTGTTGGACTCCTCCGATCACAACCTTATTGCCTAAACTTGTCCTATTGCTCCGGTACAGCCTGTGGACCCTCCAGAGAAACAGCGATTGTAGCACTTTGGAGCTGCAGATTGGGAGGCCCTCAAGCAGTACATCTTTTCATTTTTCCCTGGATTAATTATTGCTTCCATGGCCGGGAGCCATCTGAGTGTGCCTCGTGCATTATGGAGATTATTCTCTCGGGCATGGAATCAAACATTCCTTTCTCGTATCCTTTGACTAATGCAAGAAAGCCTTGGTTTAATCGCGCTTGTTCTAATGCTATCCGCAAGGTGGAGAGTGCCTATGAAAGGTACTAGAGCCAACCCACCCTTGAATCACATCTTTTTTATGTTTCTGCCCGAAATCGTGCCAAGTCTGTTCTTCGCTCTGCTAAAAATAATTTCTTCCGTACTAAATGCTCTCAGCTTTCCAACTCAAATTTTTCCCGCTCCTTCTGGCACCTTGCCAAAAACCTTTCTAACAACTTTACCTCATCATCCTTCCCTCCACTTTTCTACTCTGATGGCTCTGTAGCTATTATCTTCTACTGATAAAGCAAATCTCTTTGCTCAGCCTTTCCCCTCCAATTCCACCTTACACGATTCCGTTCCCCCCCTCTGACTTCCTCATGGCTGACATTAAAATTTCTTCAGCTGATGTATTTTCTACCATCACTGGCCTCGATACTAGCAAGGTATATGGGCCTGATGGCGTCCCTCCTGTTTTCCTCAAGAACTGTGCTTCTGTGCTTACACCCTGGCTAGGCAAACTCTTTCGCCTTTGTCTTTCAACTTGTACCTTTCCTTCTTGCTGGAAGTTTGTTCTCATTCAGCCAGTCCCAAAGAAGGGTGACCATTCCAAACCCTCTAACTATCGTCCAATTGCTTTAACATCCTGTGTCTCTAAAGTTTTTGAGTCTACTCTTAACAGAAAAAAATTAAAGCATCTTTCTTATCACAACCTTATTTCTGATCGTCAGCATGGGTTCCGTCAGGGATGCCCCACTGGCGATCTCCTCACCTACCTTTCAGACTCCTGGCCATCCTCCTTTCGGGACTTTGGCGAAAGCTTTGCCATTGCCCTTGACATCTCAAAAGCTTTTGATTGAGTCTGGCATAAATCTTTAATTTCCAAACTGCCCTCTAAAGGTTTCTGTCCTTCTATCTGTACTTTCATCTACAGCTTCCTTTGTGGCCGTACTATAGCCACTGTTGTAGACGACCATCGTTCTTCTCCTAGATCTGTCAACAGCTGTGTTCCTCAGGGCTCAGTACTATCACCAACTCTCTTCGTTTTGTCCATCAATGATCTAAGCTCTACATCTAACCCTATCCACTCGTACGCTGATGATTCAACCCTTCACCTTTCCATTCAGTTCCCGCAACGTCCATCAGTTACTTCAACAAATGAGAGATGAGGCTATGGCACTCCAAACGTCTGACCTGGCTCGTATCTCTGACTGGGGTAAAAATAATCTTGTTATGCATCAAAGACTCAGTTTTTACACCCATCAACCTGACAAAATCTTCCACAGGGGTACCAACTAAAGTTTAATAATATCCAGCTCAGTCCTGCATCATCCTCGAACATGCTTGGGGTTTCATTCACTCGGGATTTGTCTTGGAAAGATCATATTACATCTCTGGTAAAATCTGCTTCTAAGAGCTTAGGTCTGCTAAGCTGACTCCATACCTTCTTTACCCCTGGACAGTTGGTGACATTATGCACGGGATTTATTCGCCCCTGTATCGAGCACAACTGTCATGTGTGGGGAGGCTCCCCACATACAGCTCTTCTTAATAGGGTGGAGTCAAAGGCATTTCGTCTCATTAACTTTGCTCCTCTTACTGGCTCCCTTCAACCTCTGCGTCTTCGCCGCACTGTCGCTTCTTTATCTCTTTTCTATCGCTACATCCATGGTCATTGTTGGTCTGAACTGTCTGCTTGCATTCCTTCACCTCTACGACGGGTGCGTAGCACCCGTGTAGCAATAAACTCTCATCCCTTTTCTGTCCAACTCTATTTTGCAAGAGTTAACCATTACTCCCAGTCCTTCATTTATGCAACAGGTCAGCTCTGGAACTGTCTCCCTCTGTCAGTATTTCCTGCTTCCTATGATCTCCAGTCTTTCAAACACAGTGTGTCCAGGCATCTCGAAATAAATGGATCTTGAATTTGGCTTTCTTTTGTATTGTTTTTTTTTCTTGGAAGGAACTGTTTGCGGGCTCCTAGCCTTTGGTTCCTTCTTCCTCGCATTAATAAATAAATAATTATATATATATATATATATATATATATATATATATATATATATATATATATATATATATATATATATATATATATATATATATATATATATAAAGTGGAATGGGAGATCGATACATAAACATCTGTTAGTCTTACTTGCGGTTAAAAGTGTGGGGAAGGGGACTGTTTTTTTGAAATCCCAAACTTGTCGAGGCGAAAAGTACCCTCTCGTCAGACAGGTAGAAATCGCACAGGCCTGGTTGAGAAAGTAGATATTGCCTCATAAAATATAATAATCCCTGGTGTTTAATATATACCGGCTAGATATACTTCAGGTCAATATTTATCTCACACGTCTGAGTTCCAGAACTAATGAAATGGGAACTCCTCGAGCCTAGCAAATTATATGTGGGTGGTTGCTATGATCTAATCATGTTAAGAGAGTTTTGAAACAATACAAAGTAATTATTAATTGTAACTGAATTAGTTGGAGAAGAACAGGGAGGCTTTAGGAAGGGAAGAGGTTGTGTAGATCAGATATTCATTCTTAGATCTTTAGTGGAAAAGTTTCTAGAGAAGGGAAAGAAGATGTATGCGGCTTTCATGGATTTGGAGAAAGCATATGACAGGGTGGATAGACAAGGATTGTGGAAAGTATTAAGAATATATGGAGTAGATGGGAAGTTGTTGAATGCTGTGAAGAGTATGTATGATGGTGCTAAGGCTGCAGTGCGTGTGGATGGTGAACTGAGTGAATTTTTCTCTTTGAAGGTTGGGTTGAAACAGGGATGTGTCATGTCTCCATGGTTGTTCAACCTGTATATGGATGGGGTAATAAAAGAGGTACAAGGTAGGGTAGTGGATGTTGGAGTTGCCCTGGTGAGAGAGGGTAGTGTTTGGAAACTCCCTGTCCTGTTGTTTGCAGATGATAATGTGCTGTTGAATGAAGACGAAGGAGAGCTGCTAGGCTTGGTGGATGAGTTTGGGTGAGTGTGTAAGAAACGGAATTTAAAGGTGAATCTAGGGAAGAGTAAAGTGATGGTCTTTGAGAGAGTTGAAGTCAGTGAATGTAGAGCGAGGTTGGATGGTGAGGAATTGGATGTGAGTACGTTTAAGTACTTGAGTAGTGTGATGGTTTGGAGGATGAAGTGCTTGAAAGGGTACAGCAGGGAAGAAAGGTTGCTGGTTCCTTGAAAGCAGTGATAAGAAGCAGGGAAGTGAGCATGGAAGTGAATAAGCTACTACATGACAGTATTGTGATACCAACTCTAACGTATGGAAGTCAAGCTTGGACGTTGCTGGAAGGACACAAGTCAAGAGTGAGAGCAGTGGAAGTGAGTAATTTAGGAGAAGCCTGTGAAGTCACATGGAAAGACAGGCTGACAAATGAGGATATAAAGGAGCGGTGTGGTGTGGATGTGGATGTGATAGGAAGCGTTAGGAGGAATACACTGAGGTGGTTTGGCCATGTGGAGAGGATGGAGGGTGAAAGACTGACGAAGAGAGTGTATTAGAGAGAGGGGTGTGAGTTGGGAGCGGGGCAGTGAAATGGCAGGGGATAGTGCGACGTGGAGGCGATTTGTTTGTGGCCACCCCGAATGGGATTAAGGCGTCTGGTAATAGATAGATAGACTGTCGGTTAACTAATATAAAGAACAATTAGGAGCAGACAATGTACGGTATATTACTACTACTAGCTCGAACTCTAGTGCTAGTCTGAACCAAGTCAGGAATTGGCTTCTTATATATTCCACTACCCTCCTTTTTGGCTGTGCAGATCATGAGGGTCGTCCCATTAACCAGGCAGCGGAGCCACTCAATTATATCAGTGCCACATGGGAAGGCGTCCCTTACATTGAACTTTAAATCTGGACAAAGCTGAATTTCTATATAAGCTGTCACACACAACATACAATTACCTTTACTTGAAAAATCGATACCCATTATCTGGAGTGAAAAATATTCTGGGCTTAACATAACGTGCCGGCCGTGTCTGACCAGAGTGTCCACTGCCTCCTGCATCTCTGGCACGGAAACGGACGTGAATCGACCCACATGCCGCAGGTCTGCAACGCCTCGGTACACGCCACTTTCTGCTGTCTGAGAAAATGCATAGTAAAAACTTTCATTAATCTCAGGAAGGTTATGTCAGTCCGCAAGTAAAAAAAACAAGGTAAGCAAAAATAAATAAATAAATAAATAAATAAATAAATACATAACACTAAATTTCAAACCTTCAGAACCGTTTCTCTTCCTGTTCATGGCGTTTTCCCATTTTTTCACTCTTTTCTTTACCAGATTGTCTCTTTTACTGAAAAAAGAAAATGAAAACCTGTTTCAAGATAGTGCGTATTAATTGGTAAAAATTACAACTTAACTATCTACAACATGCAGTTTACCAACTGAAATTATAACAATGTTGCATGAACAAGACTGCATTACCTTAAGACACTGATTCCTAAATTATGTGCCACGGCACACTAGTGTGCTGACATTATATTCTTAACCCCTACACCGCGGGCTTGTTTACCAATAACTTGCGTGTGCCGCGGGGTTATTTGGGCTCCGACAGACTCTCAAAAAATATTTGCCAAAAATCAGTTATTAGTCCTAGAATAATAAAATTATATATGCTTATGGCACATACCTTCAGCTTTCTCCTGGAATGATTGTTGAGCCTTCGTCGGTTACCGTAGGACTTGTGGAGACCTCTGAAGTAGGGTAACGAAGTCTCCACTTTACACTTCCCGACAACCCGTAATATGATTACCACAGCCAGATACAAACACTATAAACACTATTCTACAATTTTCAAGTAGTTTGGGATCCATACTAAAAAAAAAAAACACTGAAAGCAATGGAAATTACGAGCGCGTCTGATCGTCGCACTGGCACTAGTTCGCTCTTGGTAGTCTGTCATTTATTATTCATAAAACCCCTCACACTTTATATTTCTATTACTATATAACACTTATATATATCTATAGTCTTTATCCATAAGTTTCCTTCAGTAGTATTAGTTTATTGTCACTGTAGGGATTCAATTTCTTTCAGTAAAATACGTAGCATTCACTTTCTCGTCCTGTATACTGGCATTGAGAGTGAATGTCACTTTCATCTTCACTCTCATAACTCATAGCATTCAGACATGCTAGAGTGAAACTTTCACTTTCATTACTCCTAGGGTATATACTCGTATTCTTATAATACTACTCATTTACATTTCTATTTACGTTCTCTATTTTATTTACGTTATTTACATTTCTATTTTATTTACACTGTGTTGTGCACTGTCACTTGAAATAACTTATAAAACTATTTTCCATTGTTCACGTATATTTACATTCATTACTTTCACTTGCTGTTTACACATTATTTACACATTATTTACAATTCCACTTGCACTGTTTTACTCAATAGAAAGATCGTAGTCACTCTTTTATCAATTGTCAGCCCTTTACCTCTTTCCACACGAGGTTTAGTAGGGAGTAAAGGTCACAGGGCCATTTGCATGGGGGTGAAAAAAGGCCTTGAAGTCAGCAAGAAGAAACATACGTACTCTCGCTTCGGAAGTTGAGAGAGAACTGAGTGATAAAGGAGGACCACCAGCGTAGAGGCCTGCTAGGGGTTATTCAGAGTTACCAATATTACTTCTTGAAACAGCTAAGTCTAGCACTGATATGATTGGCAGGAAATCTAGACAATACATTATAAATTTGGTAGTTCTAGGTGAATGTAAATATCACTTAGGTTGCTCCCTTCCCTCCTTACATGTATATTTATTACGAAAATAGATTAGAGGCCTACTTAGGAGATATATATATTCAGAGCTACCAATGTTATATCTTGAAACAGCTTTGTCTAGCACTGATATGATTGGCAGGAAATCTAGACAATACATTATAAATTAGGTAGTTCCAGGTGAATGTAAATATCACTTAGGGTTCTCCCTTCCCTCCTTACATGTATATTTATTACGAAAATAGATTATAGGGCATATTTCAAGGGGAAAAAAACAGCGAAAATTAGCGAACGAGTGCACGTGAGGTGTTGTCAGGTGATAATTAGCCAATTCCAGGTGTATGGCACTCTCACTTACCTGATTTCTTTCTTGTATATATTATTTGGTATAAGAATACGACATAGGGCTTATATCAATGGATGAAATCAGTGAAAAATTCCAGGGAAGATTTACTTAGCGTAGCACGGCCGGGCAGGCGAGAGGATAGGGTAATGGAGGGGGGGTAGGGAGGGGAGTCAAGAACGGGGAGAAATGGCTAAATTGTCAACAATGGATGGGAGTACAGATGAGATTAGGAGTGCTGACTAGTGTTGGACATTGGCAGTACCGATAGATGATACAAGCCCCCACTTGGAAGCCCGGGTGAATTCAAAATAACACAGAATCACAAAAGCGACACCCGGCGGTATGATCCCTTGCTCCCAAGCGTCACGAAAGTGACGCCCCGCGGTTAAGGGGTTAAAGTCGTTCTATTTTATGAAGGCAGTTTGGGTGGGACTCTCTGGGACCTCACACTGTTAGCTCTGTTGTCACATCGCCGCCGACACACGTGTAATTATTTGTGTTCACCTCTCTCTCTCTCTCTCTCTCTCTCTCACTCTCCTATTTTAAGCTAGTAAATACTTATAAATGAATTTTAAACACTCTGTATAGATGTAATTCAATAAAAAAGCTGTAGTATAGTATACATCTCATAAGACTTGTCAGCGTTGCCTTTGAGACGTTGTCAGGTGGTGACACAAGGGACAGCCCTGCGTGAGTGGGTCATACTCGGTTAGTCTCCCGCCATGGAAGCTATTTAAAAAAAGAAAAGAAAAAAACGCACCTATAGACTTTTACCTCAGGGGTGGTGTGGAAAAAAAGTCGAAAACAGAAAAAATTAAGAAAATACAATTAGTAGTAGTTAATATGAGAGAGAGAGAGAGAGAGAGAGAGAGAGAGAGAGAGAGCGCACGTGTGTGGCGACGATGTGGCAACAGAGCTAACAGAGTGAGGTCCCAGAGAGCCCGACCCAAACTGCCTTGATAAAATAGAACGACTGTAGTGTGTTGCAAAAACTAGCTGGAAATGTATATATGCGCAATCAAATTGTGGAAAACTGCTAATTTCTCCCTAACTACAGTGACTGATTATCATAAAATTATCACTCTGCTTAATGTGAGCAACCTAATATTGGATTATTGGTGGGCAAAAGCCTGGACACCTTGCATCAAATTACTCAGTTATGTTACATTTTGTACTTGTTATGCAGGAATGTCCAGTTGTGGTCATATATAATTCCTCCGGTACCCCGTGCCTCAGGCTGGGTCCTGTATGCGCGGCATGTCACACTGGGCTGAGAGAGAGGGGCCAGAGAGAAAAGGGAAGGAGGATAGGGGGGGACGAATGGTGGTGGAGCGGTGGAGTGCGGAAGGGTAGGCAGGGGAGGGAGAATGAAGTGCAAAGTGGTGGTCACATTATTTGTCTATTGTCTTTCAATCAGCGCATGATATTAACGAGTTATGTAACAGATAATGCTGTATTAAACCTTCTATAGTAGCGTCAGATACCAAACATTATATAGGGAGAGATATCAAGGGCTGGCTCTTGAGAAATACACTGACCTGACAAACATTAGTGCAGAGCCAGATGTTTCCAGCACAACACACTATTGCTTTGTTCACCATTTTGTAACTATTTTTATTTCTTTTCTTTTTCAGGAGGAAAATGTCATTCCGAGGTGATCAGAAGGTGTTGGGGTTGTTGGACGTCCATTCAAACCCATACTGACACGGAGACCAGGCAAAACTGTCCGATGCAAGGAGTCCGCATTATTGGCATGCGTGAGCCAGGGCACGGCATAGCCGACATTGTGTTAATCCTTGGGTTGACCAGACAAACAGTTAAACGCTAGATAACACGCTGGGAAGAATCTAGAAATTTGGAAGACCGGCGACAGTACAATATCACATAATTATTATTTTTTTTTACATTGAATCAAACTTACGGCATTCAGTATATTGTTAATAACTGGTTTATCTATCCGTGCAGCTTTGTCTTTACATCTATAATTTATATTTATATGTTCATTTTACATCATTATTCATTTATATGTTTGTGCATTTGTTTGTGTTACTTAGTTTACTTATATTTAATTTTGTTACAACTTTATGTTTAATTTTTTTTTTTACTTAATTTCTTCTCTATTTGTGAATTTTACTATTTCCTTAAGTATTTGTATGTATTTATCCTGTATTATCACGAAATATCATCTATACATAATTACTTATCAAATGTTGTTATTTTCTATTTTATCATTTTTTAGCCCAGGAAGACCAAGACAGATGAGCAAAAAGGACATCACAAGAATACTTGCAAACAGTAAGCATAACCCGTTCACCAACTATGTGACTGTAAAGGGAACAGCTCCACCTGGATATGTCTGCCAGGACAGTCTGGCACCCCACACTGTACAGGCATCCACCATCGTGTCTGGACCAGCGGCATGTGAGGTAGTGGCTTACATTTGCAAAAAACTATGTGATGAAAGACTTAGATTATTGGCCCGTACTATTTTCAGCGATAAGAAGACATTCTTATCCACTAGTGACAAATCTCTCTACTTCTGCACCCAAACAACACTCGTTATGAGCGCAAAGACATATATACCAAAGAAAGAAGTGAAGGGACAACAGTAAATGTCTGGGGCTGGGTGAATCTCAGATGGAGCATTTGCAGTAAGGCACATACTACATACTGCCAGAATTTTTAATTTCCGATGTTATTTTCCATGCAATGCAGCGTGTTCACATATGGGTGTTTTTTCATACGTATGTTCATACATATTTTTCTCACTTAACCCGTGGATTGCGCAATTACCCTTTTTTATCCCACCCCGTGATGTGCAAAAAAACGAAGGATTTTTTTTTTTTTTAGTTTTGCTTATTAAAAACTTCAAGATAAACATCCAGGACATCATCTGGTGAAAAGAAAAAAAATCTCTCTCTATCTCCGTCTTTGTGTAGGGCTATGCGTAAGTTTACGCACGGGAGTAGTGAAAAGATGAAAAAAAAAAATCAATTGTTTTTGTTTTTGTTTATTATAAACTTGAAGATAAACAACCAGTGCATCATCTAGTGAAAAGAAAAAATTCTCTCTCTGTCTTCGAGTAGCGCCATGCGTAAGTTTGAGTAGCGATGGAGTTGTTTACGGTGATGCACGGCCACAACAGCCTGAGCTGTGCCTTGCAATGCGACGCTACCTATTCTGAGCTGTGACTCGCAACCCACGGGTTAAGGTGAGCCCCATGCCAACAGTAATAATGAGGTCACAAAATACTTTGTGTATTGTTCGAATTTTTGTAGTGTTGGTTATATACATTAAGGAATGAAGATTTTCGGTTTTACACAAATGTACGAATATTTCTTGAAATACTTTTATTCAAGTGATCACCAGCAAAGGTATTAAAAGAAATAAATAATATTTACGTCAAAGAGACTATGGCTTCCATGAACAAATTCTGCAAAGGTCTATGATTCATCTCTCAACTCATATATTGTTAAGAAGCTGGATTGCTTGCTAGATTGTTCTTGAGAATTCCCGATGTACGAGTATATCGTAGTTCCTGTATGAGTCAGAGTTACCAGTCAGCCCGGTGTTTGTGAGTGTAGTTGTTGTCTAAGTTGTACATTAATTTTTGAGCTTTTTCTCTATAATGTTTTATGTGACTGTTATACTACATAATTCAAGTTTGTATGGTTGAGAAGATTAGAAGAAATACACTCAGGTGGTTTGGACATGTGGAGAGAATGGAGAATGAAAGACTGACTAAGAGCGTGTATGTAGGTGAGGTGGAGGGAGGGGGAGGAAGGGGAAGACCAAGGATGGGGTGGAGGGATGAAATTGAGAGGTATATGAGGGAGGGAGCAGTGAGTTGAGGGATAGTAGGCAAATGGTGGGTGACAAAGAGACTTGGAGGCGTTTTGTCTGCGGCCTCCCTTTGCGGGATTAGGGCGTCAGGCTATAGATAGATAGATGCTATATAATTTAGTGTTATGCAGTGTTAGAAAACTCTGATATTTTTTGGATGTCTTTGAGTTGGTAACTGTTGTTATCGTCACTCTCTCTGGAATACAAGAGAACTGTAAAGATGTAAAATGCTCTAGAATATAGAAAGCTTAAAAGGATGGGGAAAATACTAAAGCAGTTTCAGTTGGGTGTCAGTTCAGCCTGAGTGTAATTCAGTGTCAGTGCAATGCAGTTTGTATATTTTTGGTACATGTGAAAACAGTGAGGTGAAGTTGGCAAACAGTTAAGTGTTACTGCAGTTAGAAAAGTTTGCATAGCTCCAGTGCTTGTGAAAATAGCAACATGACATTGGAAAGAATTAAGTAAAATTACTTGGAAAACAAAGACAGTGAACTTTAGAAGCCAGTGTTTATTCACCATGCCTGAGCTGATCTTGTGTACTGTACACCATAAGACAGCCTCTTGGAAGAAGAACTCACTTGGCAATGTCCTTCCTATACTGAACTACTGCTGGTGGAGCCTGTGGCAGTATGGGACGGGGATGTAACAGTGGTGTCAGAGATGTGGATTTTTAGAAAGTGCTGCAATGAGTCTAATCTTCGACATGGAGCAAGGGGGTGTCCAGACAAGATCCCGAGCTGCACGGGAGGACGAGGTGTCATTGGCTGCAATTACGAAGGATTTACAATCTTCCGACAAAGAACTTAAAGAACAATTACAAGCACAAAGTGTGTACAACTGCAGCACAGAATGAAGGACAGAAAGAACTCAAGGGAGAATTACAGGCACAAAATGTACAAATTAAAGAACAATTGCAAGCACAGAGTGAACAACTACAGGCACAATGTGAAGAACAAAATGATTTATATGACCAACTTCAAGAGTCATTACAAGAGCAACAGAGGGAGTTACAGCTAAGAATGCAAGGACAGCTTGATGCTTTCGTGGGGGAAATGAAGGAAGAACAACAAAAGCTTAAGGAGGAAGTAGATGCCAAGCTAGAGCAGCAGAAGTATGAGGTAAGTAATAATGTGATAGAATGCAGACAACATGCAGAATACCAGTTGAAGCGTGTATATGGCCATTTGAAGATAATTAGTGAGAAAATTGAGGCTGTAGAGAAATTTTGTACTGCTGAGCTTCAGGTTAGTGTACAGGGAGCATATGAAAAGAATGGATAGTGTGTGGTGAATCTTGACGGATCCCAAGTATCTAAAGGTAGCATTACAGGGTTGAATAATCAAAAGTCCTGGATTTAATTATAACGCCCCAGTTTTTAGACCCCGAACCAGGGAAGTGCATGGCTATATTGGGGGTCCAATTAAAAAGAAACCTTAGGAATATGATGGTAGAGTATCTTGGGAAGCTTACCATGCACAGTTTGAGCTACTTGCTGGTCAGAATGGTTGGGATGATAGGCAGAGGGCAGTTCAGCTTGCTACTAGCCTCAACCCCTAAAGTACTAATAGGATCGATCGATCCTTTTCCAGAATTTTGCTTGATGCCTAATAGGATCGATAGTGTAGCCTTTGTAAAAAAAAATGTGGACACTAGGCTTCGGCCTAGTTGTGACATATCGATGCAAACAAATGAGAACTAAGCCCTGAGTAGGGAGGGGGGGAGGATCGGGGCCCCTACCCATGGTGGGGGGGTGATTCCCCCACTGCCCTCTCACCACCTACCTCTACCCCAAACCTTTCCCCCTCCCTCACTTGTGAGTGGACTCACAGGTCTTCCTACCAACTCTATAAAGCTAATTTTTCCATGCTACACTCCCTCCACCATCCTCCCTTCACCTTCCTCCCTCCATCCCTTCATACTCTCTCCACCTCCAGCTACTTTCTTCTATCTATCTATTGCCAGACGCCATAATTACTGTGGCTAATTGGTAAACATTTAGTCAGGTGGCTTAGCGATATTTTCGTTACAAGATGGATAAAAGCATCGAGTTTGGTATGAGGCTTCCTTAGGGTCTAATGATGAATTTTAGAAGGGGTACCCTCCGGAAAATTATATATATATATATATATATATATATATATATATATATATATATATATATATATATATACCCTATATTGAAGGTGGAAAAATGGCATTTTTCTAAGATAATAAAAATCATGATTAGACGATATTGGTTGAAGATACATAAAATTTGATACCACACTTCTCAATGGAAAATAAATTTTACATCATTGTTTTTATGCATTTTTTTGATCCGATTCACTGCTTATGAGATAATGAGGTTTTCTGAGTTTTTGAGTTTTTTTTTCTTAATTGTAATAAAACCACATTGCTTAAAGATATATTAAATCTGAAACCACTGTTAGAAAGGAAATTAAATTATGGATCTTTTTTTATTCGTGACACTTTTTTTTTTTATCTGACTCACCGTTTACGAGATATTTGAGGGCTTTTTAGGTGCTGAGTAAATATTTCATAAAATTTTTCCATTTTAAAGATTATCGTCATTATAGGCATTACATGGAAAGGTAATTGCATTCTGAACTGTGATATTTTATTATTATTATTGAAACATCCATTAAAAATACATATTTTCACAAAAAATGTACTAGACTAAACTTTTATAAAAGTAACTACAATCATTGTAGGGAAAGAACATTTTTTTTTTTTTATTGTAAATTATGATGTTTGAAAACTTGCTGAAATCAATTTAGTATCTCCCACAGAAACTAATAAGCAAATGCCTGCACTGGTAAAAAAAAATTAAGTTCTTTCCCTACAATGACTAGTTACTTTTATAAAAGTTTAGTCTAGTACATTTTTTGTGAAAATATGTATTTTTAATGGATCTTTCAATAATAATAATAATAAAATATCAGAGTACAGAATGCAATTTCCTTTCCATGTAATGCCTACATTGATGATAATCTTTAAAATGGCAAAATTTTATGAAATATTTGCTCAACACCTAAAAAACCCGCAATATCTCATAAACAGTGAATCAGATTAAAAAAAAAAGTGTCACGAATAAAAAAGATGCAAAATTTAGTTTTCTTTCTAACAGTGGTTTCAAATTTAATGTATCTTTAACCAATATAGTTTTATACAATTAAAAAAAAAAACTCAAAAACTCAGAAAACCTCATTATCTCATAAACGGTGAATCGGATAAAAAAAAGTGCATACAACAAAAAAGATTTCTTTTCAGATGTGTGGTATAAAATTTTCCTTTCAGAAGTGTGGTATCAAATTCTATGTATCTTCAACTAATATCGTCTAATCATGATTTTTATTATCTTAGAAAAATGCCTTTTTTCCACCTTCAGTATGGGGTATCTATATATTTTTTAAAATTTTCCAGAGAGCGCCCCTTCTAAAATTCATCATTAGACCCTAAGGAAGCCTCATACCAAATTTGGTGCTTTTATCCGCCGTGTAACGATAATGGCAAAATTTGTCGCTAAGTCACGTGACTAATTTGACATATGAGAATGATATATACATTTTCTGGTGTGTATAATCAAGATATTTCATTCTATAATACCAAAGTTAATGTAGGTGCATGTTTTTTTCTCTCCTACATGCAAGGGTTGCCAGTGTCAATTTTTGACGAGGGTTCGTGCCCCACCAAGGTAATAAACTTTGGGAGCATTCTTCAGGCAACGTACTGCATTGGCGGACACAAGGGGTGCTGTGGTGGAACCAGTGTCACATACTATAAAGTATGCTTGCACCCAGTCAGCTTATGCGGACCGATTACACTTGGTTCACAGACTACACACATCCAAAGCCACTCCAACACTACAATTACAATTACAAGCACTTTTCACCCAACATACAATCTCTACTAGACAGATTAAGCCACATGGTAAAGATGCATTGGCTGCATCATCCCCACTTCGGTCGGGATAGGCCTGTCCTGCAGTGGACACTCAAACGGCTGATAAGATGGGATGAGATGAGATTGACAGGCTATAGCTCAGTAACCAGTTGGTTTTGAATGCTCTGGTTTGCAACACAAATTTTTTTACTTCAGTAAGAGTAAAAAAATTGGCTCCATATACAGATTTTCACTCCGGTACGATCGAAAGAATCCAGGTCTTTAGGGGTTAAGGGAGCTGCAATGGAAATTCTAAGCCAGATATCAGTGATGGAGAGGAACAGTTATCAGTCCCTAGTATAAGTGCTGGAACGCAGATATGGAACCACGCATACTTCAAAGCTCTAGTTTCTCCCCCCCCCCCTCCCTTGCAACCAGAGTCACGGCCAGAGAGCGACCGAGAGATCGAACATCGCACACCCACCGTTCCTATCCCAATCCCAGTACAGTATAAGCGTTGTAGGATAGATATTGAACGACCAAAACTGGTGATGTTACAAAGTGTCATGACTGTTTTTATAAACAATCAGAACCAGTATGGGTAAGTATGTATAGTTATTTATTATGTAATAATGTGCTGTTATCCACAACATAAGAGAAAGGTACAAAAATGAAAGGAAACCTATTGTATTATGTTATTGCCTATATACCTACAGTACGTCCAGTATTATAATGTTACAAATAAGTATAGTATAGTGAAAAACATCTGTTGATAGAGATGATGTCTTTTCTCATCCATTCTCGCACCCACCTCCACCACCCTACTCTCTGGGTTTCTGTCTCCACTAAACGTCTCTTTTACCCTCTCGTCTCCTACTCCCGTTTTTTAATAACCAGCATAAACTATGATAAAATGATCCTTCAGTTTTTGATCATATTAATATTATCATACACCTCTATTAAGCACCAACAAATCAATAACATACAATACTTCGGTATACCTGCCAACTTTGTCATCCTATTTTAAGCTGTTACGTGACACACACTGCAAGTTCGACCTTGTTTTACAAGGGCATACGGTTGTTTATCGTTAATACAGGTTATGTGGTTTTGGACGTCCATTAATTCACATTATCGTGGCAATTTAAGCCTTACATTATAAACAAATAAGGTTTATGTCCCTGTCATTAATGGACGAACGAGACGAATTAAGCCTCGGCTATGACAAACCACAAACTCTCTGCCTTAACGAAAATATGCCGACCTCTTGTAACAACAGAGACACAGTGTCATTATGTACACGGCTGACCCACATTCAGTCGTATACAATGTGTCACTGTTGTGGCAAGACGAATATTTTCGTTAAAGCAGAGAGTTTGAGGTTCGTCAGAGCCGATCCTTGATTCGTTTCATTCAATCACTAATGACAGGAACATAAACCTTACGAGTTAATAATTTAAGACTTATATTGCCAAGTTAATATGATTTAAACATCCAAAACCACACAACCTGAGTTAACGATAAACAACCATATTATGTCCTTGTAACACAAAGTCCAACATGCAGCGTGTGTGTCAGGTAACAGCTCACAACAGGATGAAAACGTTGGCTAGTATACCGAAATATTGTGTTATTGATTTGTTGGTGCTTAATACAAAGTTGTATAGTTAATATTTACATGATCAATACCTGATAGATCATATTCATCATTATCTTAGTTTATGCTGGTTAACAAAGGTCGGGAATGGGGGACAAGAGAGGGAAACAAAGGCGTTTGGTGGAGACATGAACACAGAAAGGTGGTGGAGGTGGGGGCGAGAATGGATGAGAAAATACATCTATCAACAGATGTTGTTCAATATAGTATTCTTATTTGTAACATTCATATATAGGACGTAAGTATGTACACACTGTAGGTCTTCTTTCATTTTCGTGCTTTTCTTATGTGTTGTGGATAAACGCACAATATTACACAGTAAATGCCTTTATATACTTACCCCTCCTGGTTCTGCCTATAAAAGCAATCATGACATTGTAACATCGCCAGCTTTGGCCGTTCCACATCTATCCAACAACGGTAACACTGGGGCTGGGGTAGGGGTGGATGGTGTGGGGTGTTTGATAGCCTGGTCGCTCACTGGCCGCGACTCGGGCTACAAGGGGGGAGAAATTTGTGCTTTCGGATGTACGAAACTGAGGTTTACAGAGCAAGATTCTGGAGCCATGAAAAGGCTCGAGGAGAATCCCTACAGCAGCTTGCTGTATGGTATCTGGCTATTCTTCTGAGGGACCAGTTCATCAATGCTCTTGACACTGCAGAGTTGAAAGTGCAAGTGAAGCAGGCACAACCCAGAAGCATGCAAGAAGCACTATCAAGGGCTCTAGAATTTGAGTCCTACATCATGTCCAGTACATCCACTTTTCAGGCTGGTCGTAGTGTAGGATTTCAAGGCAAGAACGGGGCAGGTATGTGATTTGGAAAAATTTAATAGAAGTTGCTGGTACTGTGAAAAGCCAGGACATAGATAAGAGCACTGCTACACGTGGAAGAGGGAATGGGAGAAGACCGGAGGAGGTTGCTGACTCTACGGGAAGTCGGGACACAAGAAGGAGGATCGTTACAAATCAAAGAAGTAAGTACAGAGCAGGGCAAGGAAATCTTCCGTTCTAACAAAAGCATGTTGGACATGTAGTGAGGTGGGACAGTTCACTTCTGAGTGTCCGAAGAAGAAAAAGGAGGATTAGAAGAAGGCTGCAGAAGACCAGAAAGAAGCGGAAAACTAGTGAAGGCTGGTGTTAAGGGGCAACCACCAGCCTGCTTTCCCCAAGTAACCCCACCAACGAGAAAATGCAAGAGAAATGCAATTGACAGTGTGTGAGCAGACGGAAGAATAAACGGAAGAAAGTGTTCCCTGGTGATTGATTCAGCCTCAGAGCAGACTTTTGTGAGGCCTGATGTGTTACATCATCGGTACCTGCCTGATGTAGTGTAACTGGGCAGCGTGCAGAACTGAAGCGACCCCTGGATGTCCAGATTGAAGTGGCAGGGCAAGAGGCTACTCTTCCAGTCTGCATGGCCCACATGGAGTATCCTTGCCTTCTTGATCTGGACTATCTGATGTCCATGGGATATGAGCTGGACTTTTTGCTCCATGAAGTTCATGGTTCAAGGGAAGTTGGTTCCTGTCATGGCAGTGAGGCATACCAGTTCTGGTGGCGAGGTGAGGGCACTCCGCACTACAATGATACCCACAAGGTCAGAACTACTGCTTCATTGTAAGGTGAGTGGCTCTTTCGACAGCTGTCTAGGGGTAGTGCAGCCTGATGTGCGGTGCAAGACTAAGGCCAGAGTGATGGTGGGGAGAACTTTGGTGGAAACAGGTGCAGGTGAAGTGCCGGTTGTGGTGGCTAATTTCTCCCGTGAGCCACAGAAGATTAATGAGGGAGAAATTCTGGGTCTGTGCCAGGTGATGGACCCTGAATGGTATCAGAGGAAGGCCTGTCAAAGGAATGTAGTCGAAGAAGGTGGGTCTCTGCCAGACCTCTTACAAGACCTATTTTTAAGGAATTGCCAATGGGTGGATGGCTCACAAGTGCTGAAGCTGAGGCAGCTGCTGACGAAGTTTACGGATGTCTTCTCCAGCAGAGACCTAGACCTGGGGTGCACTGATCTGGTGGACCATAATATAGACACCGGGGATCACCACCCAATTAGACAGCCAGCACAAAGGATGGTGCTAACTCAGCGGCAAGAAATGGAGAAGGTGATGGAAAATCTCCAAAGTCAAGGAGTGAGAGAAAAGTCCACCAATTCTTGGGCATCAGCAATGGTTCTGGTAAGGAAGAAGGATGGCTCAGTAAGGGGCTGTGTAGATCATCGAGCCCTGAATGATGAGACAGTGAAGGATGTATACCCATTGCCAAGAACTGATGACACCCTGGATGCTCTGTCAGGTGCCAAGTGGTTCTCCACTCTAGACATGAAGGAAGGATATCATCAGGCCAAGGTTGCAGAGAAGGACAAAGAGAAGACAGCCTTTTCATACAGGCAGGGTTCATGGCAGTTTAAAGTGATGCCATTTGGCCTATGCAATGCCCCAGCTACTTTTGAATGTCTCATAGATTGTATACTTGAATGCCGGCACTGGTAGACAGCTCTCATCTATCTGGACTATGTAACTGTGTTTGGACGGACTTTCAACAAGGAATTGGAGAGGCTGTCGGAGGTGTTGAACAGGATCCGTGCAGTGCACCTCAAGCCAAACCCCAAGTAGTGCTACCTGTTTCAGAAGGAAGCAAAGTACCTGGGACCCTTTGTAGGTGAGGGCGGCATCAGTACTGACCCAGAGAAGGTGGCAGCTGTGGAAAACTGTCCAGTTCCAACTTTTGTGAAAGACCTACAATTTCCTGGGATTGTGCACCTACTATTGGCATTTCGTCAAGGACTTTGCAACGATAGCTGCAGCTCTCCACGAGGTGTTGGGAAAGAAGCAGAAGTTTGCCTGGAAAACACTGGCTCAGAAAGCCTTCAGTGAACTCAGGCATACGTTGGCCAGTGCTCCAGTATTGTCGTACCTTGATCAGAGTCAGCCATTTATCTTGGACTGTGACACAAGTGACCATGGAACTGGTGGGGTACTGTCACAGAAGAAGGATGACAAGGAGTATGTGGTGACGTACTACAGCAAGATGCTCAGCCCACTGGAGCAGAACTAGTGTGTGACCCGCAAAGAGCTCTTGGCACTGATGAAGAGCCTTGATTTCTTCCATCCCTACTTGTATGGGTCCTACTTCATCTTCAGGACAGAACATATGGCACTGAAGTGCCTGAAGACGTTAAAGAATCCGAAAGGACAACTGATATGCTGGCTTGGGAAGCTGGACCAGCACAATTATGAGGTGCAGCACCGTCCTGGGTGGGTACATGGCAATGCTGACAGCCTGAGTCGTCAGCCTTGTGACCCAGAGTGCCGGCAGTGTCGTAAAAAGGAAGACCATAGTAAGAAACACAGCCGCACTGCAGTGACAGGGCCAGCATCAGATGCAGAGGACCTGAAGATGCAGGTGGAGGATGCAGATTTAAAACCAGTGATAGAGTGGCTGCAGTGGAGAATAGTGCAACCATCTTGGGAAGAGGCTTCTAGATTCAGCCCTGTGACGAAGAGCTATTGGAGTCAGTGGGGCTTTCTTCTTTTGAACAACAGACTTACGTAGCGTCAGTGGGAAACATCCGATGGCCTCACAAAGTACTGGCAACTGGTGGTTCTGAAGAAAATAAGGTCTGGGATCTTGGATGAGTCTCATAACCAGATCACTAGTGGGCACATGGGACTAAAGAAAACTCTAAGCTCGCTGCGACAGAGGTTCTGCTGAATCTGCATGTGCCTGTGACGTATGTTGTGTCAAAAAGGGACCCATGAAACGTGCTTACACCCCTCTCCAGCTGTAACAAGTGGGTGCACCGATGGAAAGAGTCACAGTGGACATTGCTGGACCTCTGCCACTCACTAAAAGAGGAAACCGGTATATATGTGTCGCCATGGACTATTTCACAAAGTGGCCAGAAGCCTCTGCCATCACCGACCAAGAGGCTGCGACTGTTGCTCAGGTGTTGGCTGACCATTTTTTTCTACCATTTCGGGATGCCACAAGAGCTACAATCAGACCAGGATAGAAACTTTGAGTCTGCTGTGTTCTGTGAGTGCTGAAAGATAGTGGGGATCAAGAAGACCAGTACGACCCTACTAAGGCCAAAGTCTGACGGGATTGTGGAGAAATTCAACTGGACCCTGGGATAAGAACTGGCCAAGTTCTACGTAGAGGAACAAACTGAAAGAGGCCAGAAATTACCTGCGTTGTTGACGGCTTTTATAGACCCCATTACACTGGGTTTGAATAAACTGCCTCTATGCCACTCTCTTCCAGTCAACAATAGTCGCATTTTCTATTTCAGACCATTCTCACATACCCCTCCATTTTATCCCACCACCTTAACCTCAGTCTTCCCATTATCATGATTCTCTTCAACTTTATTCATACACTTCCCTAGACATTCGCTCACCCTCTGTTCACTGCATAGGCCTATGGCAGAACTACCCCAAGGCATTCCTCTTGATACTTTCCAAGGCATCCACATGAACACAACACTGTCTATAAATTTCATCTGTCTGGTTATATCCAGGCTACTCCAAAAGCTCCATTCAGATAACTAATTTCAGTGGCTTTCACATGAGACATGACTCAAGCAGTGGCCATGCTCTGCTTCGATACATCAGTTTTGAACTACAATACTGTACTGACATGCAATGGTTTCTGTGCCGTACTTCCATACTTAACTCTATTCCTTACTAATACCTGCGGTATAACAACAACTCTCTTTCCATGTTCAATTTTCTCATGTACTTCATCACCCATGTTCGCATCTTTAACCATCTCAACAACCTAAGAAGAACTTTGAAGGAATCGGTATTCCATTAAATGGCCAGTCAAATTTAGTGTACACTGTGACTTTGCCCTAAAACAGAGGTTCTCCAATCTAGCACACAACACAGGACACCCTAAAATGCAGACACAATATCAACAGCATAGAGAACCTGTGGGAAAATCCCATAGGAGCACCTGCTTCCCTGTGGCTGCTGGGTCTGCTGGCCAAATATGACTGGAGTTGAGCAACAGCAACAGCAACATACCCCTTGAATTTGCAGAGCACTGTCCTGAACCCCCATATTTAAGGCACAGAATATTGCATAGTACTCTTTATGTAGAATCATAGCTGAAAAATGCCAGAACGCAGATAATAATACAAATAGTAGACCACATACATCTAAATCAGTGTGAATATAGCAGGAAACCAACAATCGATTCGGTGAGTAGTCTTGGTGGAAAACTGTCGAGCACAGTTTTTCATATTTGTCATTCTAAATAACGGATTATATCCAATAAGTGTTTTTCTTTCGATGTGAATTGCATGTTCTGTATTTCACAATTACATACCCTTGTTAGGGGCTAACTTAACATTACCCAGCTTAGGTACAACTCATGAAATTGATGGTTAGGGTAACACAAATGTCTTTTGTAGCTGTCCTCTCTGACTTCATAATAAATCTTTGGTGGTGGTAATACAGATAATTAAGAAAAAGACTTTTAATTTGTGGGTTTTATGATAACCAGTGAAACTGAGGGTCTCACTGAATAACTGTAACTATAGTAGCCTACCAAGTACAGTACATTATTTTTTTCCAGTAGCCTAACACCCTAAAGTAATATCACCAACAAGCATACCTAACCTACCCAAATCTGAGGGAATATAAGCTAGGCTGTTTGTATATGGTTGTGTTTAGTAGTGTTTACCCATTTCATTAAGGCCTGGGTGGGTTAGGATGTTAAAGATTAATTCAGTTGTACGGCACTTTAGACTGCAAGTATTAAGTCATATTATGTTAATAAAGCATTTTATTAAAAAAAAATAATTAGTATTATCATATATACGAGCCGTCTGCTGCATTTCAACATGTCTTGTCATGGATTTCCTTATTAGGAGTGAAATTTAACATAAGGATAAACAAAAATATTCCACTGCACCAATATTATTAAAACACTGTTACCTTGTCAAAATGATTCTTAGCAGTGGCTATGGTAAATGAGTTGAACCCTAGTACTGTATTGACAAAAAACATTTTATTCTTTAGAATATGTACTTCTCCACAGTTTCAAGGAAGGAAATATGTATGGGTACAAGGGTTCAGGAAGTGGCATGTCAGACCACCTCCATTAAGGTTAACTTATACCAGGGGCCAAAAGAATTGATTACAGGCGAGACGGGAAAGAAAAGACAACTGTGAACAGAGTACGAGAAGCAGCAGGAGGAAGGAAGGAAAGGAGTTAAGAATTTAAATTTAAATTATGTATAATGAGATGGAGATAGCTGATCCTGTAAGTCATGTATTCAAAGAATAACCAATTGCTGTATGTTAAATCCTTTATGGCATCCGAAGATTTTTCAAGTGGACAAGATATCTCACTACACCGCAACTTCTTTGTTTACATGGGATTCGACCCTTATTTTGTTCGGCTCAACGAATTATACATTACGACAGAGAAAAGAAAAAAAGTAAACGTGAGATCAAGATTCTAAAATGATAAAATGACCGGGCTTAACATTGAAATCTGTCGATATTATCGTGGGTGAAATTCCCTAGTCCAAATTCACCGAAACACGAACTAACCGGCTACGAATTCTCTCTCCAGAGTTAGAGGATGAATGATTCGTAGTTCGGACGTCTGACATTTTTCTGGCAGCCGACGGCGCATGCGCAATGAATGCAAGGAGTCAGGATTTTGGGGGATTCAAATCTGAACATTGGTGCAGCATTTATGATAGAAATTGTTGAAATTGTGATAAAAGTACCAAAATTTGGCACAAATAAATTATGGACCATGATCTTTTAATTTAGCATGGGTGTCATGAGAAATTCTCGTTTTCTAGGGGAGGATCCTACAATAACTTCGGGGGTATCGGCGATAAAAAACTAAATACTATACATCTGCGTGATAAATAAGATGATTTTGGACAAAACTGGTTTTGCATTTGATACTGCGCACACTAAATCTTTTAAAAATGCCTAATGTCACATCTGACCTAATTACACAGCACCCATTCGCATTAAGCGTGAATACTCCGTTAATATCCTTCTTACAGTAGAATTCTTTTTTATAGAAGCAGGGTCATTCTACGTCATCATTATGATCATCTGGACCTCCTTTCCCACCTTTGGGCAGGGTGAGGAGTAGCAATGTCCAGACAGCCCATAATTTGCCCAATCCAATGGGCCATTCATCCATTCACTCACCCTTCTACATAATTTGCATATTTTAATAATATACAAAATATAAAATAAATTTTATTAAAATTTCAATTCATAATGCATATATATATATATATATATATATATATATATATATATATACACAAAAGGCAAGTACATTGTGGCAGTGTGAATAGTTAATGGTTACATGCTTACAAAAAGGAAGCTTTAGTGATGACATTGGCTCAACTGCCTTGGAGAGCACTTGGAACTGTGTTATAGTGTTTTTGTTTGTCTGTCTGTCTAATCTTCCTCTTAAATGTAGGTCCGGACGTTGACACCTATTCATCATAATCACAAGGCTAGATATTGGAAAATTCCATTGTATAACTGGAGTAAATTTACAAAACGGTGCAAATTTTCTTTTTGATGTCATAGAGCATTCAGATACAATAAATGTTTTAGGATAATATGGGAATATATCACTAACCTTGGAGATTTACTCGTCAATGGAATTTTATGTACATGTGGCTACTTTCTTCATATTTCATTGTCACCTTTTCCTTATTTCAAGTAAATGTGCATGCTTCTCTCCAGAAATCTGACATGGGCTAATGGATGTTCATCAGTGCTTCAGAAATAAACTGCATGGACCTAACAGAACCTCCCTGCATGTCATATATGCCCAAAAGCAAATGTAGCTTCAAAACTTACAGGTGGTGGACTGTGTTAACATATATGTAGCCTAAATATATTGGTGGTGGTAATTTGAGCAAACTCATCTCAAAGACTTATAACCTTGTAAAACTTGATCCTTGTGAACTGTTTAGTATTGCTATGCAGCCAATTGATTTGAAATTGTGCTTCTTATGTTAAGATTATATTCAAAATCAAACACTTCCATGTTCTGTCAAAAGAAAAAGGGCAATAGTTCGTTACGAATTTAGTGTTAACAACTTGCTAGAGTTTGAAAAAAATAAAAAAAAAAAATCGGGTACCTATGAATACAAATTTGAGTAGGCTTAATGATGGGGAAGGTTTTGTAAAAACAATTGAGGCTCATCAAGCTGAGTATCACATATCATATTACTTTAAATTTGGTAGTTTAGAAATAAAAAGGGCTCAGGAATGCAAGAGAAGATCCATTGAAAGTGTCATCGAACATAGTCCCATGAAAACAAAATCCAGTCTGGACACCTCAACTTCTAAACACCTTGGTGAGTCTACATGATTCTTTTGTGATCGACCTGAAGGGGAATTGCACAAAGCCAGAACAAGGAACATAGACAGTAGGGTCAGGGAACGTGCAACTGAACTACGTGACTCAAAGTTACTGGCAAATGTAGCCACGTCAGACGTGTGTTTTAGATGCCTCATATCACACAAATTGCTTAGTAGCATTGTACAATCGTATGCACAATGACGGTAACACAGAATATTCTTCTACCGATAGTTCAATGTCAGAAGAAGCTGTTGTTTTCAGAATTGGCATGCTATATTGAAGAGTCATGTAGAATGTTATGAACTTATTCTCTGTGGATGCAAGAAACTTGCAGAGCACTCTGCAATTGTTTCCCCTCTAATTTGAAATGCACAGCTCTCTGAGCATGTTCTGGGAACTGTACCAGACAAGAGGTGTAATTGTGCAGACATGTAACTAAATTATTTCTGATGGAACTCCATAAACATGATTAAGTTGACTGGTACAAGTAAGATATGCACAGAACAGGGATTAGATACATTTATATAATACGATTTCGAGTAAGAATGTGAACATTAACTGTGCCGGTTATCGTAGTTTTTTTTTTGTTTACGTCAGATACGCATTATACTGTTATGTTACTTTTACTATATATAACTACTTACCACTTAAAAACAGATATACATGTACAAACACAATACAGTCGAACAGATAAGTGTTAACCATGAATCATGTTGATCTAAGCTTGTGACAGGAACGATTTACAAGTTGGAAGCTCACATGGTATGACATGTCAAGCTTGTTTTCTGTTAACCTGTCATGTCCCGTTGACATACATATGCACCCGAACGTTTTGATGCTGTGACTCCCATTGACATTTATAAATGTACTGCAATTGCAGGGTCCATCATTTGCACATTTTTCAAATTTCGCGATTGATTTTTGGTACATACAGGCGGGACACCTTCCTCTACCCGAGGCCAGGCAGGGACAATGCCTTACCCTGCATGACCTTCCCCCCCCCCACACGCCATTGTCTCAGGAACTCACCTGTTACCTGCTGCCAGTGACCTGATCAGTAAAGACATGTCGCACCACGGTATGAAATTCAAGGCCAGAGTGATTCCCCAATCGATGACAATGTGTAGGTCCAAGTTTACATGGCGTTAGATTAAGAAATGATCGGAAGTGATGAGCAGGTAAGGTCGTCCAAAAAACAATGTAGTGTATTGATGTGTTTGGGGAGTGAAACAACGCTTATATTGCCTATATTATTGTGTGAAAAACAATATACATACTCTTGTACCACATACAGTATAAATTCGTCCCAAATAAATGATTAAATATCTACCTGTTCTGAGTGGTTTGGAACAGTTACCCCTCCCATAGAAAAAGTTTTCTATGGAGCTGAGCTTGATAGAACACAGTTCCAGTAAAGGTAGGGTGACCCATTGCAGGCATTTACAGGCTCAGGTGGGCAATTTCTCTATGAATTTTCGATGTTTCTCATAAAAAGTAGAGGTTTTAGCCAAAACAAAATAAAATGAAAATCTGCCAGGATTGGGGAAGGTCATTGGTGAAAAGTCTGCCGGGATGGGATGAGTTAAGGCAATAACACTATATAACAAAAAAGTAAAAAATTCTGTTCCTGTGTAATAAGTACTATTTCCTTATTTGTTTTGCCCCAAAACTATAAAGAACATATATCAACATCCTAAAACTTCGCTTTTGTAAGCAAGGGAATGATTTTTATAATTAATAATTTTCTGTATAAAGAATGAGTGGGTTTGTCTTTTCTTTCGTGAGGAGCCAGAAGAAAACATGTAATTATGAAAAGTGATATGTAACAATATTGAATACATAATGAATGAAACCATAGAAGTCTAGAATCAAGGATTTTTTTTTTTTTTTTTCGATTTGCGATTGTACTGTATAGTAGATCACTTTCACTGACAAGCCCCTAAATGCAGTCCTTCATTATGCTCACGTTATACTGTCCTTGGTATCTCATCTCAAAGTCCATTATATCTTGATAGAAGCATTCTCCTTGCTCTTCAGAAAATGCACCCATGTTGTCCTTGAATCCATCAAGATGGGAATGGGGCATATGAATCTTGAGTGACATTCTACAGCCCATGGCATTGTACTTCTTTATGAGGTCAGCTCCACATGGTCCTTATCCTTGTGATTTCCAAGAAAATTTCCAAGAAAACCTCGAACAATTGCTTTCGGGCTGTCACTAGTCACTTTTTCCACTTTTGAAAGCTTCCTGGGAAAATCCTTGCACTCCAGGATCTTCTTAACCTGTGGACCAAGAAAAATACCGGCTTTGATTTTCGCCTCTGATAGCAGGGGGAAGAAGTCTCGTAGGTGCTGAAATGCCACCGACTGCTTGTCCAGAGCCGTGACAAATTGTTTCATGAGGCCCAATTTAATATGTAAGGGTGGCATCAGTACTTTTCTATGGTCCACAAGTGGCTCCCATGTCACATTGTCAAAATATGCCTTATAAGCTTCACACATCTTGACAGATGCTTCAACAGAATATTTCTTCTTTCTCGTTTTAATATAATAGACCACAAATATAGGAAAACACATCAGCGGAATGCATACAACCTCTAGATGACATCTCTGAAAAAATAGGTACATTCATGTTTGCAATGATCGAGAAAAGAAAAACAATGGGATAGAATTTAGAATACAACAAAATTAGCACAGTCACTGTGAATATCCACAATTCATCCGTAATTCGATAAAGAATTGATATATAATATAAATTTACAAGCCTTTCAACTAAGCTCTGCTTAAACTAACTTCATTTCAACTGACAGCGCCCACACCTGAAAAGGTACGGCGCATCCAGAAATGGTTCATTTTCGAATAATGTGCTTCAGCTAGTCACCGAGCTTAGCAAAATAACATGCAATGCTGACATCAGCACATGCAGACACATGTAAAATTATTTATGAAGTGAAGCTTTTCGTTCACCCAAGAACTCACCTCTTTCTACCTAGGTAGCCATTTTTCATGTGTTTGAAGGCATACAAATTCTTTCCTAGTCACAAAAGCGATGTCTGACGAGAGTAATAAGCAATTTTCATGGTTCTGAGACCAAAACTATCAGAAAATAACACCCACTACCTAGGAACAAAATCGTGTTACATACAGTAGTGTAATAGTATTAGAAAACTTACTGGCAAATTATAAAAGCCCGTGCAATATCAAAGACCTTGTTTTCAGAACAATTACAGGAATTCCACCCATAAGTATTCATGTACACTTTGTATGGAATATGTTGATATACTTGTTAATTAAAGAAAATAAAAATATTTGCAAAATAGTGTTTTCTGACGTCTCTCTAAACATTTTGTTAGAGCTATTGGAGAAATTATTATTTATTCATATTTTGTATATGCTCTTCGAGTACCCTAACTTTAACACAGAGCCAGCCTCCTTGCATGTAACAATATTTTATGTCATCCATCCTAAGTTGAAGGACAGTGCTCTAAATTGTGTGCAGACATTGGTATATTTATCACAGTTTCAACAATTCTTCCAAATCTTTCTGTTAACTGCCATACTATATGACATCTTGCCAGCTGCTTTCCTTCCGAGCTCAGTAAGACGGTGATGGGAAGTAGTAGGCTGTAGTACTCTGTCTGGCATTGTTACACCTTGTTGTTGGGGTTCTATCCTTTGCACATTCCCTTACACCTGAAGCAGTTTTTATGCAAACCTCTTAAACTCTCGCAGTGAAAATTTCTTCACAGCTGATTGCCTGAAGAGTATGTGGGCATTCAAGATGATCATTATAAGAACGTGCAGGAATGCTCGTTGACTGGCCTGATTTGCATATCGGACTTAGTGATTAGCTTCATATTAATGCTGTAGTCATTGATGGCATCCATCATGTACAGTAACCCATTAATTTTGGGATTTTCCTTACAAGTAGCCTGCAACTGCTCACAGTGAACTGTGGTAAGCATGTTGACCTTGCACTTGTCATGCCACTACGGGACCAACAAGTTGCCATACTTCTTGGTGAGCACACTCCCCCTCTTGGTCTTGGCTGGGAAGGCAGGAAACTGCTTCCTACAGTTATGGACAGTACAGCCGGCATCTGTACCATATACATGGAGGCACTTTGTCAATGCTGGGGATGTATAGTAAATGTTGGTGTACAAGATGTGGTTCTGGCCAAAGTACCTGTCCATGAGCACCTTTTCCACTGCTCCAGAAAACCCGTATGGGTCCTCTCTCGGCATTTCCACATCTGAGACCGAGTACGCAACAAAATCTACCACATATCCAGTCTTGCACCCACAAGACGACAAAGAACTTCGACCAAATCAGTGTCATTTGGATGGCACGTGCTGAATAAATGCTGATCGTCCCTGGAACAGCACTTTTGACTCATCCAATACCATTTTTTTGGAATGGGTGGAAGAACCTTGTGAATGAGACTTCAAGCATGGTTAGTACTGGGCGAATATTACACACTCTCATAAGGTGCCGGCCTCATGTTTGGGGAATAATGCAGGTATCTAATTATGTCCAGGTACTGGTCGTTGGACATAAATTTCCCAAACATTTTGGTAGCAACCAACTCATTGCCTGCCCAGTTACCCTGCAGCACATGCTTTTTTACACGTGCCTTCAGCATAGTGAGGGTTGGCCGCACATACATCACCCCTGTGTCCAGAGGTGTCCACTCACCCATCCGTGACCTCGGGTTCGCCGAACTGTCAAATCAGCTCTGGAAGACTTTCTGGTAAAACTGATGCCCTGTACCAGGTACTCCATGATGGCCATCGAAGAAAAAGGCCTTGAAGAAAGAGTACTGACTACTATTTCCCTAATAAATGTATTCAGATTTACAATTGCATTATAAATCCATTCATTCAATATCAATCAATCAATCAATCATTTCCTGTGACACCCCACGGGATGCATAGGGCCTCGATGAACTCTCTCCACCAATATTTGTCTCTTGCCATCTCCTTCATGTCCCACCAACACTCCTCTCCTGCTTCCTTTTTCATTGTCCTCAACCAGGTTTCCCTCGGTCTACCTCTACCTCTTCTTCCTCTAGCAGTCCACTCTGGCACATCCTGTATTAAACTACCTTCTTTTCTGTATATGTGTCCCAGCCACTTCCAGCGAGACAGTCTCACATATTCATGAACTGGTTCCACTCTCGTAATATCCCTAACTCTTTCATTTGTAACTCTGTCTTGCCACTTTACCCCAAGAATCCTTCTCAGTATTTTATTCTCAAATCTTAATACTTTCTGATCTGTTGCAATTGTACTGTACCATGACTCATCTCCATAAATTATAATTGGTCTAACCATGGACTTGTAAATTTTCACTTTAGTATGTACCGAAAGCATATTATTATTCCAAACAGATATCAGCATTCCAACAGCTCGCCAAGCCTGTCTAATCCTCTCCTCAATTTCATTGTTTAATGATCCATTAGATGATACAATCGTTCCCAGATATTTAAAGTTTTCTACATTCTTCACCACATTATTCCCAATTACACAATCGATTTGGTTCTCCACGTTCATATTAATAATTTCAGTCTTTCCACAATTTATTACCAATCCCACTTTTTCTCCTTCCTCCACCAGACAATCAAGCACCCTCTGCATCTCGTAAATACTTCCACAAATCAGTACAATATCATCAGCATAGTCCAAATCCATCAGCTTATTTTCTTTCCAGTTAATTCCTGCACGTGTTCTCCTTACAACCTTTTTCATAACCTCTGATACATTACCAATATGCTGGGAATCGAACCCAGGACTCTTAGGTGAGAGCCAGGCAGCATACCACTACACCACGACCCGGTAAAAGTTAACTCACGTTGTCACAATCTTGTAACCAACGTCCCTCCGCCCCCACTGTGGGCATCAAGAGGATGAGTTAATCCCCTGGCACTCGGGCAAGTAGATGCTTTTAATCTATCCCAAGCACTTACGGCAAGTCAGAATGAAGGGAGAAACCTGTACTGTACACAGGAAAAATCATCTGATAAATTACCAATATGCTGGGAATCGAACCCAGGACGCTCGGTGAGAGCCAGGCAGCATACCACTACACCACGACCAGGTAAAAGTTAACTCACGTTGTCACAATCTTGTAACCAACGTCCCTCCGCCCCCACTGACTTACCGTAAGTGCTTGGGATAGATTAAAAGCATCTACTTGCCCGAGTGCCAGGGGGTTAACTCATCCTCTTGATGCCCACAGTGGGGGCGGAGGGACGTTGGTTACAAGATTGTGACAACGTGAGTTAAATTTTACCTGGTCGTGGTGTAGTGGTATGCTGCCTGGCTCTCACCTGAGAGTCCTGGGTTCGATTCCCAGCATATTGGTAATTTATTAGATTTTTCCTGTGTACAGTACAGGTTTCTCTCTTCTTTTTCATAACATAATCCATAACCACAACAAACAACAATGGCGAAAGAACTCCTCCTTGAATCACTCCTGACCTAACTTGAAATGGATCACTCAAAGAACTACCCATCATTACCTTACAAAAAGTACCTTCATATAGGCTTCTAATAATATTTACAAACTTTTCTGATATACCATAGAATCTCATAATATTCAAAATAGCTCCACGTGAAACACTATCAAACGCCTTTTCAAAAACAACAAAACACATACTAAGTGGCATTTTCATCTCATTAGCTTGTTGCATTAGATGCCTTACAATAAAAATCTGATCATTACAACCTCGACCTTTTCTACATCCCGCTTGTTCTTCTCTAAAAATTTTATCAATTACTGGCTCTGTTCTGTTCAACAAGGTTTTGGGAAAGACTTTTCCAACTACAGGTGTCAAAGTTATCCCCGTCCAATTGCCACACACACTTAAATCTCCCTTTTTTGGTATTTTTATAATCACTCCATTTTTCCACACTTCTGGAATTCCACCATTATCCCAAGCCACATTAAAAAGTTTCAAAAGTGCATTCATCAACTCGTCATTTTCCACCTTAAGCATTTCAGGGAATATTCCATCCTCTCCTGGGACCTTAAAATTCTTTAACTCCTTTATAGATTCAATATCCATGAAAAAAAAAAAACAGCAACTTTGTCTCATTGAGGAAGAGGAGTTAACAGACATCTGTAATTACCGTACTCTAAAGCTCAAATACATCAAAGTGTCACATGACACATGTGGATTCACATGAGGACGTGTAGCCATACCCAGCGAAGAAGCTGTAAAAATCCTTATGCAGTTTTCTACCTCATTTCTGTAAACTGGGATTCTGTACACTTACTGACATAAAAAAAGAAAAGCCATGCAAAGCCAAGACCGCAAAGTGTTGGACAAATAATTGTGTGGTCGTCTAGTATTCTTCCTAATTTACAGCGGATATGCAGATTCAGTTTGGTTCATGTGTTGCGGTAATTAAGCACCTTTGTGTGTCAAAAATGTAACTTTCATATTTTCAAAGGATATACATTGTTATACCTTAAATGTTCGTGGCTATATTGAGAACTGTGCATAGATAAGTCAGGCAGTTATTCAAAGGCAGCTGAGCACTTCTGGGTTTCATTCCTCTTAAGAAACAGCTGAAGTATTGTTGCAAAAGAATGTGCCTCTCACACTACCTCACTCACTCTCTGTTACTTGCTGACTGGTTCTCACCCACTGAATCTGACTGGCTACTCTGTTCTTCACTGATTAGCTCTCACTCTCTGACTCACTCTGTCATGGAATCAATCACAGTCCGTCCATCACATACTTACTGACTGTTGTTACGGAACAGAGAAAGATAATGTACACATTAAGTGAGAATACTAAGAGTCACTACTGTCCCGTAAAGTTCCAGGTTCAAAACAAAAGAGTTAGGTAAAATTACAAGTTAAAGTTTAATGCACAAACTAACAACAAAACATTCAGAACTCATAAGGATAATGTAATGGCAAAAACAGGTTAAATATATGGTTAACTGCAATAGCCTCTATTAACACGAAATTAGCAAGAATAAATTTATCTAAGTCAGCCCTGATAAAATGAGATACCAGATAATACTCAGTGAATGCCAGATAAATTCTTACAGATACAAACTATTATCAAAAATGACTGACATAAAGAACCCCACACGAATTACAAAAACATCACTAGGCCTACAAATTAAACTTATGCTATACAGTACAAGAAAAAAATGCAACAACAGTTATACTCAAATTACACACAGCTGCTAGATGGTTGGAGACTTCTTGAGCACTCACAATAATAATATCTGTACAGGGGAGGACAGAGATGTGAACAAAATGAGGAGCAGATCTAAGTGGCAATGATGCAGAGACTGAGCTCATTATATAGGGGCTGGCAGAGCCTGATACAACTTGTAAGAGGACGCGCAAATGAAAGCCATGGGGACATAGAGTTCACAATCCCGCTCTGGACAACAGAGAGAACGACTTACTCTACTATAACGGTAGAAGGGGGGAACTGAGGCAGAACACGCTCGTGATCAAACATGCAGCAACTGTGCGTTAAAAATCACACAAAGGATGATGAAATCATAGGCTATGTAACACCTCCCCACAAAGAAAAAAGAAATTTACAAAGGAAATTTCTTATTACTCTAAAACAATCTGTATATGGCATTACAGACCATGCAAAAACCTTTCCTAGTGTTACAAAACATGAGATCTCCCTAGCACGTTCAGTCATAGGTACTTGCCAGTATCCCTTTAACAAATCAAACTTACTTATGTACCTAGCCTTTCCGATCTTGTCTATGCAATCTTCCACGCGAGGGAGAGGGTAAGTGTCTGTTTTGGTTATCTGATTAACAAGTCTGTAGTCAATGCAAAGCCGCTGTGACCCACCTGGCTTAGGGACCAGAGTGACAGGAGAACTCCGCTCGCTCTGACAGGGCTCAATCATCTTGTGGTCCAACAGGTAGCCAAGCTCCTTCTGGATGAGAGGAACTTTCACTGGGTTCACACGGTAAGGAGGCAATTTGATTGGCTTTGCGTCTCCAACATCGACATCATGCATCAACACAGTGGTTCTTCCTGGAGTGGCATGGAACACTTGCGGGTACTCCTGCAGTAATGCCGAAAACTCCTGCCTTTCCTTGGGAGGTAGATGAGAAAGCTTAGTCTGGAGATCATTCATGATATCAGGATTCTTCCCCAAACTATCACTCAGGCTCATACTGCATGGGAGAGCTTCACTTGCAGACTCGGGTGGAACAGCTACAGTGCAGACTGGACTATTTTTCGTCCTGCCCGTGATACAACTTCAGCATGTTGATGTGACACAGCTGCTTGCTCTTTCTACGATCTGGTGTGGCGATGACATAGTTGACATCACTGAGTTTCTTCTCCACGAAATAAGGACCACTAAACTTGGCTTGAAGAGGTTGCCCATGAACTGGTAGCAGAATCAAAACCTGATCTCCTGGCTGAAAGTGGCGTAACCTGGACTTCTTATCATACCAAGTCTTCATCTTCTCCTGAGCAGCTCCTAAATTCTCTCTCGCCAGCTGTAAAGCAGTGGACAGCCGTTCTTTGAACTTCATCACATACTCCAGCAGGTTGACGTCATCTTCCTCCGACAGCCAGCATTCCTTGAGTAACTTAAGGGGTCCTCTTACTTCATGGCCAAACAGTAGTTCAAAAGGTGAGAAGCCCAGTGATTCATTTGGAGATTCTCTTGCAGCAAACACAACGAATGGAAGACTTTTATCCCAGTCTTTCTGATGTTCCAAACAGTATTTCTTGAGCATCGATTTGAGTGTTTGATGATATCTCTCCAACGCTCCTTGGGTCTGGGGATGGTAAGCTGAAGACGTGATCTGGGTGATGCTCAGCTCTTTCAGAGACTGCTTGAAAACGTTTGACATGAAATTACTTCCCCGGTCTGACTGTACCTCCTTGGGCAGACCAAACTTTGTGAAGAACCCTAGCATTTCCTTAACCACGTTCTTTGCTGAGATATTTCTAAGTGGAATGGCTTCAGGATAACGAGTAGCCATATCAATCATGGTCAACACATAAGAAAATCCTGAAAAAGTCTTAGGAAGAGGGCCCACAATATCCACCAACACACGGGTGAAAGGCGCCTCAAAAGGAGGAATGGGAACTAGAGGTGCAACCTTTTCGGTCTGATTACACTTCCCCACAACTTGACAGGTGTGACAAGACTTACAATACCAGGAAACATCCCTGAAGATACCTGGCCAGTAGAAGTGTTTCAAAATGCGTGCCACAGTCTTCCTCACTCCAAGGTGTCCTGCCAAACTGGAATCATGAGCCACTCTAATGATATCCTGTCTACAAACACGAGGGATGACAACTTGATGTACAACCTCCCATTCACAGTCGGCTGATGCTGTTGGGGGTCTCCACTTCCTCATAAGTACTCCTGACTTTACATAATAACAAGTAGAAGCACCAGCTGACTCTTCCTCACTGCAAGCAGAGTTAGCTAGACCTTTCAACTCAGGGTCAGCAACCTGCAACTCAACCAACTCTTGACGAGACAAATTATCAACACTACGGGGTACTGCCTCATCTGGTGAGTGGTCCAAATTAGCAAGAAAAGTGTCAGCTAGGATAACATCATCATCATCATTATCCTCTAAATCACCATTAACTTTAGACTTAGCCCTAGTGACAGCACATGCAGGGAACACATCAGGGACATCACAATCCTGGGACGCAGCCACTGGCTCACCAGACAACTGAGGAGCTGGACACACTTGACTTCCACCAATATCATTTCCAAGTAAGAAAGTTACACCTGACATTGGGAGTGTCTCAACCAACCCAACCATAACAGAACCATTAACAAAACCAGACTCTAAATTCACTCTGCACAGAGGGACGGAGAAGTAATTATTCCCTACACCTTGTAAGATTACAGTTTCATCAGAGGAATTAACATTAGAGCCTAGAACACTGGTCAGCATAAGGGATTGGCAAGCACCTGTATCACGATATATTTGAACTGATTTCCTGTCATTACTGTTCAGAGGACTGACAAAACCATCAGACAGGAAATTAGCACATGAACTCTTGAGAGTGTCACCCACGTTACTGCTCAAAAGAGGAGCTCCATCATGAGAATTTAAGTTACCCCTCAAAGCAGGTTCAGTTAACTCAGTTAAAGAATTCTGGGAACTCTCAAGAGTGGACACTAAACCAATTGACTGAATATTTAAAGACTCCTTTTTGTTCACATCACGCTGTCTCCTGAAACATCTCTCCGTAGTATGACCAAGCTTACTACAATAAGTACATTTACTTTTCTGAAATCTAGAGGTGAAGCTGGTATTTACTTCCTGAGAAACATCATCCTTATTCTCTTTCCTGTTACCTGTACTCTGGAGTAGAGGCAACGTACTTACTCTCAGCTTTCCCTTTTTCTCTAGAATATCTCTTGTGAGTGAGAACATACTCATCAGCTAAAACTGCAGCATCAGACAAATTATCTATTCTTTTCTCATCAAGATATAGGCTTACATCTTTACTAATACACCTTTTGAAATCCTCCAGCAAAATCATCTGCTTAAATTTACCAAAATCAGAATCCACATTCTTAGAATTTAACCACTGCTCTAACAGATCTTCTTTGATTTTTGCATACTCAACATGGGATTGCTTATCTTGCTTGTAAGTTGTCCTAAATTTTACTCTATAGGCTTCAGGAACAAGCTCATAGGCCTTAAGAATCAAGCTCTTAACTACATCATAATTATCAGATTGATCCTGAGGCAAAGATGCATAAGTTACTTGAGCTTTACCGGTGAGAACAGTTTGAAGGAGTACTGGCCAATACTCCTTAGGCCAATTAAAACCTGTAGCTACCCTCTCAAACAACTGAAAATACTTAGTTAAATCAGATTCATTAAAAGGAGGGACAAGTTTAACATTTTTAGCCACATCAAAACCATCAGAGCTAGATGATCCAGTTCCACCTTGTTTCATGCGATACTCATGGTCTGCCTGAATCCTAGCAATTTCAACTTGTGCCTCAACCTCCCTAGCACGGGCCTCCTGCAGGGCTAGCTGTAACTTAGCTAATTCAATCTGCGTTTGCTCATTTGGAGGAGTTACATTAAACAAGCTTTCATTAATCATGTCAACAATTTGATCTTTAGAATGATGAGAGCGAACAGCAATTCCCAATTGTTGAGCAACAAGCTTAAGTTCATTCTTTGTTCTGTTTTCTATATCACACACTGTTTGCACATTTGACAAAAAATCTTTGGCTTCATCAAGTGTAGAAATAGTAGCCATCATGAATATATCACAGTCACAAAATATCAAACAATATCCTTATGATAATATCCTGAATATCCTGATATGAGGTCGCCAAATTTATGTTACGGAACAGAGAAAGATAATGTACACATTAAGTGAGAATACTAAGAGTCACTACTGTCCCGTAAAGTTCCAGGTTCAAAACAAAAGAGTTAGGTAAAATTACAAGTTAAAGTTTAATGCACAAACTAACAACAAAACATTCAGAACTCATAAGGATAATGTAATGGCAAAAACAGGTTAAATATATGGTTAACTGCAATAGCCTCTATTAACACGAAATTAGCAAGAATAAATTTATCTAAGTCAGCCCTGATAAAATGAAATACCAGATAATACTCAGTGAATGCCAGATAAATAATTACAGATACAAACTATTATCAAAAATGACTGACATAAAGAACCCCTCACGAATTACAAAAACTTCACTAGGCCTACAAATTAAACTTATGCTATACAGTACAAGAAAAAATGCAACAACAGTTATACTCAAATTACACACAGCTGCTAGATGGTTGGAGATTTCTTGAGCACTCACAATAATAATATCTGTACAGGGGAGGACAGAGATGTGAACAAAATGAGAAGCAGATCTAAGTGGCAATGATGCAGAGACTGAGCTCATTATATAGGGGCTGGCAGAGCCTGATACAACTTGTAAGAGGACGCGCAAATGAAAGCCATGGGGACATAGAGTTCACAATCCCGCTCTGGACAACAGAGAGAACGACTTACTCTACTATAACGGTAGAAGGGGGGAACTGAGGCAGAACACGCTCGTGATCAAACATGCAGCAACTGTGCGTTAAAAATCACACAAAGGATGATGAAATCATAGGCTATGTAACACTGTTCACTGACTACCTGTTACTGACTGACTCTCAATAAATTGCAGCTGCTGCACATAATGTCCATGACTGACTAAAACTGAACTCTTTAAACTCTCTCATTGGTCACTGCACACTCACTCTATTTATTTCTCTCTGGATAATTAAACACAACTGAACTGAATCATCTGGCACGCTGCCAGCAAGCCAAGCTGGACCCTTGATATACCCCCGCTCACTGGCTCCACCATACTAGTGCGGCCCAGAATATTCTAGAGCCTGGTAGGGAACTAGCATTTTCTCACTTAACAATGCACTTATTATAAGAACACACTAACAGTAATGACAAAAAGTAATTCCTAAAGTAAGACAGAAAGTAAACAAACCAGGTATGCTGAAATCTCCAGACCGTTTCACACATCTCCATATATAAATATTAAACTAATTCTACAGATAGCAAGTAATTTCTAGAATGTTCCTCACATTTTCAGATATAAACCACTAACCTAATCCTACCGGCATAACATTGTCCCCCCCTCAAAATGTGTTGTCCCTGACACAACCATATATAGCTGTATACAAAAACATAGAACATAAACACCCAGATAAAAGGGCTGTCACAATCACTTTTACTATCTAGGTCCCATGGCGTGAAGACCAGAATCACCAGCACTTTCAATGACTCCATTATTCTCTTGGGCTCTCCTTTCATCTCTTGTGTCCAGCAGGTCCTCTCCTCCACTCCAAGTACACATTCCAGGACCATATCTCCCGGGGAAACTACATCAGCGTACTTCACCAAAACCCCCTCAGCTACTCCATCGGTGGCTTCTCCAGACGCCGGACACTCTTGGCAAAGTGGTCATGTAGTTCTTCCTGGGGTTTAAACATACTCCTCTTGCATGCACTGCTTGTTTACCCCAGGTTGACTTCTTGGCACATCCCCAAAACTGTGCCCCTCCCCTATTGGGAGCAGCCTAGCCACGTTAGTGGGACTTGTGTGTCCTGATGAGCTGGTGAGCCAGACCAAATGGGGGTACTCCCCTCTTCTTTCCCTTCTGGGGACGGGGAGGGGCTGACCATGCTGGAGGGGTGGTTGGTAGTGGTCTTCTCCATCCCCAGTCTCTGGAGCTGGATTACTCTCTCATGTGTTTTCCGTGCATGGTGTTCCATAATGCTGGGAAACGGGAGTCGTCGTAGTTGAGCGATGCTGCATGGTGTACACCCATGAGCAAAAGTTCGCCGACAGTCCCTGCCAGGCGTATGATTCCAAACAAAGCCCATAGAGAATACAGAGCTCGTCCACCAGAGTAAGGGAGAAGGAAGATGGAGAGGGGGACAGGGAGGGAGGCAACGGGATGGGAAGGAGAGAGCCTGTAGCAATGGTGGATCAGGTGTTTTCGTTTTCGTTTTTGAAGGCTCCAACATGCTTGCATGCATTGGCCTTGGTCACCTAACGGCGGCTTTCCATGCTGCCCGGTCTATTGCAGCCTCCCTGTTCAGTCTCTTAACCCTGAGTTCACACTTAATGACCTCGTCCCATGTCTTTCTTGGTCTACCCCTCATAACCCCACCTCCAATATTAACACTTCTCACCTTCTGCACTCATTTATCATCCCCCATCCCCTCCATCTGCCCAAACCATCTCAATCTACCTCTCCTCATCACAACACAATACACTTCAGTCCATCCTAACTCTCAACTCTTCCATCGTAAACCCAGCCCCCCCAGACCTTTCACGCAGGGATGCACTGCACATCCTCCTAATCATTGTCATTTCTGTACGTCTGAGCCTGCGAATATCCTCCTCCTTTACTGCCCAGGTCTCACTACCATACTGCATTACACTCCTAACACATGCTGCATACAAAGACCCCTTAGCACGTAGGGAGAGTCCTCTCAATGTCAGGAGAGGCAACAGCTCCCTGAACTTCTTCCAATCACTTCTCACCATATCCACAGACCTAGCTCCAGCCCCACCTTCAGCACATAACATGTCTCCCAAATAACAAAACTCTTCCACACACTCAAGAGACTCACCAGCAAGATCAATCCTTTCACACCTGACAATCTCCACCTGCTTTCCCTGACACGCCGAACACATAAAATCAGCATTATCTCGCAGTCTACCTCTGATACCACTACATCTCTTGTGCACTCATTTATCACAAACACTGCACAAGATGGAATTACTTCCCACACCCTTGTGGCAAACTGCACATGGCCACTCTCCCTCGTCTTTGACAGTACATCCACCAACCCTAGATATCATCACTTTTGTTTTATCTGCATTTACCCTTAAGCCCTTGCACCCCATACCATCTCTCCACTTCCTAAATCTTTCCTCTGCCTCCCTTTCGTTCTCTGCAATCAACAACAAGTCATCAGCATACAACATCTCCCATGCACGGGAGTCATGGGAGAGGACTTAAAATACCCTGATAAACAACATGGGACTCAAAACCAACTCGTGATGCACACCAACGTTCACGGAAAACTCATCACTCAAATCTCCATTCACTCTTACCTGGATGCGAGCACCCACATACATAGCCATAACCACCGTAACCAGCCACTCCTCCAAGCCAAGCTATCTCATAGCCAACTTCACCACCTCTCTGGGGACTCTGTCAAAGGCCTTTTCCAAACCAACAAAAACAAAATACAGATCCCTTTTCTTCCCAGTATATTTTTCCTGAAGCTGTCGAACAATGAATATGGCATCAGTGGTCCCCCTGCCTGGCATATACCCAAACTGCATCTCGTCAATATTCACTCTTTCTCTAATCATACCTTCTAGAACTCTCTCCATTACCTTCATTATATCTGATCTAAAAGCTTTATACCTCTGTAACTTCCTTTTTCCAGGGATCACCCTTCTCTTTATACACATTTACAATTGCACTCTTCAACCAATCATTTGGGACAACACACTCATATATAATCATATTTATCAGGTAGGTGACTAACCTCACCCCTATATCTCCTGAGGCCTTCAACATTTCGGTAGTCAACCCAGACACCTGATGCCTTCCTCACCTGCATCCTGCCTGTTACCTTACTCAGTAGCGGTGTCAATCAAAGGCCAAGGGCCAGACACTGGACCTGCTGGCTCCAAACCTTCCCTGTCCCAGTCAAATTCCTCATTCAACAACCGGCTATAATGCTTTCTCCAAGCATCTTTAATACCCCCACTGTTAACCACTACCCTTCCTTCATCATTTTTTACACATTGCTCACCTATAATATCCCGATTATCCCTCTTCATCCGATTTGCCACTTTAAATATCAAATTTTTCCCTTCCCCATGATTTAGGTTATCAAGTAAGAGTCTGTGTGACTCAGACTTCGCCCTGTATACCTCTCTTCTAGCCCAGCTTGGCAGCCAAGTATTCCTCCTTGTTACCGTCCTTTTTCCATTCCCCGAAAAGCCTTTTCTCCTTAACTGCAGCATCTACACCCTCATCCCACCACCAAGTTCCTTTATGTCTTGGTGGACCTCTTATCCAACCGCATATTACATCAGTAACTCTCAAGAGATTGTTCTTGAGGGCTCTGTACTGTTCATTTACGCCTCTGTCAACGGCTCCCTGTTCAGCCACCACTCTCCTCATCCCGCTATAGATGGCATCCCTTACTACTTGGTTTTCCAGATTCCATATATTCCTTCTAGGTTCATAAGTCCTCTTTTTCATCATTCGTTCCTTAAGCACCATATCACAAATGAATAGTTTGTGCTGCTGCACACACTTTCACTTCCCATAACCTTAACATCCCTCACTAACCTCCTATCAGCCTTCCTAACCAGAAAATAATCTATCTGACTGCTATTTCCCCCAGACTCATACGTAATTAACCTACTCTCTCTTTTCTAAAATATGTGTTGCACACAATCTTATCCGTTGCCTCCCCAAACTCGAGTTTCTCCTTCCGTATTCCTTATACCATACGCACATCCCCCATGTACTCCTTCATAACCTTGAGCTGCTTATTATTATTATTATCATTATTATTATTATTATTATTATTATTATTATTATTATTATTATTATTATGTATGAGATAAGCATGTGAAAGAAGGACGCAATCCAGCATTAGACCTTAGAAAACGGCTGACATCATTTGTACTTTTTTCTGATTAATCTAGAGGATTTTTCTTGTGTGACGGAAGCACTAGTGATGACCAAAGGCTAAAGGTTTGATAAAGTCTAGCAACCCATAAACAACAGTTTGAATTTGAACCAGACGATCAAACAGGGCACAGGAAAATCCCCATCATCTGAAGGTTAAGGCAGTAAAAAATTATTTTAATCGTGTCAGGTAATGTGAAGGTAGACTGGGAGTTGGCAAATTAAACTTGTAAAAGGCAGTGCCTAGTTTGGTGGTAAGTATTTGAAACGTGATTAATACGCTATGACAATAACTGTAAAGGTATTAAACATAATAATTCTTATTATTCTGATGACGAAAAGGCAGGGTCAGTGCTGCATTTTTACGCTGCTGATGTTATACACATCCAATAGCGGTAGCATGTTGTGAACCGATCAACTAGTCCCCTTCAGTTGGAGTGGCAATAATACCTAATGTCTATCAACAGTAAAATTATTATACCACCCTTCACGCTTCCATTTATGAAGTATGCAATTATATGATTCCCAAATACTTACCACCAAACTATAGGCATTGCCCTTTACGTGTTTCATTTGCAAACTCCTTGTTCTCTCTCTCTCTCTCTCTCTCTCTCTCTCTCTCTCTCTCTCTCTCTCTCTCTCTCTCTTCCCCGCCTTGCCTATTAGTTTACGTTCTTCTACCTCGCACTCTACCTTCATACCTGACACGATTAAATTAATTTTTTGCTGCCTTAACCCTCAGACGATGGGGATTTTCTTGTGCCTGTTCGAACAGCTGGATGAAATTCAAGCCGTTGTTTATGGGTTGCTAAACTTTATCAAACCTTTAACCTTTGGACATCACTAGTGCTTCCGTCACACAAGAAAAGTCCTCTAGAATTAGAAAAAATACAAATGATGTCAGCTGTTTTCTAAGGGCTAGCGCTGGATTACGTCTTTCTTTCTTACACTTACCTAATAATAATAACAACAACAACAACAACAACAATAATAATAATAATAATAATAATAATAATAATAATAATAATAATAATAGTATAATAATAATAATAATAATAATAAACACCCGATATGTGCTATCTACCATCGTCACAGGCTCTCTCCCTCCCGTCTCGTTGCCTTCCTCCCCGTCCTCTTCTCCGTCTACTTCCTTCACCCTTATTCTGGTGGAAGAGCACTGCGCCTTCTATGGGACATGTTTGGAAACATGTGCCTGGCAGAGACTGTTGACGAACTTTTGCATGTGGGTGTACCTTGCAATTAGCAACATGCCTCTTTGGTCCTCTATTCTAGCTAAATGGGTAGCTTGGTTGGGCCCGACTAGGTTAATCAGCTGGTCATTTGATGGGTGGGGTTAAGTGGGCACTGGGGAAACTAATAGATTTCTTTCGTTCTGCAGTCACCCTTGTCTGGGTCCCTCCGTGGTTACCTGTGTATACTCCCTCACTACCTTCGGGGTAGTCAGCAGTGTTATCCCTGGCTTCATACCGGTTGGAGGAAATTAATTTTGTTTCATTTAAAATGGTTTCAACATGCTTATGTGCGTCAGCCTTGCTCACCTAATAGCGGCTGTCCATGCTGTTCAGTTTCTGTCAGCCTACCTGTTTAGTCACTTATCTTTGAGGTCACACTATGACCTAGTCCCTGATCTTTTTCAGTTTGTCGCTCACAACCCTGCCCTCAGCGTTCACACTGCTCACTTTTCTATACGCAACGGTCATCCCGAATCCTCTTGACATGCCCAAACCATCTTAATCTACCCCTCATCACAACACCAATATACTCCACTCCCATCCTTCTTCACAATTTTTCCACTGCAAGTCTAGACTCCTCAGGCCTCACATTCAAGGATGCATTGCACATCCACCTAATCATCACCATTTCTGCAAAGGAATTAAGTCTTTTTTTTTTTATGTACATGGCTTGCATTAAATAATAATTCCGAGATACATAGTGCAGTCCCCAGCAATAGGCCTTCTTGGATGGGAGCCTGAAACTCCTCTGCAAGAGGGGGCTATATTGCAGCAGCCTCCCTAGTGATTGGGGGTCCCTATAAATTTTGGAAGGTCCCACATGGGCACCCTCTCCCCAGGGTGGCCCACCAGTTCACAGTCTTGGATGCCCCCCAGAGTTTGGGACATTGGCACCTGGAATGAGCTTAACCCTTCCGTGATCCTGCTTCGGGAATTGACTGGTCCCCCTGACCAATTTTTTCAAGTTTCGAAAATCGATTTGTTTTCCTTACCAACGTGCAAAGAATCATCTGGCCAACTTGTCAGTGTACTTCGTAATTTTTAGTTTCCTTAAACCCATCCTGTGATTTGTAATGAATTTTGAAAAAAATCGCAAAATGACAGCAGACACGCCAATGAAAACGAAGCAAATGCGCCACACTAAATAATATTCATTTTTTCACACAAAAAAATATGTTGTTGCTGAAATGTTTTGGAATAAGTAGCAATATGTAACACGTACAGAATGAGTACATGATATGAGAAGTTATTTTTTTAATGTTTTTTTTTCTATGTTTTATGCAAGTATGTAGTTTTGTAGTCTGGGTGGTGAAGTGTGTGCCAATAGAGAGGAAAAAATTTCTATTTTAAGTCTGTTACTAGTTATGGACGCTGCTTTGTGTGTGTATAGGCCGAACCGTAGTGGCCAATATTCGATACGACCCAAGATTAACACCTCGCACAAGGGAATTATCGTGAAGGGAAGGGAAGGTTTTACATCTATAGATACACCATGAGAACATCTCACATGTTGCTGAAATGCTTGTACAAAACAAGAGATGTGTACAATGAACAAATTCAATACATAATACAGTATGTGTACCTATAAATAAAAATGTCATAATTACCTCTGCCAAGGAGGTTATGTTTTTGCCCACTTTGGTTTGTTTGTTGGCTGTATGTTTGTGAGACTGATAGCATGATTATTCAGAAAGTTATGAAAGGATTTTGCTGAAATCTTTTAGAGTAGGGTGTAGCCCAAGGGACAAATCCATGAGATTTTGGTTGTGATCCGGATCCTCATCTGGATCCAGGAATTTATTGTTTGATGGTTTACACGATGTCTCCAAAAGTTCTCAGTGAATATCATTGAAATACTGTGGTAGGGTGGGCAAGAAAGAATTTATTAAATTTTCAGGGGTGCCTGGATCCGGATATCTAAGATGGCATTGGCGGAGGTATGCGCTACCTGAGTGCTTTGTAGTTGAGAATATTATCTCTCTTTTAGATTTATAACTTTTATTCCTGTATGGAGTTGTTTTCTGGGTGATATAGATTGTCTGGAAAGAGAGGAGATGGATGCTATTTTAAGTCTGTTTCAAGATAATGGGTGCAGATGTGTGTTTAGGGACAATCCTCGTGGTAAAAAAAAAATAATAATAATAATAAAGTAAATGATAAGGCCAGAGATTACAGTAGCATGGTGGGCTGGGCAAGGAGGGGTAAAGGATGGTGAAGTTTTCGTTATAAGTACAGTGAGCAAAGAATATTAATATTTTTCATGCAAATACAAAAAAAAAAAAAAAAATGAGAGGGAAACAATGCAGTAAAAGAAATATTGGCAAAATTAACATGAGTAATGGAAAATAAAACAACTTTCCTTTTATGCTTGTAGGGTTGTGGGTGTTTGGATATAGAGTAGACAGAGTGGGCAAGCACAAAGGATGCTTATTTTTCTCCCCTTCCTTTCTAGGTCAAAAGCAAACTTTAACAAACAGTCTCCGTCTTGGAAAGATACATTCTTTTCTTGACTTATTTTCTTATTCTCACTTACTCTAACAACTGAGGGAAGCAAATTTAAGACTGAAGTCCACTAATGACTGATTCACGAGATGTAGCGACTGCCTGAGTAGTTTGAAGGGAAGAGAATGTCAGTGTCAACATCTACCAGACCTTTGTTCCCTTCCCAAAATTGTTCGCAGTTTTTTTACAGATTGCACTGCATCAATGTCACCTGCCAAGCTTCAGTAAGACGTTGTTCAATGCCGGCAGCCAATTAGGAGCTAATTGTGACTCCCCCCTCTCTACCTGGGAACAAGCAGATGGAAGGTACTGGGACTCCGGCCTCTGTCCTACAGCTTCCTGGCTCTAAGATCAGGGTAGAATCTCCCATTGGAAACCCCCTGCCTTGGTGGGCAGAAGGGACTGAGCCCCTTCACAAGGAAATCCTCTCTGAGGGGTGCAATGGAGCTCAGCCCCGTGAGATATTATCTTCCTCCAATAGGAACGACAGGGATGAGCCCCAGAAGACTATATCTGCCTCCGGGAATGAAGTAAACAAGATTGATGCCACAAAGGATGAGGCCATAAATTCCAAATCTGGGATGGTCAGAAATAAATCAAACACTAGGGGTCAGGTAGGAACACTAATTTAGTGACTCCCCAGGATCTACAAGCCTGTGAGCTTCAAACATTTTCTTGGGGTCAGGGCATCTGACACAACGAAGCTCTCTACTGGGACTTCTTCCGTCAGACTAGGGAAATGAAAGCTCTGATAGGTTCACTGCCTAAGGTTTTTCCATATTCTGATGGCAGCCTTCTGGCTGAGGTCATGACACTGGATCAGAGTTTGGACTTTGGTGCCATGAAGATACTTGGTGGAACACTTGTGAAGGTGCAGCCTCACATGTCCCACCACTACCCGATGAGGAGCTCACTAGCTGGTGGACAAAGGAGTGGTGCAGCCCACTCGAACTCTTTTGTAATTTTCATCCATAGCCAACTTCCTTTGTTCTTGCATGCTCGATGGGATGGCTTCCAATTGAAGGCAATCATGCTTTTGGCTCAGAGGTGTTTCCATTGTCATTACTTTGGGCACGCTTCTAAATCTTAGGGACGAGCTAAGGGGGGGTTCTCCCTCAGCCTGCATGAATTGTGCCAGTGCAGTCCATAATGACTCTGTTTTGTGCACCACAATGTGTGTTAACAGCTGTGGGTCATATTCTGCTTCTTCAAAGCAAATCAAATCCTATCAGTTTGAGAAGCAGGTCTTGACTCTTCATGTTTCAAACCAGTGTTTTTCTCGTGAGGCTAAGGAGCACGTTCACTTGCACCACGTCCATCACAGCATAACCTATCCCTCCCATGCTCCAGAAAAAGCACTTTCTGCCGTTGGCCCATTCCAGGTCTCATGGCACGATGCCTTCCGCAAGTATCCAAGACCCTTCAGTGGGCCCTTCTTCCCCCAGGCAATGCTCTGAGAAAGTTGCCAAGGAAGCAGCTCCTGGGGCTTCCCCTTCCTCCAAGGTTCCTGCTTTGAAGAAATAAAAGTGGGTGAGGGTCTCTAATGAGTCTTTGGACTCAGAAGAGACCCACCAAAAAAAGATGGTGTCCCCATCAAAGTTCCTTTGTTTGATACCACCACCCCAAGCCTTCCAAAGCTGTGGACAAAAAGCCTGTCTCTGAGGTTGGAAGAGAAGAGTCCGCATGGGTTAAGATCTCCCCTATAAAGAGTAGTTGTATCTCTATGGTTTCCCTCACCATCTGGTAAGTCAAAGCAAGAGGATTCCTGGAGCTAGGCCAAATAGTTTTCTGCTATATCTTCCAGGGCACATAAAGTTGGTGAGGTGTCCTCTGCTGCACAGAGATGCCCGTACCAGCTGCCTTCTGCAGTCAACAGTTGCTAGAGTTCTGTCTCCAGAGAGACTACAGTCAATCTTCCAGCCCCTGGGTGGGTTCTCATCTACAGGGACTTGGCATTCCTCTTGATAGATTCAGAGTGGACATTCCTTCAATGTAATTGCTGAGATCTCTACTCCAACTGGGAGGAATTGTGAAGGCAATCTTCTGTCAGCTCTCTCTTTTGTATTTGTTTGCATCAGACGATGCTGGATGCATCCCTGCTGTTGTCCCTTCTCGGGTATGTGGGCATCGTTATGCCATCTCCTGAGGGTGGGGTTCGGCTGGTGGCTGTGTGATTTACACCAGACATGACATCTCCTGTGCTCCTGCTTCACCCTGATAAAAGGCATGCTGTGGTGTGTGTGTGTGTGTGTGTGTGTGTGTGTGTGTGTGTGTGTGTGTGTGTGTGTGTGTGTGTGTGTGTGTGTGTGTGTGTACATTCCATAATCAGCTGAAGTGTCAGTATAAGCATTTCACTGTCTGGTTGGTCAGCTGCCGAGGCTCTTTCTTCTGCTCTGCGATTTGAAAGTTCAGCATCCTCTGTAAGTAGACAATTGCATCAGTCCCAAGAATGGGCTTCTCTCATGCCTGGTAGTCGAGCTTGGAGTGGGGATCCTCAGTGCAAAGATGCTCACTCATATCTATATCCAGACTGTGTCTTTTCATGTTTGGATGTATCCCTGTGCTCTCCTGATTCACCAACGGACTTTGCTTGGGAGGTGGATGATGACCATCGTGAAAGCAATCACTTTTCCATCCACCTTTAATTCATGGGTGCCCTACCATCTCCAGTGCCACTCTAGAGGTGCTTGGCTTGGGTGCAGTGGCCCCTTTCAAGGAACTGTGTACATTCGATGTCTCAGTAGTAGAGGTTGGCTCATCTGGTAAGGTAGCAGATTTCTTTTCTATGATTGTTTCTGCTGGCTGTGCCTCAGTTTCTCAGATGTCTGGCTGCTTCATACAATGTCTGATCCCCAGGCCTTTGAGAGAAGCAGTTTGGCAATAAGTGCTAGAAGTGCCATCCATGCAATTTCACACTAGGTAAGTTTTGCAGGACAAAGGTGAGGCTACGGTATATTGTGAAGCAGGCCAGCCATTCTTCTTGGTTTTCCTATGTTTTTTTTACTTAGTTCCCATGTGCCATTGATAGTGGTGTGGAAGCATGTTATAAGGATTCGGGGTATGTCCACACTGGACCGCCCCTCCCATTCTTTAGTTAGATGTGATCATTATGTCGGATCTTGTATCCATCAAAATACGCAGTGAGGACTTTCTCTATAGTCTAGTCTCTACCTGTAATGTTGTTTTACCAGAATTCTGAGCTTGAGGTATTGTTGAAGGTCGCTCTGTGGATTTCTCCTACAAGGGTGGTGAACTCTACAGCAATATGATTTGCAATGCAAGTTGTGTTCAACTCTTGCATCAAGTACAGATAATACCTTTGGTCTGGACGATATCCCATGCGTCATGCTGTGACACATTGGTGCACTGAGCATGGACTTTCATCTCAATCTTTTTAATAGGATTTGGTCCAAGAGCTCGTTTGCAGAGCCCACGAAGATTGCTACTATGCTTGCTTTCCACAAACTGGGGAGGGACCACTTGTCCCCATCTGGTTTTTGGCCAATTGCCTTGACTTCTTGCATATGCAAGGTTTTCGAGCACTTGGTCAGCATTGATTAGCCTATTTCCTGGAGTGTGGGAGCCACTCGTCTCAAACAGTGTGGCTTTTGCAAGTTTCACCCCATGTTGGATGCCTTACTCCATCTGGAGTCCACTGTTTGTGAGGCCTTCCTTCACGGACAGCTTTTTGCCACAGTGCTCTTCTGTTTGGAGAAGGCATGTAATGCTGGATGGTGGTACAGTATTATGGACACCCTCCACTCAGTAGGGGACGAGGGGACACCTCCTCAAGTTTATGTTGCAATATCCTCGAATTAATCATATCCATGTGTGGGTGGGTGGCACATGCATTGGGGCAGTAGCTCAGGAGTAGGGTGTCCAGCAAGATAGTGTCCTCAGCATTACTCTGTTTGCCATGGGCATCAGTGGCCTCGTTTTATAGTTTCTACTCAATGCCTTTGCCACTTTGTACATCCATGACTTTTCAATCTCTTCTGGCAGTGTTTGAATGTCTACTGTGGAGTGCCATCTGCAGGGGAATTTCGACCACATTTCTTCTTATGGTGAAGGGCGTAATCCCGAGGGGTATTTGGACCATGTCTCTCAATATGGTGAAGTGCATGGATGCCTCGCCACTTCAAAGACCAAGGTGGTGCACTTATGCCAATGCAGGTTTCACTGCATGGTTCTCCACCTGTCCCTGGAGGGACGCCACCTGGATGTGACAGCACCTTACCTTGGAGGTGCTATATTTTCAGCCATAGGGTTTCTTGTACCTGATCATAGAGATTCTCCACTCTGTGACACACAGCATGTGAGATGCTGATATGACTATTCTCCTAATGTTTTACTGTTCTTTTCTTCAGTGTAAGATAGACTGCAGTTGTGAGATCTATACCTCTGCAGCCAAAGGCCTGCTGCAGATGATGGAATTGGTGTACCATACTGGTCTCCACTTGGCAACTGGTGCATTCCACTACTCTGTGGTTGAGAGCTTGTGTCAAAGCTAAAGAACCACCTCTGAGACTGTCCTGTGAACACTGCATTATCCTCTTGTACATGTGGGTCCACGCTCACCCTGAGTAACCCATGGCCTCAATTGCCCTTGCAATGCAACTCTACGGTGTCTGTGCCATTGAGGGATGTGAATCACTCCCAAAGCCCTTCGGGATTCAGGCAAGGGACTTGTTACGATTGATTTGTTATAAATTTGACATTTTCTTGTTTTTTCACCTTGCTCATTGTTATATAAATGGTAGAGTATGTATAGCCTTGTATAGACATGTATAGCCATGAGAGACCTACGTGATAGAATGCATGCTGAGCTATGTGGTGCCAGTACAGTTCTGCTGACTTAATCGTCTGAGTTCAGAAGGAGATAGGAGCATGCCAGCTTTGCCAGGTAGTTCAGTACTAGGTATCATGACGGGTGCATCTGTATCAAGCTAGTCCACAGTACAGGCTAAAAAATACAGTGGACATTTTGAACCAACCTTGACAACAAACCAGTAACATTACTGATGGTAGTGTTGTTGGTGGAAACAGATATTTGACATCTCCTCAACATTAACCCGCCCCGTCCCAGAGACGTGAATTCACGTCCTCACATGATGTGCACTCATATCCCGGAGACGTAAATTAATGCGGCAACATTACAAGGTCCCTAATTTGCACAATTTTCAATTTTTGCGAGTGATTTTTGGCACATATACACAGGACACCTTCCTCTATTCCTCTGCAAGATGCCAAGCAGGGACAATGCCTTACACCGCATAACCTCTCCCCCCCTCCCTGCACGCCACTGTCTCGGCAATATACCTGTTACCAGTGACCTGGTCAATAAAGACATTCAGGGCCAGAGTGATTCCCCAATCGATGACAATGTGGAGGACAAAGTTTACATATCATTAGAGGAAGAAACAGTCAGAAGTGATGATCAGGTAATGTGGCAAAAAAAGGTCAGAAATAGTGATGAGTTAGTGAGTGAAACAATGCTTATAATGCCTATATTACCGTTTGAAAACCAATATACTCTCGTACTACATATAAATTCGTACCAAATAAATAAATAAATACCGTTTATGAGTGGTTTGGAATAGTTATCCTCCCATAGAACTCGTTCTTTGCAGCCAGCCTGATAGAAAACCCTGTAAGGTAAGGAGGTACTCCTACCTGGATCGAGTATTTTAAACCTCAGGTGAGCGATTTCTCTATGAATTTTCGATGTTTCTCACCAAAAGCGGACGTTTGAGCCAAAAAAAAAAAAAAAAAAAAAAAAAAGGTCCAAAAATGTCGGGACTGGAGCATACCACTGCCCAGAAAACGTCGGGATGGGGGGGGTTAAATCAGTATGCCTTTCTTATTTTCGGTGAGCTCCATCCTGTCCTGATCGCAATGCCCTGGTTTTCTCTAAGCTGTGCCCTTAGCCAGCTCTACCCTGCCGATGTTCTGCATTTCCTGTAATGCATATCCTGGGCTCCCTGTGTGTTTTGATCTGGAACCTTCTGCTACTTGCTGCTGCAGTTCCTGTCACTCCTGCCCTTCTTTGTGTGGTGCTGGTGTGTGGGTATTCTCCACCTTGCTTGTGAAGTGAATTCTCATTCCCCTTTGCTCTGTCCACCCCCCATGGAAGCCTAACTCCTTTCCCCTCCACGCTTCCACACGTCACTATCAGTCACTGTAGCCCATAATTATTTGGTATCTTGGACTTAAGCCACTTGCTCAAGGACGCTTGGCTACAGTCAGACCCGAGCATCATAACTACGTCACGACCAGCTGGTGTGTCACTTTACACATCGTTCCACGTGACGACCTCTGTCATCCAGTTTTCTCCACTCGTCCATTCTACTCAATTGGGGGAGCTTCAATCTCACTCCACTTTCATCCATGCCAGGGTGATGGTCGTCTGATTTTACTCAGTAGCGGATAGATTCGTAATTCTTTACTGTTGCTTTGCCACTTTCTGTAATGCTTGTGATTCTTCTTCTTCTTCTTATTATTATTATTATTATTATAATTATTATTATTCATTTCCCATTTTATTCAATGCACTAGTTCTTTTTCATTATTAGGTTTTTCATTTTTATTAACCTTTTCTCTCCTCACTCGATATTCTTCATAAAATCTTCAGTTTTCTTTCATACAGTGTTCACTGCGTATAAATTATTCTCTTACTTGTGGTTGTAGCTGTGTATTTCACTGCACGTGCTTAGACTCTCCAGTTATACAATGTTATGAATTGTTTTAAACAGTTTAAACTCTCCCCAACTCACCAGTCGACTAGAGATGAAGATAATGACAGTGGTGATGGTAGTAATATAACTTTGCTTCGTAGTGGTTATTCTTATGTACAGCCAAGTTTGAACACTTCCAGTACCACTACTACTACTATTACTGATACTCTTCCAACCTCTACTACTATTTATACTACACCTACTACTAGTGCTACTGCTGTCTCGGGTCATCCAGATAATTATAAACCAGATACTCTTACTCTTTCTCCCCAAAAGGACCCTGTACCTTTTCAATCTTCTCATTTTCCTACTAATATTCCTTCATTTAACTTTTCCAGTACTCCATTTCAACACCATCACTCACTCTCGCTACTAACTCTGCCTCAGTCTCTTCTGTCTCTCAATCTCCACCCAGTACAGTGACTACTTCCACAGCTTCACCCTCCCAAACGCTAACAACGATGACAGGTGCAGCACCCCCTAAACAATCAACTTTTCTGGACAATGAGAATCAGCCAAAATTCACAGGAACTGATGACACAATTTTGATATACGATTTCCTCTTCTAGGTCAAAGTTGTTATTGATAACCAGCAAATTATTACCGATCCATTGATAATCTCGTATCTCAAAAGTTGTCTTGTCTGAGTAATACGCCAATGGGTACTTGCTTCAGATCAGGTTACTTTGAGTTGCACAACATTTGATGGTTTCTGTAAAGAGTCACTAGACTCCAAAACAGGATCCCTCATTGCTTTCTCCTCCCTCTTTACAAACATGAGGGATGATATGAAAGTTCCAGTAAATGATGCAGCCCTGTATGGAAAGTCAGCCACTGCCAATTCTGCCATCACTGAAATACAGAAGCTTCTGTGCAGTAGCCCGTGGTTATTTCGGGACGCCTATGGGAATGATGCTATTATGCTGAATGATTTTTGTTTTTAATGGGTTACTTTACGTTCATTAATTGGCTTGATAAATGCCAACTACTGACTGCTCTACAAATTAGATTTAACCTAGGTAATGAATTGCTTAAACTGTCAAAGGAAATGATTGAGGAAATGGGTACAGACGTCACTCGTTAGGCAGTGAGCATTCTCGGCAGAGCATTCTCGTTCATGATCGTCTGCCAAGAGTGCTTCCAGTAATGCTCATTCTTACTCACGACGCAGATTGTCTACAGCTGGGCATGATCATTCGACCATGCATTGGAGCGAGAAGTCCTTGGTTGTGTGCTGGCATTGTGGTGTCTCTGGACATCGTGAATTGGGTTGTTATCACAAACGAAGACAAGCACATACGGAAGGGTGGCGACATTCACCTTCCCAGTTCGGCCGTGGATTTTATAAATATCATAAGGAATGCTCTGCCCACATTAGTAATGAGTGTCGTTTTCTTGTACGACAGCATTCAGAGGAAATGGAGCACAGCACTTGGGCTTCTCTTCCCTAGCAGTTACCGAACGCGATGAATTGCTCATCTCATGTTCATGCAGTAGGTTCTCCAGGGGTAATTGTGGGTGGAAAATGTGGTCAATGGAATGTCGCTCTCTCTTTATGGATTCAGGCTCTGTTGTCAACTTGGTGACTGAAGAGGCATTAGCAAGAATGAGATTTCACAGCTCTAAACATGTTTGGTTTCTGGAGCCCCCCAATCTTTGTCTCTTTAGCGTTGGTGGGTAAAATTTAGGCATCAAAGGCAAAATTCAGCTTCAAATTTCTCTACATGATTCGGCAGACCCATTCCATGCTGAGTTCTATGTCACTCCTAAGATCAGCTGTCATGCCGACGTCTTACTGGGTATTACAGTGATGGAGGACGAAGATATTGATGTGTTACTGGCACGTGGAGGCACTGCTATTCAAGACTGGTTTGTGCCAGACATGTCAAACCAGATTCCTTATCAGCCACGAACTGATACAGTTCCTGTCCCTCCTGATGACTCATCATCTTCTGACATATCTGATTCTGCTAATGATATGTACCATTTATGTAACAGTTGCATTAACAGGATGTAACTTTTATGTAACTTTAACTACAATTATGTAACTACAAACGATATGTAACAATTATGTAACGACAAACGATTGCATTATGTTACATTTTGCCAATTATGTAACAGTTGCATTAACAAGATGTAACTTTTATGTAACTTTAACTACAATTATGTAACTACAAACAGTATGTACCATTTATGTAACAGTTGCATTAACAAGATGTAACTTTTATGTAACTTTAACTACAATTATAAGGCCAAGACACTTATGTAACAGTTGCATTAACAAAATGTAACTACAATTATAAGGCCAACACAGTTATGCATTTCACTACAATAACCCAAGTACATACTGTATTACAGTTAAATAATTTACTTCAATGCATTTATTCAAATATGTATACAACTTGTTTAAAATGTAATATTACTAAATAATCACTAATTAGTATAAATATTATATGTATACAATATTCATACAATTATGTTACTTTTACAATATTATGTATTTCACTTAATTAGCTTATAAGTTCATTATAATGTGTATATAATATGTATTAATATGTTATGACTATTAACTGTCGATGGTACGCCATTTTCGCGTGACCGAGCAATATGTTAGGACTCCGTATTATAATTACAAATCATAATAGATAGATAGACAGAGAGACAGATAGAAGCGGGGAGTCAGATGATGAGAAGGTATTCTGTCTGCGAGAATCGAGCAATGCTAAACATGCTTACACACTCTTAACTCAAGGAATGCTTTATAGGCACATGACAGCGCCTAGTGACCATACACACACATACACACATAGTCACACACAGGCTTCTAGAACTTTCCACTCACAAGGAACACACGTGATACGTCTCCTGTTTCACCAGAATTTAGGAAAGAGAGCTCAGAAGGAGACAGGCCATAGAACAGGCAGGTAGTAGGGAGAAGGGCTTAGCAACTTGAGCGAGAGAGAGAGGGAGCGACAGCGAGACAGAAGGAAGCTAGCGATAGAACAGACAGGTCGCAGGGAGAAGGGCTTAGCAACTTGAGAGAGAGACAGAGAGAGCGAGACAGAGAGATAGCTAGCGGGACTCTACTTTATACTTTGCTCTGTGTGAGAGACTTGTTAATATTTCCAAGACAAATAAAAATAGTCCCATACTATTCTTTACCTCTCCTGTCACTACATGACAAATGGGAAAGAAGATTATCTACTTACAAAGCTACTCAAGAATAACAACCGCTCGTCCACAAGTCTAATATATATAACTTCTCTACAAGTAACTACAAAGTCTTTTATGACACCTGTATTCCTCAGATTTTCGTCCTGGTTATGAATTTGATTATTTCAGTATTCCTCAGATTTTTGCCCTGGTTATGAAGTTGATAACCTTAGTGAGCCATCCTGTGGCACTGAGGCATCTTCGCACTCGTCATTACCTACCTCATTGCCGTTAGGAGACCTCGTGAGGTCTTCAACAACAAACCAAGTGATGGTAAAACCGTGCACGGTTTTACCACCTAATGTATATATAGTGTTGCTCTGAGGATTGTTGGGTCACCTGGTGGTGTTACTGCTGTTTCTCAGCCTGAGACCTGTCATGTTAAGGGCCTGAATTATGTGTCCGCAATGTGCTCAGTGTTACATGAGGGCTTAGGTTACCTGTATTTAGCCTGTCCTACTAATGCACCACTTAGGCTTCATACTAGGACACAGATTGGCGATTTTTTGGTATACCCAGCGGCCATACATTATGCCAAAATTTCCCACTGTCTGTTGAAGATATGTGCTCAGTTGTTCAATCTACTGAAAATAGTACACCAACTAATCTTTAGTCTCTTGTGAAACAATGAGATTAACCTGAGGAGAGAAGTCAGTTACTTGATCATCTGTGTAACTTGCACGGGGTTGTAGGTCTGCTCAGTGACAATGTGGGCAAAACTAGCTTAGTAAAGCACTCCATTGCATTGCAGCCTGCTGTTCAACCCGTTTACATCGCTGAATATCGTTTGCCTCATAATCAGGGTAAAGGAGCTGATCATCTTATTAAGGATATGTTCGACTCAGACATAAATAAACATTCTGACAGTCCATGGAACAGTCCGTTATTCCTTGTCCCAAAGAAGGGTGGTGAGTTACACCCTGTCATAGACAATTACCACATAAATGCCTTAATTGTTCTAGACAGATTCCCCAATTCTTGTGCTTACTGATTTGTTAGAATCACTAGGCGTACATAACTGTGTCTTCTCCTCTCTTGATCTATTGTGTAGCTACAGACAAGTGTAAAATGGACGATTCATCTCTTCGAATTACTGCCTTCTGCATCCCATCTAACCATTATCAGTTCTGTAGACTTCCATTTGCCTTCAGAAATACTCCATCATTGTTCATGTGGTAATTCACAGTCTTCGCCAGTATGACAGGTACCTTGACGATGTCGCTATTGCTAGTTGTTCTGTTCCAGAACACTTAGAGAAATTAGTATTAGTATTCAATAGGTTCCAACATGCTGGACTTAAGATCAAACTGTCAAAATGTTATTTCCTGCGTAAAAAGCTAAAGTTCCTTGGACACGTCATTGATGCTAACAGCATACATACGTCTGACAAAAAGTCAGCTGCCGTGACCAGCTTTCTTACTCTTACAAACATTGATGCAGTGCTTAGCTTCCTCGGTCTTAGTGGTTATTATTCATCAAGGTATATGCCCAAGTAGCTCCGCCATTGATTAAACTGTTGAAGAAGGACAAGCCTTTCGTATGGTAAAATGAACACACTACTGTGTTTAACTCCCTGAAGCTCCGGTCTTGGTGTTCCCAGACTATTCAAAACTGTTTTTACTATACGCAGATGCTTCCAGAGTGGGTATCGGTGCAGTTCTCATGCAAGTTGACCCCAAAGGCAGAACTCGTGCCATTGCCTATGCGAGCAGAGTACAAATTCCGTGGAGAAGAATTATGTGTAGCTTACCGGGAAGCGCTCGCTGTGGTCTGGTCTCTAAAACTTTTCTGTGACATCATATATTGATATCCTGTTCATATCTAGACAGACCACCTTCCTCTTTGTGACCTGTTTCGAGGACGTAATCTTACTGGTTGTCTTGTGGATTGGGCAGTTATTGTTAATTATTATAACCCAATATTTGAAGGCCTTCTGTGAAAGTCAAACGTTTCAACTGATGCTCTGTCCCGTCATCTAACTGAAGTTTCGACAGGTTTTGATATTAGTTCGGCATTCAGTTACTATGTTCTCAACGGGTTCTAGCATGTTGACCCTCTATGATCTCAGTCCATATACTTTCTTGAGTCTGGCAATGATTCTTCCTTGCTGAAGTTACCAGTTCCTGTATCTCATTTCTTCCTCTTGAATGAGTTACTGTACAAAAGGACGGTGCTCACAGGTAGCAATGTGTCTCATTGCGAAGTTAGGTAACTAGTTATCCAAAGGACTTAATTCCAGCTGCCCTTAGTTCAATCCATGACATCCCTCACATGTCTCACCCGGGTAAGGATAGATGCTTACAGCATGTGCAGCTTTTGTATTATTGGCCTACTGTGTGAAAGGATATAGAAACTCACTGTCATGCATGTCTCTCTCATGTTCATAATAAAGCTTTGGCCGGTTAGCTCGCACCCACATTGCAATACTCTGTACCATCTAGGCCTTGGCAAACTGTCATGCTTGACCTTCTGAAACTATCATTTACAGACTCTGGCTTCATCTATTTATTTGTGGTGGTTGATCATTTCTCCCGGTTCTTAACCCGCCGTGTGCCAGTTATTTTTAGCCCTATGGGTCACCCCAGTGCCGGCCATTTTTTGACCTTTTTTTTTTTTTAACTAAAATAATAGATTTTGATATGGAAACAGCGAATTTCGCCATTAAAATGCTCACTAAGGCTCAGAAATGAGTTTTATTGAGTCCTGCATACTCGTGTACAGGTATACCAGCTCTCACGCTAACCACGTACGTGAGAGAAAGCCATTTTCTGTGTAAGGTATACTCAGGTGTTAATGCTGGGAAGGTATAGCAGTGTTCAGTACACTTTTCTGATTATTTAGTACTTCAGCATCTATCATAATTTGCGTGTCTTTCTCACTGTGAATTCATTAGCTTACACTTACTTGAAGATAGGTACAACCTGACTTCATTTAGTACAGTCCTGGCACTAACAAGAAGGTATTTACAACTTGACTTCACTATATAGTCCTTACACTTACAAGAAAATATTTATAACTTACACTTACATGATTATGTACACTTGAAAAGATTAGTAGAAATACACTGAGGTGGTTTGGACATGTGGAGAGAATGGAGAATGAAAGACTGACTAAGAGGGTGTATGTAGGTGAGGTGGAGGGAGGGAGAGGGAGGGGTAGACCGAGGATGAGGTGGAGGGATGGAGTTGAGAGGTATATGAGGGAGGGGGGGTGAGTTGGGGGGAGGGGAGTCAAATGGTGGGTGACAGAGTGACTTGGAGGCGTTTTGTCTGCGGCCACCCTTTGCGGGATTAGGGCGTCGGGCTATAGATAGATAGATAGACTTACATGAAAATATTTACAAAATGCCTTCACTATATACAGCACTGGGTGAGGCATACAGGCAGAATGAGGCAGAGCGAGCGTGAGAGGGGGAGAGAGTGAGTGTTAAATAAGTCAGTCGGTGAAACTCCATATTTTGTCATCTTTAGCTTTAACAAGAGGTTTCTCTATTCTTTAGAACAATCTAAGCTTGATCCGGTCCACAATCATGAAGATTTTGTCGACGTTCACCTTGCAGATTTTCAGGAAATTCACATGGACGTTCAAGCTAATTTCGCCCTCTCAGATTTGGAAATGGTACATAAACAACACGCAGCTGCCTCTGATGCTACCAATCAAATGGGCGACTTAGTTTTTGCCCTGGCCCAAGAGCATGCATCGAAGCATGACGGTAAAGTCCTGGGTCCTTTCCACGTCATCTCTCATAAGGGCAACAAATTTCAAATAAAGGATACATCTACTAGCAATACAAAATGGGTGCATGCAAATGATCTTAAGCATGCCTCGAGGTGCCTATTGCTGGAGGAGTCACGCAGAGATGCTCCATCTTCTTCTCCCATTCTTTCTTCTGAAACTACTTCAGACTCTCCTTATCATTCTAAGGCACTGCAACCTTCCTCTCCTGTTAATGGCTAATGCTCAAAATTACGCTTTGCACACAAAACTCCAGTTTCTTCTATAAGAATTATCACCACAACCATATTCTCTTAAAAATCAACCCCTTCAGTTTAGATTCATTATTTGAGTAAAATGTTGTGGAGGGAGTACACGACTTTGATTAGCACTAGCTCTCCATGGTTCATCTCTGGATGATAGGTAATATTATTTCATACCTTATTATATCCCTGTGACAAAGTAATTTTATTCCATGTTTTTACATCTCTGTTACAAGTTAGTACTATTACCTATAATATTACGTCATTGTTCTTAGGTAGTAGTTACATATAAGAATGGAAAAGGTGTGCAGTTGTACAACGTTTGTAATGTTGTAATGAAATGTTAAGATTAGTGTCATTAAAGAAATATATATCAGTTTCCAACAATTTAAGTTGCAACTAGGAAAATCAACTGTCATGGTACTATAGACTTTGTCCCAATGTCACATCTTCGTTTGGTCTTGGAGTGGGCTCTCAGTAATTCTAGTCTTGATCCTATTTTTCTATTCTCAAGTCTAGAATTCTACCATCCTGTTCTAGAAGCTACCCCTCTTTTCCATGACTATCATATTCCTGTTCATTCTGCAGTCATCTTTGATCTCGTCCAACTGACTCTCTTCCCTCTACCTTAAAATGACACTCTTAACCCTCACAGGGTCACTCACGCGATTCACGTTGCATGTGGATTGTTGTAAAGATGTTCAGCCACTAGAATCGCGTTCCTAAGCACCAAAAAATTCGCCAAAAATTAAGTTTCTGGCCGATTCGCGTCAAATTTTGATGCGTAGTAGCGAGTGCAGCGCTTCCTAATGGTAAAGCATTGACAACACTGAGCTGCCTCACAGGGCCTAGCACGTAGCGATAAACCTCAGTCTTTTCCAAGCAGCCAGGCGGTGGGGTTGGGTCGTGTGTACTGTCCCTTTAAACTCCTACTAATTCTCCCCCTCCTGCCTGAGCCGAAGCTCCTATGGACTCAGTGTGATAATCCAGTATTTGTGAGCATATCTGTATGTGATATTGTCGATGGAACATAGATATATGTCACGAAAAGGAATTGTGTTCGTTAGCAATCGTTAGGCTTAGAGGCGATATGCGTGTTCACTGTTGCAGGGTTTCGCCTCTTGCCCTCCTCAAGGCCCTATGGCGTGATTACAAATACGTATATAATGAAGCCAATGCCTAAACTGTTTTTTGTGTGAAAGATATTGTGGCTGGCTTGGTGAAATTATGGAACTAGTTAGCATTATGGAACTCCATGAACCATAGTGTGGAATGTTGCAGGCATCACGTACAGTTTTTATAGTCGGGAAAGGAGAATTAGAGATGTTTAGGGTTGGAATTATTGTGATTCTGATAGTCGAAATGCATATGGAATTGTGTGAAATATACGTCAAACATGCTGCGGGTGTTCGTGAAGGAGTGTGGTGTGTGTCAATAAAATAGAGTTGCATCGTACTCTCCCGGCAAATGATGCTGCATCACAGTCACGTTGAACCGTAGCAAGGAAGTGAATAATTGCGGAGGTTAGGGTGGAATCATTGTGGTAGTCAAGTATTAGTGTATGTTATTGTGTCAAGTGTAAGTGAAATGTGCCACATATCCTCATGACGGCATAAATTATGGTGCGTGGCGTAGGTGAGCGATACTTTAGCGGCAGGTGTGCTGTGAAAGGTAATGATGGCAAGGAACGAGGGACGTCATTGAACTGGTACTGTACCTTGGTCTGACATTTAGTGATAAATTATACTTTATGTAAAATATACGTGAACTGTGCCGTGAGTGTTAGTTTAGGTGCATGGCGTAGGTGAGCGATACTTTAGCGGCAGGTGTGCTGCGAAAGGTAACGATAGCAAGGAACGAGGGACGTCATTGAACAGGTACCGTACCTTAGTCTGACATTTAGTGATAAATTATACTTTATGTATAATATACATGAACTGTACCACGAGTGTTCGTCTAGGTGCGATGCGTAGGTGATCGATACTTTAGCGGCAGGTGTGTTGTGAAAGGTAACGATGGCAAGGAACGAGGGACGTCATTGAACAGGTACTGTACCTTGGTCTGACATTTAGTGATAAATTATACTTCGTAATTTTTTTTTATGTGTCCTACTCTGGGCAAAGGCTTCAGGGCCTTTATCTTGGGGGCAGCAGCCTATCCCAAGGCCCAGTAGTCCTCCTACACCTCCACATGTCACCACTTCGGCGCTAACACCCACCGTCCATATTGAATACATGCTAGGGCTGTCTCATACAGTACTGGTGTATTGATATTAGCGGGGGTATTTTTACGACATGTCGGCGGGTCATCTGGTAGACCAGGAAAGCCTGCTTTTCATGAAATTCAAATCCTTAAACTGTCCCCTGCCCCAGCCAGGATTCGAACCTGGGTCCATCAGGACTGCAAGCCGCCTTTCCACCGATTGTGCCGCGAGTGTTCGTTTAGGTGCGTAGCGTAGGTGAGCGATACTTTAGCGGCAGGTGTATTGTGAAAGGTAACGATAGCAAGGAACGAGGGACGTCATTGAACAGGTACTCTACCTTGGTCTGACATTTAGTGATAAATTATATTTAATGTAAAACATATGTGAACTGTTCCGCGAGTGTTAGTTTAGGTGCATGGCATAGGTGAGCGGTACTTTAGCGGCAGGTGTGCTGTGAAGGGTAACGATGGCAAGGAACGAGGGACGTCATTGAACAGGTACTGTACCTTGCAACGCCGGGCAACCACGGACGTCAGTGGACAGGTAGTGTACCTTTCAAAAACAATTGTTGAAATTTATGATTCTTATATAAAATGTTTGTGATATGCGCCACGAGTGTTTGTGGAAAATATTGTATCATGTGATGGGGGAACGCTTGGGGAAGGAGGGGAAAATATGTCTGTATATATATATATATATATATATATATATATATATATATATATATATATATATATATATATATTATCAACAACTGAGGTGCCCGTGGGGAATCTTATATTATATATCCAGCCAAGGAGAAGCAAGATGATTTTCCACTTCATATTTATTTATTTCAGGTGACTAGTTTCGGGATGCTTATCCCATCTTCAGACCTAAAAGCATTTAAAACACATATTGCAAATTACATAAAGTTTTTAAAAAAATTAAAAAATCCATAAGAAATACAAAAACAAAAAAAGTTACCAAAAAGCATGTGACAATGACTGATTACTATAAAAAATATTTTTTTCTTTAATAACAAACTCGAGAAATAAAAGTGAGAGTGTTACCTCTGTGAGTTGGCAGCTAACACTGAAAATCCTGAACACAGTGTTTCATAAAGAAAAGTGTCATAAAGCTTCTGAATCGTCAACAAACCAGTGTGAAGCAAAAGAACCAAGTAAAGAATCAATGAACCAAGTATCAAAAGGCTGATTCATCGATACAAAACACTATAATCCCAAGGTATACAACTTTGTTGATGATTCATAGTTATTTAATGAAGGCTTAAGTTTGTGAATGTACAAAGATTCCAAAATTCGCAGTTCCTTTCTGTCATTACTACTATGTAAAATACTGAAATTATCCATATTACAAGTATGGCCCATATCGAAACAGTGGTTCCTAATCTCTGACAAAGTTGGGTTAGACAGTGGCAAAGATGTTCTATGAGAAAAGCCTCTGTGCTCACACACACGAATTTTGAGGTTCCGAATTGAACTCCCAATATATCTAGCTGTACAGCTAGAACAGGCATATAAATATACTATGTTTGAGCACAGTGGCTTTGGGATATTATCTTTACATCGAAAAAATGAACCTACAGTAAAAGGATTTACAAATACAAATCTAAATGAGATTTGAGGATAGACACACTTGAGTATTTTCAAAAGCTGGTTCCTAATATTATAACTGACATGACCATAAAAGGGAAACCTGATATAATGTATGTCCTTAGCTGCAGTTGCTGCCTTCCTAGAACCACATAATATCTGGTTTAAAAAATCTTTTACCATCCTAGGAAACAACGTAGTAGGGTAATTATTATTGGTGAAGAATTTACTGAGGAAATCAATTTCATCATGAAAAGATGTCCAGTTCAAACTAAGTGCATAGCATCTATGAAGTAAAGTCCGTACTGAATTCAGCTTATATATGTTAGGTACAAATGATAAGAAATTCAGACCCAAACCAGTGAATGATTCCTTCCTGTAAACAGAAGTACCCAAGTGATTACCATAATTGGTTAGCTGAATATCTAAGAAAGAAAGCAAGTTATTATTCTCAATTTCAACAGTGAACTTAATATTAGAATGCTTAGAATTCAGGTAGTCTAGAAACTTTACAACATGATCAGATTCTTTGAACAATAAAAAACAATCGTCAACATACCTACGGTAAAAAACTGGTTTAAAACTTAGAGGACAATCTGATAACCATTGTCTTTCATAAAAAGATAGAAATATATTAGCTAATGCGGGGCCCAGTGGGGATCCCATTGCCACTCCATCAACCTGTTTATAAAATTTGTCATTAAATATGAACATAGATTCGTTAACTGCCAGGTCTAAAAGGGATCTGAAATTCTGCTTTGTTAAATTATTGACTACTTCCTGCCTTTTAAATAGTTCAGCAATGCAAATATCTATAGTTTCTTTAAGTGGGATATTTGTGAATAGACTTTTAATATCAAAGCTTGCCATGACCACAGGATGTGGAAATTGAAGCTGCTTTAACTCCTGTACGAGACTGATAGAGTTTTTAACAATAAAGTTGTTTGTGGTGAGGCTATTCAGTATGGGAATAAGAAATTTAGCCAAATTATAATTAAAGGTTCCAATTGCAGACAGGATGGGACGTATTGGGACATCTGGTTTGTGTATTTTTGGTAATCCATACAAGATTCCTGGGACAGATCCAGAGGCAAAAAGAAAATTATAAGTTTCTGATGAAATCAAGTTCTTTATTCTCCTAAGAACTCTATTAAGTTTGTCTTCCAACTTTAGTATGTAGGAAAATGGATCTATGTCAAGTTCAAGGAACTTACTTCTGTCAGAAAGCAGATTTGAAATTTTATCCACATAATCAGACTTATTCATCACCACTACCCCTCTCCCTTTATCTGGCTTAGTTATAACAATGTTTGTATCAGTCTTCAGTTGATTAAGTATTCTGACCTTGTCTTTACCAAATACTGACCTTGAGAAATTACCAAAATCTTTAAAGGTATTATGAGCTATTGAACTGATACTTTCAACAGTTCGAGTCCAAACTGACGAATCATTATTAGGATTATAAATTCTTAGTCTGGATATGGTGTAAATTAACTTTTCAAAACTCAAAAAGTGGGATACAAAGTTTGGCTTGGAAACTGGCAAGGAAAAATCGAGACCGAATTTCAGTGCATCTTCCTCTTCATCTGTTAATGTCCTACTGGAAAGGTTTATGTTTAAACTATTAAATTATGAAATAAAGCAAAATGAAAAATATTCAAAGCAGTTGGGAATAGATTATTTCTTGAATCTTCAAGAACTAAAGAATAAAGTTTCCTGGCTTGATTTTAAGGTCTTAAACAACCAGATTCATAAAAATAACACAGAGAAACTTAAGAAGACTAAGAATATTCATAATAAAAAACTGGTCAAATTAGGAATTCCCATTTACTCTGGTGTAGATAAACATAAAGTAATCATAAACCTTTCCAGTAGGACATTAACAGATGAAGAGGAAGATGCACTGAAATTCGGTCTCGATTTTTCCTTGCCAGTTTCCAAGCCAAACTTTGTATCCCACTTTTTGAGTTTTGAAAAGTTAATTTACACCATATCCAGACTAAGAATTTATAATCCTAATAATGATTCGTCAGTTTGGACTCGAACTGTTGAAAGTATCAGTTCAATAGCTCATAATACCTTTAAAGATTTTGGTAATTTCTCAAGGTCAGTATTTGGTAAAGACAAGGTCAGAATACTTAATCAACTGAAGACTGATACAAACATTGTTATAACTAAGCCAGATAAAGGGAGAGGGGTAGTGGTGATGAATAAGTCTGATTATGTGGATAAAATTTCAAATCTGCTTTCTGACAGAAGTAAGTTCCTTGAACTTGACATAGATCCATTTTCCTACATACTAAAGTTGGAAGACAAACTTAATAGAGTTCTTAGGAGAATAAAGAACTTGATTTCATCAGAAACTTATAATTTTCTTTTGCCTCTGGATCTGTCCCAGGAATCTTGTATGGATTACCAAAAATACACAAACCAGATGTCCCAATACGTCCCATCCTGTCTGCAATTGGAACCTTTAATTATAATTTGGCTAAATTTCTTATTCCCATACTGAATAGCCTCACCACAAACAACTTTATTGTTAAAAACTCTATCAGTCTCGTACAGGAGTTAAAGCAGCTTCAATTTCCACATCCTGTGGTCATGGCAAGCTTTGATATTAAAAGTCTATTCACAAATATCCCACTTAAAGAAACTATAGATATTTGCATTGCTGAACTATTTAAAAGGCAGGAAGTAGTCAATAATTTAACAAAGCAGAATTTCAGATCCCTTTTAGACCTGGCAGTTAACGAATCTATGTTCATATTTAATGACAAATTTTATAAACAGGTTGATGGAGTGGCAATGGGATCCCCACTGGGCCCCGCATTAGCTAATATATTTCTATCTTTTTATGAAAGACAATGGTTATCAGATTGTCCTCTAAGTTTTAAACCAGTTTTTTACCGTAGGTATGTTGACGATTGTTTTTTATTGTTCAAAGAATCTGATCATGTTGTAAAGTTTCTAGACTACCTGAATTCTAAGCATTCTAATATTAAGTTCACTGTTGAAATTGAGAATAATAACTTGCTTTCTTTCTTAGATATTCAGCTAACCAATTATGGTAATCACTTGGGTACTTCTGTTTACAGGAAGGAATCATTCACTGGTTTGGGTCTGAATTTCTTATCATTTGTACCTAACATATATAAGCTGAATTCAGTACGGACTTTACTTCATAGATGCTATGCACTTAGTTTGAACTGGACATCTTTTCATGATGAAATTGATTTCCTCAGTAAATTCTTCACCAATAATAATTACCCTACTACGTTGTTTCCTAGGATGGTAAAAGATTTTTTAAACCAGATATTATGTGGTTCTAGGAAGGCAGCAACTGCAGCTAAGGACATACATTATATCAGGTTTCCCTTTTATGGTCATGTCAGTTATAATATTAGGAACCAGCTTTTGAAAATACTCAAGTGTGTCTATCCTCAAATCTCATTTAGATTTGTATTTGTAAATCCTTTTACTGTAGGTTCATTTTTTCGATGTAAAGATAATATCCCAAAGCCACTGTGCTCAAACATAGTATATTTATATGCCTGTTCTAGCTGTACAGCTAGATATATTGGGAGTTCAATTCGGAACCTCAAAATTCGTGTGTGTGAGCACAGATGCTTTTTCTCATAGAACATCTTTGCCACTGTCTAACCCAACTTTGTCAGAGATTAGGAACCACTGTTTCGATATGGGCCATACTTGTAATATGGATAATTTCAGTATTTTACATAGTAGTAATGACAGAAAGGAACTGCGAATTTTGGAATCTTTGTACATTCACAAACTTAAGCCTTCATTAAATAACTATGAATCATCAACAAAGTTGTATACCTTGGGATTATAGTGTTTTGTATCGATGAATCAGCCTTTTGATACTTGGTTCATTGATTCTTTACTTGGTTCTTTTGCTTCACACTGGTTTGTTGACGATTCAGAAGCTTTATGACACTTTTCTTTATGAAACACTGTGTTCAGGATTTTCAGTGTTAGCTGCCAACTCACAGAGGTAACACTCTCACTTTTATTTCTCGAGTTTGTTATTAAAGAAAAAATATTTTTTATAGTAATCAGTCATTGTCACATGCTTTTTGGTAACTTTTTTTTGTTTTTGTATTTCTTATGGATATTTTTAATTTTTTTAAAAACTTTATGTAATTTGCAATATGTGTTTTAAATGCTTTTAGGTCTGAAGATGGGATAAGCATCCCGAAACTAGTCACCTGAAATAAATAAATATGAAGTGGAAAGTCATCTTGCTTCTCCTTGGCTGGATATATAATATATATATATATATATATATATATATATATATATATATAAATATGGGGGAGTATATAATGAGTGGGGGGAACCTTCAGATATTGTGAGGGAGTATGTGTGTCGTGAAACTTAGGGGAAGGAGGGCTGAAAAAAAAAAAATACACACACACACACACACACATATATATATATATATATATATATATATATATATATATATGTGTGTGTGTGTGAGAGAGAGAGAGTATATTAAGTCTAGGGGGAACGTTTTATTACATTATATATATATATATATATATATATATATATATATATATATATATATATATATATATGCAACGGACGCCAGTGAACAGTTATGAGACCGCGAAAAGACACTGAAAAGTTATCCTTTATGTGAACAATTCGTAAAAGGTTCAGCGATTTCCTGTACAGAAAGATATAACATGACGTGTGTAGTGCTACTCTCAATGGAAGGTGTTGCGTGATAGTGAATAATATCTCTTCCTTTCAGCAGAGAACCTAAAAAGCTCATACTTGACTTTCTGTGTCAGTGCTTGGCAAGATGGAGAAGAAAGGTCTGTCTTCTGACCAGTGGCAAAAGGTTCTTTTTGCGGAGGAGACCGTGAGCGAAGTAGAGGACGAGCTGAGCGATGTTACAAGTGAGGAGGAATGGGACGAGGCTCCGGAGGAATCCCCTCGGGCGGCAGTGCCCACGTGTGAAGAACGACAGGAGCAGACACCACCACCACCAGTGTCAGGACTATCGGCCCGATCATCGTCTTCACTTGGATGACAGATATCGCCTTGGCTTAGACCTCTTGCTCCTACAGCCATCATGGTCTCTCCACCTCAAGCCTTTAGTTCCCCCTTGGCCGAGCCTATGTCACTGGAAGCAGGGCCTAGTTACACGACATTTGCACCTGCACAGCACGCATTGTCTGTGGCACAACTGGTGTAGGAGGCGACTGTGTCATCGTCCCTTGCCCGGTAGACAAGGGCGCTGTCTCCAACAGCGATCATCCCCCCCCAGCGTTTTCCAGCAGCAGGAGACAGTCTCGTCCTCCTCATCATCGGAACCCTCACCACCTCAACGAGGCCGGCGTGGTCCACGGCCCGGCTATTGGGGACGGCCAAGGGGTGTCCGAAAAGGAACAAGGGTGTCGGTATGCCGACCCACTGCAACCACTGCAGGAGGTGTTGCCACAACAGATCCAGGATGGAGCAGTGGCCCTTTCAAACCAGCTAATGGGCCCTTCACAGGATCCCCAGGAATGAAGGTGGACCCGCCAATAACTCCTCTCCAGTTCTTCCAGCTGTTCTTCACGAGGGAGTTGTTGACGTATTTCACCCACGAGACCAACAGCTACACGTCATTTCTGGGGACTGCGTTGGACGCATGGTTCATCTGCAATGAAGGGGAGATGGCCAAGTTCCTGGGGCTTTACTTTTTCATGGGGGTGTTTAATTTCCCGAGCATCCGGCACTACTGGATGAGATCCCGCATCCACAACTACCCCCTCTTTACACAAGTAATGAGTGGAAGGCGTTTCAGGTCGATCCTGAAACACTTCCATGCGTTCAGTTCACTTGTGATACCCCGGGACAATGAAGACCAGCTCATCAGGGTTTGTACGGTGATGGAGTACCTCCTTCAGCGGTTCCAGAACACCTACTTACCCGAGGAGCACCTCAGTCTGGATGAGGGCTCACTGCCGTGGAAGGGGCGCCTAAGCTTCCACGTCTACAACCCAATGAAGCCCTCAAAGTATTCCATCAAGCTGTATATCCTGGCTGAGGCTTCCTCGGGTTACATTTGGAATTTTGAGGTATATATGGGGCAAAAGAGGGCACTGGGGACCACAATGTGGAGCCTTGTAGAACCGCTGATGGATCAGGGATACAGAGTTTACATGGACAACTATTATAACTCTGTATCCCTTTGCGAACGCCTCTTCAGTGCAGGAACCTACGTGTGTGGGACCCTACACCTGGCAAGAGGAGCACCAAAGCAGCTGCAGGACATCACCAGGACCATGAACCTGCCAGTGGGGGGCATTGCAGCGATGCACAAGGACAACATAATGGTGTTGCTGTGGAGGGACAAGCGCATTGTCAACATGGTCTCCACCTTCCACAGCACAAGCACCATCCAGAAGCAGGTTCGAAGGAAGACCAGGGCTCCTGAAGGGAGGACAACCTATGTCCAGAAGACCGTGGACAAGCCCGTCGTGATGGATGATTATAATCGACACATGGGTCGGGTGGACCACTTCGACCAGATGGTCCAATACTACCCCATCCAGCGATGGACCATGAAATGGACCAAGAAGATCACCTTCTACTTCATTCACATGGCCATTTTCAACGTGTTCGCCCTGTACAAGAAGTGCTCACGTGGGTCAATCAGTCTGCTTGAATTCGTGGAGGAGATAGTGGACAAGCTCCTCTACTTTGATGAAGCAGAATGGCCCGCATCAGGGCACGTCATCCACCATGCCCCTGGCCTTCCAACCCGACAGCCAGCAGGATATCCAGCACCTGTGGCACCTGCTGCAGCACCAGCACAGGTGCCATCACCACCGGCTCCTGCACCAGCACCACCATCTCCAGGAGGAGGGCCAGGACAGGAGTCAGCACCACCATCACCTGCAGGACCAGCACAGGTGCTGAGAGAGCCTTCACCGGTTCCTGGTCCGTTGGGAGAACCTGCTGCCGCTGCCATGCCCGGGCTTGCAGCTGCACCTCCAGGACAACAGGACTGGGGAACGCCATGAAGACATCCAGCCAAGTGTCGTCATTTCATCGATGACAGAGTGCGGCTGGATAAGACACTGTGCCACCGACGGGAGAGGATCCCCAACCGGAGGAGGCTGCGGTGCACCCTGTGTTCCCTGGCGTAGTTGAGGAGAGACACAAATCACATGTGTCCTGTTTGTGATGTGGCACTGTGCGTGGGTGATTGATTCGAACGGTTCCATGCCGAGCAAATTATTCCTTAGTGCAGTGTACACACACACACACACACACACACACACACACACACTACCACACTTACACACACACTAACACAGACACACACACATACACACACTAACACAGACACTCACACACACACTGACACACTTACACACACTATAACACAGACACACTCACACACACACTAACACACTTACACACACACTAACACAGACACTCACACACACATACACACACACACACACTACCACACTTACACACACACACACACACACACACACACTCATACACACTACATACCTCCTCATCTTCCAGTCCCACAAGGTCCTACAACTCAAGCAACACCCCTGGAGGAAGTGAGTTCTCCAAATTTTTTTGATATGTATATTGACCTATTATCATTACCCCTATAATTTTCAGGCAAATAACCGTCTTCTCCTACATATTACACATATGACAGAAGGTAAAGCTTCATTAGCAGTAACTTGGAAAAAGTAGTGTTCATGTGTAGAAGGTTACAACCATAAAAAAACAACCTTGGAAGATTTTACAGTCTGTACATAAAAAAAAAAAAAAAAAAACTTGGGAGCATAGTCTTTAGGCAAAGGGGGAGAAAATTTTTTTTTTTTCGCTTGCGGTAAAAGTAGGTACCGATCGGAAGAGTAATATATCTTTATGGTCCTATTACTCGAAAACTCTTGGGCATATCGACTTCCTGTAAGATCCATGATAAAGAGCAGTAAATTCTAGGTATGTTCATTTGCAGAATATAAGTCTTTGGGAGCATTTTCTGTTGGAAAAGTTGGGGGAACAGACTTGTTTTTCTTCCTCGCTAGCGGTAAACTTGGAAGCACTCGGAGGAGTAATGTCACTTTGTCGGCCAATTACTCGAAAACTATTGGACGTATTGATTTTCTGTATGAACCATGATAAAGAGCAGTAAATTCTACGTATGTTCATTCGCAGAATATAAGCCTTTGGAGGCATAATCTGTTGGAAAAGTTGGGGGAACAAAATTGGTTTTCTTTCTCGCTAGCAGTAAACTCGGAAGCGCTCGGTGGAGTAATCTCACTTTGTCGGCCAATTACTCGAAAACTATTGGACGAATCGATTTCCTGTACGAACCATGATAAAGAGCAGTAAATTCTACGTATGTACAAGACATAACATTGTAATATCTATGATATGAATTCGTTGTTACGTAGGCGGGAATATTGTGTATGCCATGCGCACATCACGAAAGTGATGTACGGACGTGAGTTCCCCGTCGTTTTTGGCGTTGTGAGGCGTATCGAAATAATTTTTAGGTCATTAGAAAGCTGGTGAAATTCTGCATAATATTATGCAATAAAAACTTAACATGTGCATGAAAATTTCAGAGTTTGAGCTCCTTGAATTTTTTTCAAAAATGGCTTTCAGTTTTTGGCTATTTTCTCGAAAACTACAAATCATATCACAACCGGATTTATCTCTTTAGAAAGCTGATGAAATACTCTATAAAAACTTCTAATAACATTTTCCTGTATGATGGAACACATTCGAATGGTGATGTTGGGAAGTGAACGTGATGTAGTGATATGTTTATTCACGGCTGCCTAATGTTGTTTTATTCGGGTTTTCCTCTTTTTTTGTGGTGCATATCAGGTAGAACAAACATCGACGAATAAGATGACATAGGTTTCATGGCAGTATATTGATGTTTGGGTGGCGAAAATAAGGAGAGAATACGTGTTATTTGCCACGCGCGGGGAGCCGGGCCGAGTGGCTTCACAGATAAAGTCGTGTGCCGGAAACTTACTGAAACTTACCGTGCGTGAGAGGGTTAAATTCCTTCTTCTGTCTCACAATCATATGTCCCGCTTGGTCTTTTAGATTCGAGTTTGTCCGCAGATCTAACCTTCATCCTTGTTCTGTATTTCCCTTTAATATCTCCCCCATCACAGCTGTTCCTTGTAAGAACACTAGAGTCCAGTTTTCTCACTTCCCTCATTACCTTTTTTTTTTGTTTTATTTGAGCCTTCATTTTTTGTGCCCTCACTATATATATATATATATATATATATATACAATCAGCGTCATTGAAGTTTGCTGGGTTGAGAGGGCTGGTAAACTGATATGGCGTGAACTGAACCATCCTCCTAGACATGGTACAAAATACGCCAGTGCAGTTTGCCGGCACATGAGGCAGCACAAGGGAGGGATGGTGGAGGGGGGAGGGTTTGGGGTAGGATCAGTTTGCCTCTGCCAGCCGTGGTGACCGGATAGTGTGATTTTTTTACGTCCCGCCTCCCCTTGCACCCACCCGTTTTTGGTTCAGTGATTTGTGGATTTGCACTTTATTATGGGCAAGAACAAGACATTACCAAGTGATACTGTTGCACAGATCATAGGTCTGCATAAACTGGGTCACCCAACAAGAGAAATCGTTAGAGCAACAGGTGCTAGTGAGCGATCTGTGTGGAAATGGGTGAAACATTTTCGTGATGGTGGAGGCGTGGACATGCCGGTCCACAAAGTTCGCCTAGGAAGGGCCAGAAAGACATCAGATCGTATCACAAACATTATCAAGAGGCAGATAGAGTCTAATCCTCGACTGTCTGCAAGAGCTTTGAAACAAAGTAACAAACAACTGCTGCAGCACGTGTCTGTGAGAAGCATGAGCAGAATTCTCCACTGCCTTGGATACAGAAGCCGCTGGCCTCGTCGCAAGCCGATTCTCACACGACTGCAGAGACAATGTAGGATTCATTTTGCAAAGAAATATGGGCTGTGGAATAAGGAAAAGTGGAGTTCTGTTTTGTGGAGTGATGAGTCCACGTTCACTGTAGTTTCTAACCGTGGATAGTGTCATGGGGTTTTTGTGATTATGCAATATTAAAGAATAATATTCAATAATACTTGAGAACAGGGACAAAGAATTGACTTGTAAAAATCAAACAATGATTACTTTATCCCAGCTTACTTCGCCGATTCTCTAAGGACGAGAATTTATAAACTTTCTCAACAGTACACAGCAGAGACTAATTACTCACATGTGCTGTTTATTAGTACTGTTGGCCTCTGGAGAAAGTGACTTCACCCCTGACAATCAATAACTAATGCTATTAATGATAAACAGGTTCTTGCTGGTGCATTAACTCCTGGTTGCACAACGGATTTTAAGCTTAACCCGCGCCGTCCCGAGGACGTACTTCCACGTCCTCACGTTTTGTCACAGCTAATCCCGAGGACGTACTTCAACGTCCTGCAATTGCAAGGTTCATAATTTCCACAATTTTCAATTTTCGCGAGTCATTTTTGGTACGTATACACGGGACACCTGCCTCAACAAGATGCCAGGCAGAGACAATGCCTTACCCAGCATGACCTCCTCCCCCCCCCTGCATGCCCTTTTCTCAGCAATTCACCTGTTATCAGTGACCTGGCCAGTATAGCCATGTCATGCCACGGTACGAAATTCAGGGCCAAAGTGATTCCCCAATCAATGACAATGTGGAGGACAAACTTTACATAGCATTAGAGGAAGAAACAGTTAGAAATGATGATCAGGTAATGTGGCAAAAAAAGGTCAGGTATTAGTGAGTGAAACAATGCTTATAATGCCTATATTACTGCTTGAAAACCAATATACTTTTGTACTACATATAAATTCGTAACAGTAAATAAATAAATACCGTTTATGAGTGGTGTGAAATAGTTATCCTCCCATAGAACTCGTTTTCTTTGGTGCCAGCCTGATAGAAAACCCAGTAAAGTAAGGAGGCTCTCCTACCTGTAATGAGTATTTTAAACCTCAGGTGAGCGATTTCTCTATGAATTTTCGATGTTTCTCACCAAAAGCGAAAGTTTTAGCAAAAAAAAAAAGGTCAAAAATTGCCCGGGATTGGGGGGTACCAGTGGTCAAAAAGTGGTCGGGACGGGGCGGGTTAATACAAAAGGACTGGCCTAAGTACCTGTTATGAATAATGCAAAGCGTTTATGCAAACTAGGAGCTAAGTGAAATAAGCTTAATGTGGAGAAATGAAATACGAATTTACATTACATTAAGCTCAAGAAAAAGAACTGTTAATTTATTGATTACAATGAGTTAAATTTACGCTACATGTTTCAAAATGAATTCAAAAATAAAAACACACTCACTCGCACACTAAAAAGCTAAACTCTTAAGCCTAGGAAAAACGAAAAGAAAATACTGATCAGAAAAGGGGCTAGGCAGGATGACCTGGACGTCGTTGCTGAGAAAGGACACTGCCATACACGCCGAACCTCTACGCCGGATCACACTGAGTGGAGACTTCTGGAACCTGCTGACAAACGACCTGGCCTCACGGCACTTCAATCCTAACTGAATTCGAACAAGCGAGGCAAGGACTTAGGCCAGCCGCCAATTGGTAACGGAATTAATGCAAGCGAAACATGCCCATAATAAATCACTCAGCGAATGCGCTAATGTCGCGCGCAAGGACGATCACTTATGAAACAGTGATAAATGTTCTGAAAACACTCCCGATCGGGTGAATACGTGGCGGTTGACTGAGTGATACTTATGGGAATTCACTAGAATTCACAGTTTCGCACAAAGTTCAATGTCACGAGTTTATTTAGAGAAAATCGCGCCAACTCGTGACAGAACGTGTACCAAAAGAAAGGCAGCGACCCCTTTGACCCTCGTTACGCGTGTGGTACCATATGACACCATGATTCTCTGATGGTGTGGGGTTCTTTTTCCTATTACGGTGCAAGTGAACTTGTGGTGCTTCCTAGAAATGTGGCTATGAATCAGTATAACTACCTGGAGCTCCTTTGTGACAATTTACCCAGCTCATTTGAGAAGTGTCATACTAAAGTATTTCAACAAGATGGGGCTCCCGGTCATACAGCTAAATCTGTTAATCAGTGGCTATGTGACTGTGGTGTGCCCTTCTTTGATGATTGGCCTGGAAACTCACTGGATTTAAATCCGATCGAAAATCTCTGCATGATCGTAAAGCGTGGTTTGCAAAACAAGGACACCAGCTCCCTGCCACGACTTGAGGCAGCTATTCGTGAGTTATGGGATAATATACCATTAGAGAAGTTACAGACCCTTGCAGATTCAGTTCCCAAACGTCTTCATGAAACAATCAAACGTCAAGGACAAACAACACACTACTAAAGTTTTGGTGAGTGGAATTTTTTCATGTTTAACTCCATACATTATGTTAGTGATTACTGTGGTGGGAAGGGGCGGCAAACTTCAATGACTCCGACTGTATATATATATATATTTGGAGTGGGAGAAAGGAATGAAAGAGGAGAAATGCTGGTAAAATTTGCTGAAAAGTTTATGTGAATTATGAACACATTCTTCCACAAAAGAACAGGGAGAAAGTGGACTTGGAGAAGCCCAAATGGAGAAACAAAGAATGAAGTCGACTTCACTATAGCAGATGAGAATAACATGATCACAAATGTCACTGTTATCAACAAAGCAAATATAGGGAGTGATCATAGAATGATGGGTTGCACTGCCAGGTTCAATTTCAGAAGTGAAAGAAAGAGATGATTAAAGATAAAAAGATATGCCCAATAATAGTAAACGAAAACAAAGCAGCCTTTCAGCTGGAAATAAGGAACATATTTCAGGCTGTAAGTAATGCTGAATGTAACACAGATGAGCTGATTGACAGACTGACAAAAGTGCTGAGGGATTCAGCGGAGGTAGTAGGAAAAGCTAATACAACCAAAGCCAAGAAATATTCAGAAAAGACACTCGACCTTATGAAAAAACGAAAGGAAATGAAAGTAAAAACAAGAAACAACGGAATATAACGAGCAGAATTAAATAAGCTTATCAACAAAAGACAAAGAGAAGAAAAAAGAAAGAGAAACATGGATCAGATCAAAGAAACCATCCAAAATGTAAAAAGTCTGAAACAGGTCCTAAGCAAAATGGCACTAGGAAAGCAACAAATGACATCACTGAGAGAAAAAAATAGTGAAATCATTAAATGCAAAGATAAGATGGTGAAGAGAGTTGAAGAACTTTACAAAGAACTATATGGATCAAAGACAGTAGTACCAATAGGTAACTTTTCAGTTGACACACGTGAAATACCTGAGGTAACACCAGACGAAGTAAATATTTGTCTTTAAAAAATGAAAAGAGGGAAGATTCCGAGAAAACATGGAATAGTAATAGATTTACTGTTGGATGCAGGAGTAGAAGTACAAAATAGGCTTGCTCACTTATTTACCCACTAAATAAAACAAAAGAAAATTCCCAAAAACATGATTTAATGCAATAGTTATTTTACTCTACAAAAAATGTGACCCAAAAGATCTTAGTAACCATCGACCCATTAGCTTGTTGTCAGTCATTTACAAACTCTTCACTAAAGTCCTTACGAACAGAGTAACAACAATTTTTGAGGAAAACCAACCTCGTGAAAAGATAGGATTCCAAAGTGGGTATTTGACCACTGATCATCTACATACAATGAATCATCTAATTGAGAAAACTACAGAATATAATAAGCCACTGTGCTTAGGTTTTGTTGATTACGAAAAGAATTTTGATTCAGTGGAGCACATTGCGAATATAAATTCACTGCGAGAACAAGGAGTGAATGAGAACATTGTAAAACTGCTCGAAAACATATGTAAAGATGGAACTGCACCAGTTAAATTACATAAGGACTCAGAAAAAATTAAGATTGAGAAGGGAGTGCGTCAGGGAGATACAATTTCACTAAAATTATTTACAGCATGCCAAGAAAATATTTTCAGAAAGCTAGACTGGGAAAACAAAGGAGTGAACATAGATCGAGAAAAGATAAACCATTTAAGATTTGCAGATGACATTGTCCTAATCTCAGAAACAGTGGAGGCATTGCAAGAAATGTTCCAGAGAAAGTCTGAAAGTAGGACTGAAGATGAACCGGAGTAATACTAATGTTTAATCCACAAACATCAAAGATCATCATCAGAATAAGCGATGAAATTCTTGAAGAAGTTGAGGAGTACAACTACTTGGGACAAATACTAAAATTAACAAAAAATCACGATAGCTAAATAATAATACGCATTACAACTGGATGGAATGAATGAATGAATGAATAAATGAAAATATGACATGGCGGCGCAACAGCAGAGGTCATATGCCGCCGAACACAAACATTAAAAGGAAGTCAAAAAATAAATGAATAAATAAATAAATAAAATGATGCATAAAACAAAACGACAAAATAAAAACTAAAACGTGGTGGAAAGATTGAGGCTAAACGAGAACAGTATAAAACACAAACTAAAATATGGTAAAGTCCTACGGTTTGAGGAGAAGGCCGTAACTTAACACAAAGGAGAAGGTGCCTCCTCCCATAGCACAAGCCTCTTTCCCAAGTACCGAAGAGAGAAGATAAGTTCCGTTGTCGGCTCGGGACCCGGAAAGGTACTGCCGATGAAGGTCCTCAAGACTTGGGCATTCCAAAAGATGCTGCAGTCAAAGGAACCAGATAGTCATCACAATAGGGAGGGGGTGCCTTCTCCATTAAAAAACCATGAGTCAGCCTAGTGTGGCCAATCAGGAGACAGGCCAAAGCTGTTTCCCACTGTCGGGATAGTCCCACATACCCTCCATCGCCCAGGTTCTGATGAATGCTGCGGAGTTTGTTCGCCCCTACGGCATCCCACCTTCTCTGCCAAGAGAGACGGACAGCTTCTATAGTGCTTGTACGTAAATCCTCAGATGGGACACGGTAATGGGGAGAAGAAGGGCGAGAGGCAGCGGCTCTTGCCACAGAGTCAGCACGCTCATTGTCTACGACCCCCACATGAGCAGGGACCCAACACATCTGTACAGAAAATCCACGTCTGTGTAATAAGAAGAGCCACTCCAAGATAGACAGGACTAGAGGGTGTGATGAGAAGCCACAAGACAAAGCTTCCAAGGCACTGGCTGAGTCACTAAAAATGGTGAAAGAAGCAGGGGGGAAACTAAAAATCAACTTAACTGCAACTAAAATAGCTGTAAGTTCAGCAGTAAAAACAGAGGCGAAAGGAGGAAGACTTCCACCATGGCTAAAATCATGGAAAACTACACCAAAGCCTGTCCCAAAGCGGGACTTGGAACCATCAGTATATACAGGGATCGAGCCACTGTGGACAGAGGCGTGTTCTAAAAAATAAGACAGAGCTACCTGTGTGGAAAGAGAGGCCTTCCTCTCAGGGAAGTAATCACATGGCCGTAGTTCTGGGAGGAGCCAGGGAGCCACTCGGGGAACATGCACAGGGCAAACAGGAAAAGGCTGAACACCTAACTCCTCCATGGCAGTCCTCACTCTGTACCGAAACGGTTGTGGATAGCGAAGGTGGGTGTTATAAAAGGGGAAAAGAGCGACCTAGGAGACAGCCATACAACTTGGTGAGGAAGGTAGACAGTGAAGATGGTGCCAGCACTGCACCAGTAAGGACTGGTGACGGAGATCTAGTGGCGGTTCATTCGCGTCTACTAATAGACTAGGAATTGGGGAAGACCGGAAAGCTCCAGTTGACAGATGGATCCCAGCATGATGAATTGAACTGAGAGGCTGCAGCCGTGCCTCAGTAGCAGAAGAGTATACCTCACACCCATAGTCCAATTTGCTCCATACCAAGGCACGGTAAAGGTAGAGCAGGGTGGCTCTATCAGAGCCCCAAGACAGGTGAGATAGAGTCCATAGGAGAGACAGGGCACGGTGGCAGGATAAACGTAATGCACGGATGTGGGGAAGCCACGTCAGTCGTCTGTCGAACACAAGACTGAGAAACCTTGCTTCATCCACACATCAGACCCTGTGGCCATGTAACTTGAGATCGGGATCAGGGTGGACACCTCTCAAGTGAGAGAAATGTAAGGCCACTGTTTTTGTTGGGGAGAAACGGAAACCATGCATTGTGGCCCAATGAGATACGTGGTCTAAGGTAAACTGCATGCGATGTTCAGCCACGGGCATCCGGGGGGTAGCATACCATATAGCTAAATCATCGCCATACAGTGAGGCAGACACCCCCTCTGGAATAGAGGACAGAATACCATCTAATGGTATAGCAAAAAGGGTCGTGCTAAGGACACTTCCTTGGGGCACGCCTTCTTCCTGAGGGTATGAAGGAGACAGAGTGTCACCAATTCGAACCCTGAATGAACGGTCACGCAGAAAGTCTAATATAAATAGGGGCAGCCTTTTTTTTTTTTTTTTTTTTTTTTTTAAATAACAGAACGGAGGAAGGAAAAACAAATGGAGAAAAAAAAATAATCCATACACCAGATTACTGGTGTCCTCTGTTCATAAAATATCTGTAAGAATTAGACTTGAACAGTTGTAGGTTGAAATTTGGAGGAAAACAACTCTGGGGAAGCGAGTTCCAGAGAGATGCAGTTCGGGGAATGAAAGAATTCTGATAGGCAGAAGTTCTGCAATGTGGTTGAGTGACATTCCAGTCATGAGCGTTACCAGATGCCCGTGTAGCACGAGGGAAGGCATGGAGAGGTGGCACCATGGACGCAACTTCGTCTGAGCATTTGCCAAAAAAATATCTGTAAAATAATGCAAGGGAGGCAACATTCCTTCTTACTTGCAGAAAGGTAGTTTATATGTAATGGCAGGGTTGTTAATGATTCTAACAGCTTTATTCTGAATTTTGTCTAGTTGTCTTAATGCAACCTCTCCACAACCATTCCACAAGGGTGAGCAATATTCAAGCTGAGAGCGCACATGACTCTTATAAATTATAGCTAACTGCTCATCGGCGAAGAAGTTACGGACTCTGTACAATAATCCAAGTTTCTTTGAGGCGGTTTTAGCAAGTGATCTGACATGAGAGGTCCAGCTGAGGGCACTGTTAAGTGAGACACCAAGAATTTCAATACTTTTGGAGATGGGAATATTAGTAGCACTGAAGGTAATGTACGAATCTGGCAATATCTGTCTATTAGTAAACTGTATATATTTAGTTTTACTAGCATTAAAAGAGACAAGGTTGTTTTGTCCCCATTCACTGATTGTAGATAGATCTTGATTTATGGAGATGGCTGTATTGAGTTGAGAGGTAGAGATATCAGACTTTGTAAATGGATGTCTGAGTGTGAATGAACTATGTAGTGTTGAGTCATCTGCATATGAGTGAATGGGATTGTGAGTGACAGATAAGAGATCATTAATATGAACCAGAAATAGGGTTGGTGCCAGAACTGATCCCTGTGGCACGCCGGCGTTAATTGAGTGGAAATTCGAATATACATCATCTACTTTTACTCTTATTTTCCTGTCACTAAGATAAGAAGAAATCAAAGGAACAAAAGACGTTAGTCCATAGCAAGGGAGTTTGGAGAGCAGGGAACGGTGCCATACTCTGTCGAAAGCTTTAGAGATATCAAGAGCTACTGCATGAGTTTCTCCAAAAAGATCAATTGATTGATGGATGGTATGAGTTAAGAGATTGAGTATGTCAATGGTGGATCTTTCGTGGCGAAAACCGTATTGTCTATCATTAATTAAGTTGTTGGATTCAAGATGTTTAACAATATGCTTATTAATTAAAGTTTCAAATACCTTACCAAGAGAAGATGTGATAGCTATTGGTCTGTAATTGGAGGGGTCAGACGAACTTCCTTTCTTCGGAACTGGGTGGATATTGGCTTCTTTCCATGGATTTGGGAATAAAGAAGTACGTTTGCATAGTCTGAATAATTTAGCTAGGACAGAGGCAAGTTCAGGGGAACACTTTTTCAAAACAATTGGCGGAATTCCATCTGGACCTGGAGCTTTGTTGGTAGGTAAATTGTCTAGGATGGATTTTACAAATCTTGTCTGTATTTTAAGTGGGGCAATTTCGGGAGAATCAAGTTCCAGTACTGAGACATTCTGGCTGGTATCATCTATGGTAGAGTTTCTTGCAAAGGTACTAGCAAAGATATCTGCTTTCCCACGTGGGTCATTTATAATATTGCCATCTGAAGATTTTAGTGGGGGAATGGAAGATGACTTGTTAAAGTTATTATTGAAAGAATTAAGAGTTGACCAGAATATTCTGTTGTCATTAGGGTTGTTAAGTAGTTTTGATGCTTGCTTTTGAAGAAAGTTTGATTTAGATAGATTTAATACAGCTTTTGCATGATTTCTAGCAATTTTAAATTGGGAGAGTGATTCAGGTGTTTTTGATTTTAAGTAAGAGTTATATGCTAATGACTTTTGGGCTGTTGCTCTGGCACAATTGTCATCAAACCATTTTGGAGAGTTTGATCTTTTAGTGAATTGTTGACTTGGTATGAATAAATCCATACCAGCTAGTATTAAGTCACAAATGTGGGACTGGGTAGAATTGGGATCACTAGAGAAGAAAGACTGCCATGGAACATCAGCAAGATAATTTCTAAATCCATCCCAGTCTGCCCTGTCAAAGTGCCATCGGGTCACCCTGACAGGTTCGGAATGGGGAGATGTAGGAGGGTTAACTAATGAGGCTTTGATGAGATTGTGGTCAGAGGATCCAAGTGGTGATAGTACCTCTATCCTGTATTGATCTGGATTATTTGTCAAGAATAAATCCAAGAGATGGGCATTATGGTCAGGATTATCAGGTATTCTGGTTGGTTGCTTTACCAACTGGGTGAGATTAAACGATTCCGCAAACAGCTCGCATTCTAGACCAGCGTCGTCAGTCCGGGCAGAATGCAATAACCATTCAACATTGTGTATGTTAAAATCACCCAAAATGGTAATTTCATTGCCAAGGGCAAGGTCAAGGTTACTCAACTGAGTGGATATGGAATCAAATACACTGGGTTCCGAAGAAGCATTGGGGGAACGATAAACTACACAGATATATTTGGTAATGTTTTGGCAATTTAATTTATATAATGAGTAATCAAAACTGGATGAAGTGATGTTTAAAATAGTGTCAACTGCATATTGGGATTTGATATAACAACAGGTGCCGCCCTTGTTTCGAAAGTTTGTAAGGAGATGGTAACCTGGAAAACAAAATGGAGATATATCGGTAGAGGGTGAGATTTGTGGTTCTGTGAGGAAAAGGGCCAAAGGGGATATGGACTGAAGGAAAAAATGAACTGAGTTTAAATTTGTGGTAAAGGCCGCGGATGTTGGTAAAGAATAAGGCCGCACCGTCACCTCTTTGCCGATGAGCATTCCCGGAAATAGCAACAGTCGCTGCTGGCACAGTCGCTTGATAGCGACCGGGAGGACCCTGTGCCTCCAGCCCTACCCTGCCGGTGGTGGCAATCCGAGATACCACCTCATTTGATTGTGAGATTGCAGCGGCCATTACTAAAGATGTGAATAGAAGGTGTGATATGTTATGTGCATGTAGTGTGGTGTAGACAGTTGAAGGTAGAGGTATCATGAGAGCATGCTGGCCTACTCTCTGTGTAAATGAATGCACTGAAAATGTTCAGAAAAGGGAGATGGTCAGGATCAAGTCCTGAGGGCTGGTGAAACGGGAGCTCCAGCTCTCCCTGTCACCAGCTTGCCTACAACGTAAACCTGAAGAGTGAAGCTGCTTGATGATACCAAACAGCCATGTAGTATCATATGCCTTTTCTAAGTCAAAGAAGACGCACACCAGATGCTGCTTCCTGGCAAAAGCATCACATGCTGCAGCTTCTAGGCGGACAAGTGCATCTGTCGTCAAACGATATTTGCGAAAACCAGACTGACATCGAGAGAGACAGTCATTCCTTTTGAGGAAATACATTAAGCATGAATTAACCATCTTTTCAAACAGTTTACACAAGCATGATGTAAGGGCATTTGGTCGATATTCTAGAGGACTGGATCCTGACTTCCCTGGCTTCTGGAATGGCAGGACAACAGCTTCGCGCCAAGAGGTAGGAAGAGAAGAGTCTCTCCAGATTCTATTAAAAAGCTTGAGGAGAAAAGACAGTGCATCATCACCCAGGTGCCGAAGCAATGCATAAGGAATATCATCTGACCCTGGTGAGGTGTCATGACAAAGGGAAAGAGCTGACTGGAGTTCATGGGAAGAGAAAGGGAAGGTTGTAAGACTCCCCCCTCCCGGAATGGAAGTTCAATACCCTAGCCTCTTCTACGTCCCTGTGTCTGGCAAAAACTTGAGTGCTAGCATCTCTACGGCTGACCGCTGCAAAGGCAGAAGCAAAAATATCGGCCACAGCTGCAGAGTCACCAACAGGCTCACCATTTGACAGCAGCACAGGGGACCTGCCTTGCGGGAATTTTCCTGAAATCTTTTGTACCCTCTTCCACATCTGAGATACTGGTGTCTTAGAGTTTACGGAAGACACATAAGCCATCCAAGAGTGTCGTCGGGCTTGTCTGAGGACCCGGCATGCCCTAGCACGTGCCCTCCTGAATTCGACAAGATAATGCTCTGTTTTGTATTGACGATAATGTGAAAATGCTGTCTTTTTGGCACGTACAGCAATACTACAATCCTCATTCCACCATGGGACAGGGCGATAGTTATATGTGCCAGAGGTTCTTGGAACAGCGTGGAGGGCAGCAGAATGGATAATGGACGTAAAGAACGAAACAGCTTCATCTATATGTGGAAAGTCTTCTATGGAAACACCAACAGAAGTCAAGGAAGAAAAAAGGGACCAGTTCGCCTTATCTAACCTCCACCTCGGGAGACAGGGACAAGGACTAGATACTGCTGCAGTAAGGAGGATAGGAAAGTGATCACTCCCATGCAGATCCCTCAGAACCTCTCAGGTGAAATCCAGGAGGCAGTCAGGAGAACAGACAGAGAGGTCAATTGCGGTAAATGTATTCGTTTGAGGATGAAAATGCATAAACTCGCCAGTATTCAGCAGGGAGAGATCCTCGTCCTCCAATAAGGATGCCAATAAATGCCCACGTTGGTTAATTAGACAGTCACCCCACAAAGGGTGGTGACCGTTAAAGTCCCCCAGGAGGAGAAAGGGCTTAGCTAATTGTCTGAGGAAGTCTTCAAGGTCTGCTTTACTAACTACTGTGCTGGGTGGTAAAGAAATGTAACAGACAGTATACCAGCGAAGGGCATACAACCGCACAGCAACACACTGGAGATCAGACTGGAGGTGAACCTGTTGATGAGGGACATTAGCCCTCACCAAAACAGCACCACCTCCAACAGGATCCTGGGTTGGAGCTGAGTAAAAAGCATCATACCCTGGTGGTGCATGAGGAGTGGCAAGCCCTACAAGAGTTTTCTGGAGACACACGCACAAAGGGGAACAAGCCAGGAGGGTCTGCAGCTCCTCCCAATTACCATGCAGCCCTCGACAATTCCATTGTAATATACTGGCTGAGAATGCCATAGTACACACAGCGAAGAAAGAATCAGGTTGAGAGGCGAGACAACCTTGCCTCCGGCAAGCAACCAGATTTAGATTGCTGCTTAGAACTGCCCTTAGCAAGGGACTGCCTGGCACTGTTATGGTGTACAGTGTGCCGCCCAGCTGAAGATAACCTGGAGGAAGAAGAAGAGGGCCGGACGATGGTTTTCTTCTTTGGCGGGGCAAGAGATGGTTTGGCAGGTGGACCGCAAACTGCCCTAGCTGGAATAGAGCAGGCAGTGCCAGCACAAGAAGGAGCACAATCAGTAGCATGTCCCACAGTACTGGAATCCTGAGAGGGCACGGCCTCATGCAGCTGAGCAGGTGCATCAACTACCAGAGGACCACCACTATCTGGCAGTGGCTGGGTCATCAGCGAGACACCATCCCCACCCTGCACTTGCCCTGACCCCTGAGCATCCCAAGGAGGAGGAGTAGTGGGCTCCACTGCAGAGATCTTTGGTAGCAGCGCTTCGCTCTCTGAGCACTCCAAGGAGCCACGGCCTTGCACAGAAAGGACATCAGGAGTTTTGGATGTGTCAAAGCAAGGTGTAGCATCGACATGGGTGTTTGTCACAGGAGGAACTGGAGGAACTGGGATGGGGGAGGCACTCCCAGATGCTGGAAGCACCACCACAGAGGGGACACCTCCAGAGACAGGGAACACGTCCCCAGAAGAAGCACTACTATTTCCAGGCTGCACTCCCTCGATGGAACCCCCCAGCCGAGAAGGCCAGGAAGTAGAAACCTGAGAATTTGATGGGGCATTGTATGATGGCAGGGGCACCTGCTGAGTAGCCTCAGGGTGAGACAACGCAGCAGCAAAGGTAACTCCAGGGCGAATGAACTGTTCCCTAACCTTGGCCTTTGCCTTGGAAAAGGAAATTTTCTCCTTCGTTCGGACGGAAATAATCTCATATTCATACTTGTATACATCGCAATCCCTTGAGGAGGCTCCATGCGCTCCTCCACAGTTCAAACATTAAGGGAGTTGAGAACAATCATCCATACCATGAGAAATTCCACCACAATTTCCACAGACCTCAGGAAGGCCAGATGCTTCCCGCCTGCAAGAACGGCAGACATGACCAAATCTTTGACAATAATAGCATCTTCTAGGTCGGGGAACATAAGGTTTAACCTTTAGCTTCCACCATGCAGCAGTGATAACCTCCGGCAAGGTAAGACAGTCAAATGTCAAGATAAGAGTGGGCGTGGGGGTTAAAACCCCATCAACTTTCTTCATAATTCTCTGTACTGCTACAACACCCTAAGGAGCCAGCCCCTCTAAGAGGGAAGAATCAGAATATGAGATCAAGTCACGAGAATACACAACCCCTCGGGACTGATTTAGGACCAATTGACGAGAGGCAGTTACAGGATAACCGGCGACCACAGTTAGAGACTGGATGCTTGGACTCTTCCCTTCATTCCTGGCTTCTAACAATAGAGAACCATCGCCCTGCAAAGAGACCTTGGGGGTAAATCCACATGCTGGAACTAGACCACTGTGAATCTGAAAACAGTTCAGGTTCTGGAAGGAAGTACCATCATCCATCTTGAGGACTATATATTTTGTGTAAGAATGTTTCACAAAGACACCAGGTAAAAACTCGATACAGGGAACATCTAAACTCGCAGTTTTGGCAGATGACCCGCAGGGTACGGGGTCGTCGGCCAGAGAGTGACCAGTTGATGCCGACTTGTGCGGCTGGTCACCGTCCACACGAGTGGACAAAGAATTGTTTAATATATCCATATATATGTTGGTGGATATGGATTGGCACCAGGAGCCAAGGGAAACCGCCTACCTGGGAGTGAGGGGACCGAGTGTGGTCTGATGGGAGCGGGGTACATCCCCAGAGGGTGTCCCAAAAAGGACACCCCGAGCTTCGAAAGTTTGCTCCCACCAGTGCAAAGACCCCCTTCCCCAACACCTCCCAGCCCAGACATCCAACCAACCAACTCAGGGCAGCACCAAAGCGATCCCTCTGGAGGGCGGCACCGATGACCCATGCGGGTAACCTACGTTTCGGGCAGCGATTAGTCAGACCACTCACCCACAACCCTACCGGCATGGGAGACCCTGCCAGATGTCGCTACATCCACGGGCAGGCTTGTGGGATCACAGGGGCATGCAAGCCCCACCACCACAACAAGGTGGCTGCCCACGGAGGGAACAACTGGATGGAAAGCTTTCGGTAAACATAGAGACATTATGAAAAGTAGCTTGCCAGTTTGTATGAAACGAAAAGTATATAACGAATGTATAATTTCAGCTATGATGTATGGTTGTGAGACCTGGAAATTGACAAAATCAATGGAAAATAAATCAATCAATTCTCAGCGAGCATTGGAAAGGTCGATGCTGGGAATATCATTAAGATATAGGAAACGATCAACTTGGGTGAGGGAGCAGACTAAAGTCAAAGATATTATAGAAGTTATAAAAGAACAGAAATGGAGGTGGGCAGGCCATATAGCAAGAATAAGGGATAACCGATGGAGCAAGAGGCTGCCTGATTGGACACCAAGAGATTGTAAGCGCAGCAGAAAAAGGTCAGAGAGGAGATGGAGAGATGAGATTAGGAAATTTGCAGGAAAACGTGGCAAAGATTGGCTCAGTCAGGGAATTCGAGGAAAAGGTTGGGAGAGGCCTTTGTTCAGCAGTGAACTAGTTATGGCTGATGATATATATATATATATATATATATATATATATATATATATATATATATATATATATAACTTCCTATCGCAATCACTGTGCAAGGATTTTTATTCATAGTAATTTTTTTTATCCACTGCAGTGTTAAACATATGGAATAATGACTCCATGAAATTAAGTTACAACACGAAACAAAACTGTGAAACTTGTTCAGTGTGAAAACAGTGAAAGTTGTTCAATGAGAAAGTGTGAAGAACTTGCAACCTGAAACTGAAGGGGTGAAAACAGTGAGATTATGATAATAGGAATGAACCCCAGCACACTCCACCCGTATTATACAGTGCTGATTCGTGTGAAAACGTTGGACTCCCATTGATTTGTGTGAACATTGCTTTGTTGTTGGGAGACCATATTTTCTTGCGATGCTATTGTAGTTCCTGTATAACCAGCTGTTGTGTAATCTTACTGTTCAGCATTGTAACATGTAAGAGTATGGTCATTTTTTAGAGTTCAGTGGTGTAGATTTAAAAAAGTTCCATTGCTAATGTTCCTATAGATTGGATGTCACTTGTGATAATACTGTAAATACTTCAGCGATGATGTAATTTTGATAATTTTGGATATACCAACTAATGCACTTGCCATTATTTTTTTTTTTTAAATACTGATTCACTTTGGCGACAAGACTGCTATAGTTCCTATGTAGTTACTATTCCCGTTATTATTTCGTTTTTACATTGCTTTGATTTCCCTGTGTTTTCTTTATATTGTTATTACCTTTTCACTGATGACTTTTGCCCTTTGTATTAGTGGGCTCTTTTACCCTGGCTATGTCTTTGTATTATAAAACATTATCGTATTTCTTTAGTTCGTTTAGAATACATATTTCCATCGCATTATTGCTATTCTGTATAACTTTACATTAATGTACTTGACTTTGATTAGTGGCCTAGCTACAGTGCTTTTCTGTCACATCCTTATTTTTTTACCTAGTTATTTTTCCGGCTTTGATGTAAGTGTAATCCCTATCTTTGTATTTCCCCATTGTGTTAGGGGACATAATTTTAATTGGTCGGGGATAATTGTAACAAATGATTTGTTATTAACTAGACATTATATAATTTTTACACCTTGCTCATTCTTATATAAATGTTAGTTTATGTATAATAATGTGTAATGTATAGCCTTGTATAGCCATGTATAGCCATGAGAGACCTACGTGACAGAATGAATGCTGATCTCTATGGCGCCAGCACAGTTGTGCTGATTTAATCGTCTTAGTTCAGAGGAAGATAAGAGTGCACCAGCTTAGCCAGTTAGTTCAACACTAGATCTCAGGACAGGCGTATCTGTATTAAGCTAGTTTAAAACAAAGACCAAAAAATGCAGTGGACATTTTGAACGAACCTTGACACGAAACCAGTAACAGACTTCCTTTGTGAGTTCTCAGTTACTGTCAGGCTGGTGGCACTATTGGTTCCATCCATGACAGCACCCTGGAGGACACCCCAGTTGGTAGTTTGACTCTATGCCTCTGCTTCTAGGACTTCTGCACCAGCAAACGGTATTGTGTTTGACTTTCTCGAAGCATGCCTTGTGTCGCCATGTGCCGGTGCACATGGATGTTTCCAGGTCCACAATCGTTGTCAGTGTTTCTGCAACATCCATCCCCTTAAGTTCGGGGCTTTCTCATCCTACGGTTGTGTCGATATTCTCTCAGCCTTGCAGATCATGGAATGCAGCTGATCCAGGTAATGTCTTGCTATTTTTTGTGATATATATTGTGCCGTTGAAGCTCCTGATGCATTGGTGTCATCTCACCCTCTTTTCCATGATGTCCATGAATCGCTGGCTATCGCCGCTTGGGGGGCTATGGAGACTGTCTCTTGTTGAGTCCTCGCGCATGTACGGGTTTTTGCCTGTGAATGGACTGATGAAATGGCTCAGCTGGCTGTCCAACTTGAGCTGCCTTGCACTGATTACATCAAGGCATTCATGCTGCCATGTGAATTGTGTGGCAGCAAAGATAGGAAAAAGTCGAGGAGAATAGGATAATGTGTGCCATTGCACCACACCAATTCCCTTGGGCCTACCCGCTAATGCCTAGACAGATGAAATAGCATTTTGCTGCCTCTGAGTCAGCCACACCTGCCTGATGTACCCTCTGCTGTATGAAGCAGTCTCTGGACCCCTTTTGTGGGAACTGCCTTGTCGCCCAGACTGTTCAGTACTTGCTTGTCAAGAGTCCCATTGTGGGGGATGTCCGTATGCGCTTTTTATTCCAGTACTGGGATAGAGGAGGCCGTTCTTGGCTGTCACTGGGGCTGGGATGGAACTCCTGCCACCCCAGCAGCAGAGACCATCAATTATCGAGGAGGCAGGCCTCCTCCATAAGATTTTATACATTTTTTTTTATTTTCCCTGTGATTCTTTTATTAATTTGCGAATGTGAGGATGTATTTTTTTACTTTGCTTTTATTTTATTTCATCATATTCTTAAAATTTTAACTTAGCTCGTTTTATGGCGGCTATACCCTCGTATGTTCCCTCCATATGGGATGGCTACATTCATTAAAAAAATAATAATGATTATAAAAATGTACACCAATGCATTTTAGTAGGATGAATTAAAACGTCGGCTATGACTGCGGGTGTCTCTGCTGTAGGGTCAACTAACGTCCTGCCCATTGTCACTCCTTCTTCTATCATGCCATGGCTTCTGTTCTCCACCAGTCCCAGGACAGCGTCCAGGACATCATAGATCTTGCAGGGCGCAAACAAATGTGAATCAGAGGGGATACATGTAGTATGTCTGTTTGATACTTTATAGACATCCATGCTCTACAGCCCTCAGCATTACAGTCCTTCTTCATAGCTGCATTTGCATCAAACGGAACCCAAGCAGCAGCGGCGAAACACCAGGCAATACAAACCCAAGATGCAGGGGTCCCTGATGTCATCAACACTCACGACCAGGATCTCTTCTATACCTCCCGGCTGCATCCCCAGTCCGCCAAGCCCAACACAGTGCCCTATAACTCCCCTCAGCTGCTGCAAAGTTCCTGGAAGCTCCCTATTACCCGCCACTTCCAGCTGCCTCTGATCCTGTGTCAGTGACCATTGGACACGCTACTCCTCCAATTTCATTATCACCCTCTGCGCACCTGTCACTGGCACCTATGGGGTGTGCTCGATACTCACTCTTAACCGAACACTATTATAAGACTTCGACCGTGTTCCTCACTTCCTCTGTTTCACTCCACAGTTGTTGCGTGAGTTTCCTGGTCCCATCTTGCAGCTCCTGTCTTTTTTTTTTTTTTTTTTTATGCGAGGAAGAAGGAACCAAAGGCCATGAGCCCGCAGTAACAGTTCCCTCCAATAGAAAAACAAAATACAATATAGAGCCAAATTCAAGATCCGATCATTTTGAGATGCCTGGACACACTGCGTTTGAAAGACTGGAGATCATAGGCAACAGGAAATACAGACAGAGGGAGACAGTTCCAGAGTTGACCTGTTGCATAAATGAAAGACTGGGAGTAACGGTTAATTCTTGCATTAGAGAGTTGGACAGAAAAAGGATGAGAGTCTGCTGCCAGACGGGTGCTACGCGCCCGTCGTAGGGGTGGAGGAATGCAAGCAGACAGTTCAGAGGAGCAGTGACCATTAAAGTAGCGATAGAAAAGAGATAAAGATGCAACAGTGCGGCGAAGAGACAGAGGTTGAAGGGAGTCAGTAAGAGGAGGAGAGTTAATGAGACGAAAAGCCTTTGACTCCACCCTATTGAGAAGAGCTGTATGAGGGGAGCCTCCCCACACATGAGAGTTGTACTCCACACAGGGGCGGATAAAACCCCTGTATAGTGTCAACAATTGCGCAGGGGTAAAGAAAGAGCGGAGTCGGCTTAGCACACCCAATCTCTTGGAAGCAGATTTTACAAGAGATGTAATATGATCTTTCCAAGATAAGTCCCGAGTAAATGAAACCCCAAGCATGTTCAAGGATGATGTAGGATTAAAGCTGAATATTATTAAACATTAGTGGGTATACCTGTGGAAGATTTTGTCGGGTTGAAAGGTGTAAGAACAGAGTCTTAGATGCATTAAAGACAACCATATTATTTTTACCCCAGTCAGAGATACGAGCCAAGTCAGACATTAGGTGTGCCATAGCCTCATCCCTTGTTTGTTGAAGTAACTGTTGAGATGGGCGTTGCAGGAACCGAATGGAAAGGTGAAGGGTGGAGTCATCAGCGTAAGAGTGGATAGGGTTAGATGTACAGCTTAGAAGATCATTGATGAATAAAAGGAAGAGAGTTGGTGAGAGGACAGAGCCCTGAGGAACACCACTGTTGATAGATCTAGGAGAAGAACGATGGCCGTCTATAACAGCGGCTATAGAACGACCAGAAAGGAAGCTAGCGATGAAGGCACAGATAGAAGGATAGAAACCGTAGGAGGGCAGTTTGGAAATTAAAGATTTATGCCAGACTCGATCGAAAGCCTTTGAGATGTCAAGTGCAATGGCAAAGCTTTCGCCAAAGTCCCGAAAGGAGGATGACCAGGAGTCTGAAAGGTAGGTGAGAAGATCGCCAGTGGAGCGTCCCTGACGGAACCCATACTGACGATCGGAAAGAAGGTTGTGATAGGAAAGATGCCTTAAAATTTTTCTATTAAGAATTGACTCGAAAACTTTTGAAATACAGGACGTTAAAGCAATTGGACGATAGTTGGAGGGTTGGGAGTGGTTACCCTTCTTTGGGACTGGCTGAATAAGAGCAAACTTTCAGCAAGAAGGAAAGGTACAAGTTGACAGACAAAGACGAAAGAGTTTGCCTAGGCAGGGTGTAAGCACAGAAGTACAGTTCTTGAGAACAACAGGAGGGACCCCATCAGGCCCATATGCCTTGTTAGTACTGAGGCCAGTGATGGCAGAAAATACATCAACTGAAGAAATTTTAATGTCAGCCATGAGGAAGTCAGAGGGGGGAAGTGATGGAGGAACAGCACCGGAATCGTCTAAGGTAGAATTGGAGGAGAAAGTCTGTGCGAAGAGATCTGCTTTATCAGTAGAAGAAATAGCTACAGAACCATCAGAGTAGAAAAGAGGAGGGAAGGATGATGAGGTAAAGTTGTTAGAAAGATTTTTGGCAAGATGCCAGAAGGAGCGGGAAAAATTCGGGTTGGAGAGTTGAGAGCATTTAGTATGGATGAAATTATTTTTAGTAGAGCGAAGAACAGACTTAGCACGATTCCGGGCAGAAACGTAAAGATGATGTGATTCAGGGGTGGGTTGGCTCCGGTACCTTTTGTAGGCCCTCTCCTTGTTGCGGACAGCATTAGAACAAGCGTGATTAAACCAAGGCTTTCTTGCATTAGTCAAAGGATATGAGAAAGGAATGTATGCTTCCATGCCCGAGAGAATAACCTCCGTAATGCGCAAGGCACACTCAGATGGCTCACAGCCATGGAAGCAATAATCATTCCAGGGAAAATAAAAGAAGTACTGCCTGAGGGCCTCCCAGTCTGCGGCTCCAAAATGCCATAGACGACGTTTCCCTGGAGGGTCCACAGGCCGTACCGAAGTGATAGGACAGGTTAAGGTAATAAGGTTGTGATCGGAGGAGCCCAACGGAGAGAAAAGATTAACAGAGTAAGCAGAAGGATTAGTTGTGAGGAAGAGGTCAAGTATGTTGGAGCTCTCTCCAAGACGGTCAGGGATACGGGTAGGGTGCTGTACAAGCTGCTCTAGGTCATTAAGGATAGAAAAGATGTAGGCTTGTTCACCAAGTGGATCCGTGAAAGGAGAGGAGAGCCAAAGGTGGTGGTGAACATTGAAATCTCCAAGAATGGAGATTTCAGAGAAAGGAGAAATGGATAGAATGTGTTCCATCGTAGAAGTAAGATAGTCGAAGAATTTTTGATAGTCAGTAGAATTAGGGGATAAGTAAACAGCACAGATATATTTAGTCAGAGAATGACAGGAAAGCCGAAGCCAGAGTGTGGAGAATTCAGAAGAATCAAGTTCAGGAACACGAGAGCAAGATAAGTCGTTGCGTATATATACACAACAGCCACCTTTGGCTTTGAAATGTCAACTTAGCGGTTCATAGTATTGTAGCTGGCCTGTTTCATGTTCTTGGTATGTTCTCAACACTGCAAGTACATCTTTGTTTTTCTTGCTGTGTTTCTAAATATTTCTTCTGTTCTTGCTGTGTTCACAACACGATGAGTATATTTTTCTTTACTTCTTCGTGTTGCTTCTTTTGTTTTCTCGATATTTCTTCTGTTCTTGCTGTTCTTTTGTTTTCAATATTTCTTTTGCTCTTATTATTGTGTTTCTTGCTGTTTTTTGTCGATTTTTATTTTGTCCTCCATGCTGTACTCTCTGTATTGAGATTACATCTGCCAGAGATATGTTCGCCATTTTGGCAGCCTGTTCACACATCGTCTGTATTACGTACCCCACACCTTACACCAGGCTTTTCTCTCTCACGCCCCCTCACTCACTACTGCTTTCTCACTGTCCTTTCAATGACTGACTCCCAGTCACTAACTCTGACTGACTGCTGTCTTTCACTAATTAGCTCTCACCATCAGACTCACAAACTGTATCGGTCATTCCATCACTGACTCACTGACTGTTCACCGAATGTCTCACTGTTCACTGACTGATACTGACTCTGACTATCACTAAACTATAACTGCCACACACTAAGTCACCGCCGAAGTCTCTAAACTCTCTGACTGGTTGCCGCGCACTCACCCACTCTGCCCATTAATTTAGATAACTAAACGTAACTCAACTGAACTGACTGTCACACTGCCAGCAAGCTGGGCCTTCCCCTTATTATACCCCCACTCCCCTGCCACCACTACTAGCACAGGCCAGAGTATTTTAGTCCCTGGTAGAATATTCACATTTTCTCATGCAATAATGCAAATAATTTACAACACACAACAATAATGACATGAAATAATTAATGAGATAAGAGAGAATATAAGCAAAAGAAACATGCCAAAATTTCCAGAATTTTCCTCACTTGTCCGATTATAAACAATTAGCCAAATCCTACAGCACACGTGTAACACATAATATCTAGAATATTCGTTACATCTCAGTTACGAACCACTAACCTAATCTAACCAGCATAACATTACCAGTTTATGTCTGTGCTTATCTATTTGACAGTACATCTATATATTTATTTAGATATAATTATATTGATATATTTATAGTCCTTTTACATTATTTTAGTTATGGAAGATATATATATATATATATATATATATATATATATATATATATATATATATATATATATATATATATATATATATAGATATATATATATATATATATATATATATATATATATATATATATATAGGGGGTAACTTGGACACCTATAGTCGCAAAAGTCTTTTCCAAAATCTTGTTGAACAGAATAGAGCCAGTAATTGAAAAAATTTTCAGAGAAGAAGAAGCGAGATTTAGAAAGGGTCCAGGTTGTAATGATCAGATTTTTATTGTAAGGCATCTAATGCAACAAGCTAATGAGATGAAAATCCCACTTAGTATGTGTTTTGTTGATTTTGAAAAGGCGTTTGATAGCGTTTCACGTGGAGCTATGTTGAAAATTATGAGATTCTATGGTATACCAGAAAAGTTTGTAAATATTATTAGAAGCCTGCATGAAGGTACTTTTTGTAAGGTAATGGTGGGTGGTTCATTGAGTGATCCATTTGAGGTTAGGTCAAGCGTGATTCAAGGAGTTCTTTCGTCATTGTTGTTTGTTTTGGTTATGGATTATGGTATAAAAAAGGTTGTAAGGAGAACAGGTGCTGGAATTAACTGGAAAGAAAATAAGAAGCTGATGGATTTGGACTGTGCTGATGATATTGTACTGATTTTCCGAAGTATTTACGAGATGCAGAGGGTGCTTGATTGTCTGGTGGAGGAAGGAGAAAAAGTGGGATTGGTAATAAATTGTGGAAAGACTGAAATTGTTAATATGAACGTGGAGAACCAAATCGATTGTGTAATTGGGAATAATGTGGTGAAGAATGTAGAAAACTTTAAATATCTGGGAACGATTGTGTCATCTAATGGATCATTAAACAATGAAATTGAGGAGAGGATTAGACAGGCTTGGCGGGCTGTTGAAATGCTGAAATATGTTTGGAATAATAATATGCTTTCGGTACATACTAAAGTGAAAATTTACAAGTCCATGTTTAGACCAATTTTAATTTATGGGCATGAGTCATGGTACAGTACAATTGCAACAAATCAGAAATTATTAGGATTTGAGAATTTAATACTGAGAAGGAGTCTTAGGGTAAAGTGGCAAGACAAAGTTACAAATGCAAGAGTAAGGGATATTACGAGAGTGGAACCAGTTAATGAATATGTGAGACTGTCTCGCTGGAAGTGGCTGGGGCACATATACAGAGAAGAAGGCAGTTTAATACAGGGTGTCCCAGAGTGGACTGCTAGAGGAAGAAGAGGTAGAGGTAGACCGAGGGAAACCTGGTTGAGGACAATGAAAAAAGAAGCAGGAGAGGAGTGTTGGTGGGACCTGAAGGACATGGCAAGAGACAAATATTGGTGGAGAGTGTTCATCGAGGCCCTGTGCATCCTGTGGGGTGCCACATGAAATGATTGATATATATATATATATATATATATATATATATATATATATATATATATATATATATATATATATATATATATATATATATATATAGTATGCCGTGCCCTGTTACAATAAAGATTCAAAACCATTGCCTTAGGAAGTCTGGTGTTGGCAGAAAACAGAAGCCAGAGGCAAGCACCACATCAGACACATCTATCATAACTATTCATGCTGAAAACACCATCGAGATAGTTTCCCGTGGATATTCTTACTAGGTAATTAAGTCCCATTTTTTCAGAGAGTAAGTAAATTTGTATGTATTGATGGTACTCATGATTCGTGTTGGTGACGGATTCAGGCTTATGATTTATTCTGCATAATTTATTAATTTATATATACTAACTTATCTCATCAGTTAAGAGTTCTTCTCTTGTATGACCTTTTAAATATAAGTATTTTTTTTATTATTAAGAGAAACTGACTTAAATTTTGCCGTTGCACAGAAACAGATACTTTGCAACTGAGGTCTGATTAAAGGAAACTTTGAAAACAGTTTTACTTTTTGGCTGTTTGAATGAGTGTAAGAAAATGTTACTATTATTTTTTTTACTTCTATTAGCGTCTTTTAAAACTTTCATTAGCGTCTCATTCTGGGAACAGTTACTACTAAGCTGAACCTTTCTTCACAGTAATATAGTATATACAACCATTTCTGGTCATTGGTGTCCTGGTGCCTGACATGCCACAATTTTGTATATTCATTTTCATCGTTTTTACTTGCTGGCGGCAGTTTAGAATGTCGTCCAGTATTGCATATTTCAAATGACTATTTGATCTTCTCACAGAATGGAATATAAGCAGTAAAAAGAGCAACAGGTTTGCTGGCTGGAGAATTATAGAATGGAATAGACGGCAGGGAAGATCCACAGAAGTCATTAATTGTT
>NC_137011.1:17393892-17458892 GCF_032717465.1 Coenobita brevimanus
TATGGTAGCAGTCAAGCACATGCAATTATAACCGGTAGCACTGACCAGTTACGTTGTGTTCCCTTTCCACACACTAAGTTACTAAACACAATCCTCCACCTCTAATCCGTTTGCTCGTGATATCTGATACAGGAAAAAAGCGCAAACGAAATATTACTTTACTCGACGTGTGTTTACGTCTGTCTGTATGTGTGCGGGTGTCTATGTGTGTGTGTGTGTATGTGTGTGTGTGTGTGTGTGTGTGTGTGTGTGTGTGTGTGTGTGTGTGCATGTTTCTTAGTGTCTGTCCTTCTCTCTCTATCTCTCTCTCTCTCTCTCTCTCTCTCTCTCTCTCTCTCGTGTGTGTGTGTGTGTGTGTGTGTGTGTGTGTGTGTGTGTGTGTGTGCGTGGGTCAGTTGGGTGGGTGGTTGAGGTGGATGAGCTTGAACTGATGGGTTTCGTGTTTCGGTGCATCGCTAGAGTGGGTGAACAGGATGGTTGGTAAGGGTGAGGTGGGTTGGTTGGTGGGATATGTGGAGTGGCTTGGGGTTTGTTGTAGGTGTGAATGGGTTGGTGACTGGATACGTGGCGTAAGCAGGGTGAGTGGCCAGATCGATGGGTGGTCGGAGAGGGGTCGGTAAGTTGGGTTTGGATGGGATGAATTTGGTGGAAGTGTGGGGTTCGAATGGGTTGGTAGGAAGGCAGTGTGAATGGGTTGGGGTAAGAAGGGTGGTTGGACATTTGAGTAGATGGGTTGGTCTGTGGGAGGAGTGACTGGACAGGCTGGGAAGGCTCACAAAGTGAGGTGGGTGGTCAGGGTGGGTGAGTATGTAGGGAGAGATGGGTGGGCTGGGTGGGTTGATGTGATGAATGGCATTGTTGGGTGAGCAGGGTGGGTGGCATTCATGGATAGGGATGGAGGGTGTATATTGTTGGTGGGCAAGATGGGTCGTCAGAATGTGTGGGTGCCAGGATGTGTGATTACGATGGGTAGCCGGGTGACTGAGAAGATTGGGTGGCCCGGGTGCTTTGCGTGAGTGGTTGGGTGGGTGTGTTCAGGATGGGTAAGTAAGAGAGTAGATGAGTTTGGTGGGTGGCATTCGTGGGTGGGTTGGGTGGATGGCCCTTATCGATGAGCTTGATGGATTGCACAGGTGGCTGGGAAGGGTGAAAAACTTGTCACTTACTTTAATTTTAGTTTGTTGTTTAGACATTGAATACATATTTGAAATTAAACCCTATACAGCAGGGGCATTCTATTGAAATTTGCTAAAACCTCAATATTATTATGTCTCGCGGAACTGAAAGTGGATGTTTACGTATAATAAAACACTCATTAGTAAAATAATTTACAGTAATACCTCGATATACGATACCCCTAGATGCAATACTCTGGCTTAACGATGGAGGTAGAAATTGTACCATACCCCTCCTAACGATGGCCAAACCCCAGTTTAACGATGGGATTTGATTTTTCTTACCGATTCTGATGATATTTTAGACTAAACGTGTGTGTTTAGGTTGATTTATAAATTGTTTTTAGATTAATGAGTTTTAACCATCTGTGTGGTGAACATTGTCATTTTGGGGTACAGTTTACTATGTCTGATTTTTTTCAGATATATTTGACGATATTCAGATTTGATTTGTTGGTTTTAGTGAGTTATTTATGGGTGTTATACCAATATTACAAGCGGCAAGACGTGAGAGAGAGAGAGAGAGAGAGAGAGAGAGAGAGAGAGAGAGAGAGAGAGAGAGAGAGAGTAAGAAGTTTCAGATAACCGATGAACCCACTTAACAAATAGGTGGTTTTCTGGGGGTAAGGGGAGGAGTTTGGGGGTGTGCGATTAACCTGCCCTCTGATGGCAGACTATCCTGTCCCCTTATTAGTGTTCATGACTGTACAACCAAATGATCCCACGAAACTATGATCCTTTATTAACCTGAGGATTGTGGAATTACCTTTCTTCCCCACCCCATGGTGTGCAAAAAATTAAGATTTTTTTTTAGTTTTTTATTATAAACTTTAAGATAAACATCCAGGGCATCATCTAGTGAAAAAACAAAAAATCTCTCTTTCTCCATCTGCGTAGTGCCATGCATAAATCTACATAGGGGGGCAGTGAAAAATGAAAAAAATATTGTTTTCGTTTATTATAAACTTGAAGATAAACATCTAGGGCATCATCTGGTGAAAAGAAAAAAAATCTTTCTCTCTCTGTCTTGTGTAGTGCCATGCATAAGTTTGGGTCGAGTAGTCATCAGTGATGCACGGCCAGCACAGCGTGAGCTGTGGCTCGCAATGTGATGCTACCCAGCCTGAGCTGTGGCTTCGCAATCCACGGGTTAAGAGAGAAAGAGAGAGAGAGAATGGAAACATAGTAGCCAGTCATTAAATAAAGAGTACCCCTTCCCCGCTCTCCAAGCGAGATGCTTCATAACTGTGAGGCTGATTTCACAACATTTATGGCATCAGATCTCCTAATATCACCCAAAGATACGTCAATGAAGTCATTCGCAGAGCATGGGTGCAGACATCTTGCAGTGATACATATGTGGCATCACAAGCTATGCACATGGAGGGCATGCTTTAACCTACTCCACAACACAGAAACAGTGTGTTTATCGAGTACGTGATCCCTTGGCCTGTCGATAGATGTTGGCCTTCAGCCACTCTAATCATTGTTACTCAAGAACCAAGGGAACTACCACAAAGAAATTGAAATTAATGGATTCTTGAGCAGAGTGACAATTTGGGAAGGATATTACTTCGGAACTACACCCAGCTAACCGTAACTGAAATTATCCTTACCACATACTTAATACACTTCTCAGCATTTCTTCTTCTATAAACATTCATCAAAAATACATTTATGTTTACTTAGTCATCCCATATACATCAAAATTAGGTTGAGTCAGATTTGGTTAGGATAGGTTAGCTTACCTGTAGCTACAGTGTCAGTTGGGCTGGCTCATTCCAACAAATGTCCGATAACGGTTGGAGTTAGAAGCTGAGAATCTCTCTTCCCACTTTTCTTTTACAGAGGACGTTTGTTTGTTTGTTTTTTATGCAAGGAAGAAAGAACCAAAGACCAGGACCCCGCAAACCGTTCCTTCCAAGAAAAAACAAAACAAAAACAATAAAAAAGAGAACAAAATTCAAGATCCGTTCAATTCGAGATTCATAGATACACTGTGTTTGAAAGACTGAAGATAACAGGAAGTCGGAAATACAGACAGAGGAAGACAGTTCGAGAGCTAAGCTGTTGCATAAATGAAGGACCGGGAATAACGGTTAACTCTTGCATTAGGGAGTTAGGAAAAGGGGTGAGAGTTTGTCGTAGTGGAGGAGGGGTGCAATCAGATAGTTCAGAGTAGCAGTGCCCATTGAGAGTAGTGAGAGAAAAGAGATAAAGATGCCACAGTGGTGCGAAGAGACAGAGGTTGATGGGAGCCAGTAATTGGAGGAGAGTTAATGAGACGAAAACCCTTTGACTCCACTTTGTTTAGAAAGAGAGAGAGAGAGAGAGAGAGAGAGAGAGAGAGAGAAAAAAAAAAAAAGAGAGAGAAAGAGAGAGAGAGAGAGAGAGAGAGAGAGAGAGAGAGAGAGAGAGAGAGAGAGAAAACCAGTTACAGGCAGACGCAGACACAGACGCAGAAACACACACACACACCGCTCGCTGGTGCAGTGGTAACGCTCTCGCTTGCCAACTGGTGGACGGGAGTTCGCGCCTCGCTCAGGTTGCGAAGTTTCACTGACGAAGTGGGTGGTTACTGTCCCCCTTGAGCAAGGGGACGGGTGTGTGCGTGTGTGAAGGTCACGGCCTTGCCCTTAGATCGGACTATATGAGCTCTCAGCTCCCTTCCGGGAGGGTAAAAGCTGACGATCACGACCATCAAGTGATCCTGACCGACCCGGTGAATTACACACGCACACACACACACCGCTCACTGTCTCAGTGGAAAAGTTCTCACTTGCCATCTGGTAGATGGGAGTTCGCGCCTCACTCAGGTTGCGAAAAGTTTCACTGACAAAGTGGATGGTTACTGTCCCCATTGACCAAGGGGACGGGTGTTTGCGTGTGTGAAGGTCACAGCTTTGCCCTTACATCAGACTATATGTGCTCTCAGTTCCCTTCTGGGAGGGTAAAAGCTGATGATCACGACCAGCAAGTGATCCTGACCGACCTGGTGAATTGGAAATTACACAGTAGAGGCGGTGGCTCAATCGGTAGAGAGGTGGCCTGCAGTTTTATCGGACCCAGGTTCAAATCCCCAGTGGGACAGGGAGCAGTTTAAGGATCTGAATTTCATAAATAGACTTTACTGATCTACCAGAAGACCCGCCGACATGTCGTAAAAATACCCCCGCTAATACCAATATAGCAGTCCTGTATGAGACAGCCCTAGCATGTATTCAGTATGGACAGTGGGTGTTAGCGTGGAAGTGGTGACATGTAGAGGTTTATGGTATGTAGGAGGACTATTGGACCTTGAGTGCAGGCTGTGAAGCCTATGCCCTGAGTCGGACACATTAAAAAAAAAAAAGACAAGAAGGCAAACACAGGCAGACACAGAGACAGATAAGCAACCAGATAAAAAGAGAGACAGACAGATACATGAACAGATGATCATATAAACAGACAGGTAAACAAACATAGAGCCAAACAGCCAAACAGACAGACAATCAGACAGAAAAGCTCTGACAGACAGGGACACACCAGTCAGTAAAGAGGTGGCCTGCAGTCCCACTGGACCCAGGCTTGAATCCCAGCTATTGCAGATAACAGTTTAAGAGTATGAATTTCGTTTAAACCCTTAACTGGGGGGCGTCACTTTTGTGATGCTCGGTTGCAATGGATCATACCATGGGGTGTCACTTTTGTGATTCTGTGTTATTATGAATTCTCCCGGGATTACAAGTGGTGGCTTGTATCATCTATCACTACTGCCAATGTCCAACACTAGTCACCACTCCTAATCTCATCTGTACTCCCATCCATTGTTGACAATTTAGCCATTTTTCACCGTTCTTGACTCTCCTCCCTAGCTCCTGTCCATTATGCTCTCCTCTCGCCTGCCCAGCCCCGCTGCGCTAAGCAAATCTTCCACGGAATTTTCCACTGATTTCATCCATTGAAATAAGGTTTATGCCCTATTCTTATACAAAATAATATATACCAAAAAAAATAGGGTAACTGATAGTGCCATACACCTGGAATTGGCTAATTATCACCTGACAACATCTCACGTGCACTCGTTTGCTAATTTCCCCTGGTAATTTCCCCTTGAAATATACCGTATAATCTATTCTCGTAATAAAAATATATATATGAAAGCAAGGGAGAAGCCTAAGTGATATTTACATTCACCTGGAACTATCTATTTTTTTTATGTATTGTCGAGATTTCTTACCAATCATTTCATAGCTTGTAAATTAGCAGCTGTCACCCTATTGACCTTGTCAACCCTTGCCTTCCCATATACACCGCAGGAATCAGTTCCTTGTCGTCCTCTGAGGTGAAACCATGTTGCACTCGCGCCCTGCCATTTCTGCTGCTTCTGCGCCCATTGCAAAGGGCCCTGTGACCTCTACCCCTAGAAAAACTCGCAGTAAAGGAGTTAGTGACTCAGCAGTGGAACGTGAACTGGCAGAATTGTCAATGATAATGATGGATAGTGACTTTGATCTTTCGGGTGAATCCTGTGATGAGCCTTGGGAGGAAATCGTGACAGAAACTCCTAGTACGAGTGCTTCAGTGTCCCAAGTTATCCCTAGCTCCAAGGGAAAGGAGCCCTTAGTGCAGCAAGGGAAGGAATTTGGGAAGGGAGTGAAAAGGTGGCGGGTTAGCCCCGGAACACCCGGAACAATGGCCCTGCATGACCCAGCCCACCATGAGTCCCGAGGTGAATCACCTCCCCACTCCCCCAGCCCCACTTCACTAATTTCTTCCTCATCTTCAGTGGAATTTTCTCCTGAGTCTTCGTCATCGCAGTCTCCACCAGCACCTACAGTGAAGGCAGGCTGTAGGGGACAAGGTAATTCCCTGACTCGTAAAAGTAGAGCAGCAAGTAGAGTAAGGGCTGCTAGTACTACACGGCAACTTAGGGTCAGTGAGAGTGACCTTGAAACAGCCCAGTCTGCCTCACAGCCACCTTCCACCCTCACCCACCCTACACCACCATGACATGGAATCCTTGACGCCTTCGTGTGGATGGAAGGTTCCGATTTCGTCCCTGAACATCTCCATTTCGATGAGAGTTCCTCAATGATACAGCCTGCCTTCACTCTTGACGAGGATGCTGAGTGTGTGGACTTCCTCTTGGCCTTCCTTGATAATGAAGTCATGCAGCACATATGTGATGAGACTAACAGGTACGAATCACAACGTGCTGCAAGTGGTGCAGGTGCAGCAAAGATGCAACAATGGACCGTGTTGGGAGTGCAGGAGCTGTGTATTGTATTCTTTGCCCTCATACTTTCCATGCCCCACTCAAAGAAGCATGAGTTGGGAGAATACTGGTCAGTGGACCCCTTACTACCCTCACCCACCTTCAATAAGTACATGGCCAGAGATCGCTTCCGGAACATCATGGGAAACCTGCACTTCGCCAACAACGATGCACCTTCACAAACTGACCCACTCTGGATGACCCGGGAGATTCTGAGCAAAATGAAGGATAAGTTTATGTCATTCTTCCACCCAATTCAGAAGGTTGTCATAGACGAATCCTTGGTTTTGTTCAGAGGACGTCTTAGGTTTGTACAGTACATTCCAAGCAAACACCATCACTTTGGAATCAAGTTCTTTGCACTGTGCGACTGTAAGACGGGGTACATCCTTGACTTTGTCATCCATTCAGCCAGCACTGTCGATCTGGACAGGACACACCCCCTTGGCTTCTCAGGCTGTGTAGTGAAAGGGCTCCTTGAAAGGTGTTTTGGTGGGAATCATATGCTGTATACTGACAACTATTATACAGCACCGAAACTTGCTAAATATCTTTCAGAGCACGGCATTGGCTCCTGTGGCACTGTGAAGAGCAATCGTGCCCACTTCCCCAAATTCCCAGAGGCAGGAAACTTGCAGCGAGGAGACGTGCACCTACGCAAGTCTGAGAAGATGGCATGACAACAGGGTTGTGCACATGCTCACCACCATACACAAGGGGAAAATGAAAGACAGTGGGAAAGTCGACCATAGGACAGGCGAACCTGTGAGGAAACCTGATGCTGTCATCGACTATAATATCAACATGCGGCTGGTGGACAAGTCCGACATGATGATTGGAGAGATCGACTGCCTCAGGAAGAATACTAGGTGGTACAGGAATGTTTTTCTGCATCTCATTGTCATGACGATGCTGAATGCCTTCATCCTGTACAAGATGAAGGTAAAGCCACACAAGTCCTTCTCCCTGAGGTTGTTCGCCAGGACTTGTGTTCAGCAGCTGCTTGAGAGATATGGTAGGGTGACAGCAGCAACTCCAAGGTGCCATGCTGTAAGGCTTCCCCACAGACTTGAGAAAGGGGCGTACATGGATCGGCACAGACTGGTGCAAATGCCTGCCACAACCAAGAGGAAGGCTGTGATCCGCAGGTGCCAGGTGTGTGCACATACCACCCCACGTACACCTGAGCACAAACTCACCTCTTGGCAGTGTGCTGAGTGCCAGGTTCCCCTCTGCGTTACCTGCTATTTTGATTACCACAGCCTGAAGCAGTTCCAAAAGTGCAAGTGGAAAATGTAAATAATGTGTAAATAATGTGTAAATAGCAAGTGAAAGAAATGGATGTAAATATGATGGAACAGTGTAATATCGTTTTATAAGTTACTCCAAGTGACAGTGCATTACATAGTGTAAGTAAAATAGAAGTGTAAATATTGAAAATACAATAGAAAATGTAAATAGAAATGTAAACAATTAGTAATTTAAGAATATGAGTACAAATACTTGAAGTTATGACAGTGAAAGTGAAACCTTGGCTCTCTACATGTTTTACTGAAAGAGAAATTGAAAACCTACAGTGACAATAAACTACTATTACTGAAGGAAACTTATGGATAAAGACTGCATATATATATAATTGTTATATAGTAATAGGTATATAAAGTGAGAGTGTTTTTATGAATAATAAAGGACAGAATACCAGCGGGGAACATAGGTATGGTAGCAGGCCGGGACACCACTGCCAAAGATAGATTAAGAACTTGGAGTTTCCAGGCAGACCAAATGGCATTGGGTCAAACGAGGGCAAGAGGAAGGCGCATTGACAACAAGATGGAGAAGTAGAAGGCCAAAGATCACGAGTCATCAGGATGACCAAAGGATCTTTCTAACTGTGCGGGAGAGACAAGTGATGTCATCCATGCATATAACTAGAGACCTGCAGCTGCCCTGTTACCACCGCACCACATGTCGACGCCTACATCACGGAGGAATTCACTGTTATTTCCCAGGCGTTAAGGAAACTTTGACTACCGCTCACAAAGAGGCACGACTGGGATTTGCATTATAACACCTGCCCATGGACGTAGAAGTATGGAAAACCACTATTTTCGGTGATGAAAAGGTATTCACCTCGATAGAGTATGGTGCAATACAATGCTGGGGACCCCTTAACACAAGATACCGCCATGAGAACATCAGTGAGATAAGGAGATGTGAACGGAACTCTGTGTCATTTTGGGGGTGGATGTGGGGATATGGACCGGGTGAACTAGTGATAATAGAAGGATGTTTTAACAGCCAACAATACATTCGAATACTAGAAGAAGTTTTGATTCCAACCGTAAGAGCAATGGCTATCCCTCACCCAATGCCCATGAGGTTTGTTCATGATAACTGTTCCCTGTAGCAAGTTGGTGCAGGATTGTTTGAGTGACTGGCCTACAAAAGGGTATGACATCAACCCAATAGAAAATATGTGTGCCAATATGTGCAGAGACTGGGACGTAGGAGAGGGAAGGAATGTGGCTGCCATAGAAATGAGAGCTCGCAAGGTGTGGGACAGTGAGCGGTGGCACCCAAATATCTGCTCCAGTCTCATAGAGGCTATTCCTACCAGGCTACGTGAAGTTGTGGGTGCGTGTGGTGGGTGGACATCACATTAATGCTGTATTTTGGAGGTTGCATTGTAAGTATTGTATGTAGGGAAGGCGTAATATGTGTGTGTGTGTTTATGTGTGTGTGTGTGTGTGTGTGTGTGTGTGTGTGTGTGTGTGTAGTTCATTTACGTGATCGTACGTTTGATGCAGCATACTTTCCTATTTATCATATTATGAATGTATAATATAATACTGTCTGGCAACGAATAATTATTTCAATGTGTATTATGAATTAATAAAAACCTCATGAACGGCTTAATTATTTAATATAATCGTGATATGTTATAAACTTCTAGATATTTTCCATAATGCAAGACATTGCATTTTCTTAACCCGCCCCGTCCCGTCGACATATGGGTACGTTGCAACGATTTGCATTTGCCAGTCCCGGTGACGTACCGGTACGTCGTGCAAATGCAAGGTCCCTAATTTGCACAATTTTCAATTTTCGCGCGTGATTTTTCATATATATACACAGGACACCTTCCTCTATTCCTCTACAAGATGCCAAGCAGGGACAATGCCTTACATGGCATAACCTCCCCCCTCCCCCCTCACGCCATTGTCTCGGCAATTCACCTGTTACCAGTGACCTGGCCAGTAAAGATACTCAGGGCCAGAGTGATTCCCCAATTGATGACAATGTGGAGGACAATGTTTACATAGCATTAGAAGAAGAAACAGTCAGAAATAATGATCAGGTAATGTGGCAAAAAAAGGTCAGGTATGGTGATTAGTTAGTGAGTGAAACAATGCTTATAATGCCTTTATTACTGCTTGAAAACCAATATACTCTCATACTACATATAAATTCGTACCAAATAAATAAATAAATACCGTTTATGAGTGGATAAAATAGTTACCCTCCCATAGAACTCGTTTTCTTTGGTGCCAGCCTGTTAGAAAACCCAGTCAGGTAAGGAGGAACTCCTACCTGGATTGAGTATTTTAAACCTCAGGTGAGCGATTTCTCTATGAATTTTCGATGTTTCTCACAAAAAGCGAAGGTTTTAGCCAAAAAAAAATATTTTGAAAATACCTCGGGATTGGGGGATGTCGGAGGTGCAGAAAACCTCAGGACGTGACGGGTTAATGATAAGCAATATTACAGTTTCCTCTTACAAAATAAAATATTGCATTCACTTGAAAGCGAGTCTTTCCATTGATAACATTCCTCATTTTTTCTATAGTTCATATCTACTATAAACAATAATATTATTCTGTATAACAATGATCTAACTACCAGTGAGGAATGGATATCTTAGATTAACTATTATGCACCATTTACGCAGAGTACTATAATTGGTCAGAATGTTAAGATAATGCTGAGAATATCGACCATAAAGGGGGAAAAAAATAACGCTGGCATGTGATCTCCGCGCAGAATATATGCGAAACATCAGAACCGGTTTGGTCCCTGGGAACCTTCAGAAGGAAGAGTAGAGCCAGAGCGCTTACAGGCAACATCTTTACTCGCCAAACTTTTCGACATCCCAATATGTCATCATCTGTAGTTTAAGAGCAAAAACGAAATACAAATACTACAATGGGCAAAGTGTACTACAAGAATAACACAGTTGGGTTTACACAATACTGAGAGAGACTGCAGACAATCCATTGTGGGGTGTAAGTAACAATGTACAACGATTCAAGAATTCGTAGGTCTAAGGTGTAACAGCTGTCTAATATTTTTAACATGATCTTTATTAAGTAAAACACTAAAAATCTCCGTGTGATTCTTCACGGCTGAGTGGGCAGGGTTGCGAAGTCTACACCTGTCCTGCTCGACAGACCCATGTGCTCATCCACTCAAACCTTGAAGGCTGTTGCGCTGCCACCATACCCCGCATGGCAATGAGGGCATGCTATGTTAACCCCACACACACACACACACACACACACACACACACACACACAAACACACACACACACATGCACACAGTTACAACTCTCCTTGCCTGGAAAATCGAAAATAGTGTGACTAGAATGCATCTATCTATCTATCTATAGCCCGACGCCCTAATCCCGCAAAGGGTGGCAGCAGACAAAACGCCTCCAAGTCCCTCTGTCACCCACCATTTGACTTCCCTCCCCCCAACTCACTCCCCCCTCCATCATATACCTCTCAACTCCATTCCTTCACCTCATCCTTGGTCTACCCCTCCCTCTCCCTCCCTCCACCTCACCTACATACACCCTCTTAGTCACTTTCATTCTCCATTCTCTCCACATGTCCAAACCACCAGAGTGTATTTCTCCTAATCTTCTCAACCACATTCACATCCACCTCACAACGTTCCTTCACTTCTTCATTCGTCAACCTGTCCCTCCATGTCACTCCACATGCTCCTCTCAAGTAGCTCATTTCCACTGCTCTCATTCTTGACTTGTTCCCCTCTTGCAAGGTCCACGCCTCTCTTCCATAAGTCAGGGTAGGGATCTCAATACTATCATACAGTGACTTCTTAACTTCCATACTCACCTCCCTGTTTCTCATCACTACCTTCAGTGAACCAACAACGTTCCTTCCCTTCTGTACCCTTTCATGCACTTCATCCCCCAACGTTCCATCCTTACTTATGGCACTACCCAAGTACTTGAACGCACTCACATTCTCCATATCCTCACCATCCAACCTCACTGTACACTCTGTGACTTCATTCCTCTCAAACACCATAACTTTACTCTTGTTTACATTAACTTCAGATTCCTCTTCATACACACTGTCCCAAATTTATTGACCAAATCTTGCAACGCCTATTCATCTTCACTCAACAATATTGTACCATCAGCAAACAGCAACATCGGAATCTTCCAAATCTCACCCTCATTCATCAGAGCCACCCCCATATCCACTGCTCTACCTTGCACGTCCTTTATAACCCCAGCCATGTGTTTATTAACCAGCCATGGAGACATCACACAACCCTGTTTCAGTCCAACACTGAGATCAAAGAACTCACTCAGCTCGCCATCCACTCGCACCGTAGCCCTAGCTCCTTCGTACATACTCTTCACAGCACTCAACAATTTCCTCTCCACTTCATATATTCTTAATACCTTCCACATAACTTGCCTATCTATTCTGTCATAAGCTTTCTCCAAGTCCATGAAGGCAGCATACACTTTCTTTCCCTTCTCTAGAAACTTCTTCACTAAACATCTTAGAACAAATATTTGATCTACATACCCTTTACCCTTCCTAAATCCCCCTTGTTCTTCTCCAACTAGCTCCTCTGTCATATGCCTAACCTTATCATTGAGAATTCTACCATATATTTTTCCAGTCACACTAAGAAGGCAAATACCCCTATGGTTACCACATACTTCTCTCTCCCCTATTCCTATGTATACCTGATTTCCAGTCCTCTGGAACCCTTCCCTCTTCCCAAGACAATCTACACAACTTTCATATCCACTCCACAACAATCTCACCCCCATACCTTAGTACCTTAGCATTTCACCACACACTCCATCATTGAATATTATTCATTTATTTTTAAATTTTACATATCGTTACTTATGGTATAACATTTGAAGACATGATCATCACACCTAAACAGAAACATGGAACCAAACATAGTACAGTCCGAATAAGTTTTTCTATTTTTTACTGAAATGTTCCTAATAGCAGTATTACGTACATAGTAAATTACGTATTATGTCATAAACCATGTCCTTACCTAACATTCGTATGGTTCATTTTCCAATAGTGTTTATAGCCATGCACTTACAGGCTAATTATATTAAGCCATTCCTTCAATAACTTTTTCATAAATTTTTTGTACTCGCAAATGTATCAACGCGATGCACGGTGCACTTCCGTTTGTTATCCTGCATCTTCCTTAAACTATAGTGTCTGATTCTGTTCCCGAGTATTCTTAATGTGGCAGAGCCATCTAGTGGTTAACTTGACCAATATACCTCTCGGTAGGTTTGGCTCTGGCGCCGGTTGCAGGAGTTTTGTCCATGACTGTACATGTACGCAGCTTTATTTGGATAGAGGTATGCAAACATGTTTCAATGCAGCTTCGAACACTAGGAGCAGAAACGATGAGACAAGTGTGTCCATACCAGGCAACTGAGACTTCATCATGATGTTCCCAGCACGATCTGGACGCTGCTGTTCCCAACATGTTTGCAGCATTTTCGTTACTGTTTGCTTACATGTTGCTAGTGCTTGTTTGAGCATACGTGTGGATGCGCACTTATGTTTTAGCTAGTTTAGTCGATGTTGCAGCTATAGACCAATGTGATAATTAAGATTAGATGCTTAAAAAATGTAATACCTTTGTACTTGAAAGTTACGAAGCATTATATATTTTAGGGCTTATGGGGGTGTCAGCGTTATACCTGCATAGTGTGTACCGACACCCTGATTCATATTCTGCTGTTGAGGTACCTGATACCGAATAACAAAGTACGAAAATCTACGAAAGTTTTTTGTGGACGAACTATAACCAGAATGGCTCCGGAGGAGAAAAAAAAAATGCTATAAACTTTCCCAGTTGACTGTCCATGTTACTTAACAGTGTTCGTTATTAACACGGTTCAAGATTTTTTTGAACCTAAGAACAGCCTTGGGATAATAGGCCTATTTCTTGTGACCCATTGTAAGAAGCAGCTAGAAGTAATTTCCGTTATTTATCTTAAAAACAGACAGCAATTATTTTTTCAGACTTGCCATAACCACAGCCGCTGTCGAAAATTTTTAAAAATGCCAAAACACTGTTAAGTTTTCTTTCAAGCACAGGTAGTTAGGGCAACCATTTCATTAGACCTGATTCATCACATCAAGTATAGGTCTGTAATTACCGAACAATGTAGGAGATTCCTAGTTTCCACCTCCCTGGAGGATTCCACATCATGATGTCTGCTTTACTACTATCTTCAAGGCAGACCTAACACTCCTCTAAAAACATCTCGTTCTGGAGACCACCGGCAGAGTGTCTTCCTTAGTTCCTGCCATGCACCATCTCTACATCGACGGTTTTGTGCAAGCAGATGGGAAAGCTGGATGTGCTATCTACTCACCCGATATGGACCTACTGGAGGGAGGCAAGGTTGGCTGCAGACTTCCACATTCGTCTAGGCCCTACCTAGCATGAGCTACAGGGACTTTTACATGCAGCTAGTCTCAACTCTCAGCGAAGGCTGAATAGCATAGTTATCTGTGATTCTCGGTCTACCCGTCAAGTTATCTTGTCTCCAAAACCCGCATGCTGCTGCTTAGTTCAACAAATATTATGCCAGTTTCAGCTCATGAAAATTCTCATACTATACAGTTCGTGTGGATTCCTTTGCTTATCGGAAATGCAGACAATGACACTGTTGACCCACTCGTGAAAAATGCCTGTGGACTGCCTCTACTTGAATGCTGAGCAGAGTCAGTGTGTGTCCGTCCAACACTATGACCTCTTTTGTCTATCTCCTCCTAAGTGTTGTCAACATGGACATCTGGTTTGCAAGCACAATGTTGTCTCTGCTCAACTTCAGCTACGATATCGCCCTGTCTGGCAAGTCTCTGAGGCAGGGGACGTGCCTCACTTCTCCTTCAAACTATGTGACTGCCCTAACGCCAACAACTTTCAGCATTACTGCTTTAAGTGTCCATAAGTCAGGGACCTACTGCCTCAGGGACAGTCCCTGACTGATATATGAAATTATCAACTCACAGACAATCATTCAGGTATCATTCTTGTGTGACATCCACACTTCCTGCATTGTAAACTCCAATATATCTATGTAACAAAACAATGTGCCCTGCAAGATACGAGTTCCTCTGCACATAATACTTTGCCTTATGGTCCTGTTGCTTGGTATGTCGCCTCTTGGGCATAATGAATTGATTAAAATAACATCACTCTTGTTCTAATGTTGTCCACAACAAGGAAAAGGCCTACAAAAGATACAAAAGCCAACCCTTCCCTGAGTTGCCCGGAATTGTGCTAAATCTGGCCTTTGCTCTGCTTGAAATTATTTTTCTTTCTAAATGCTCTGAGCTCTCAAACTCAAAATTCTTCTCGCTCCTTCTGGCACCTGGCCAAAAATCTTTCGAACTTCTTTTCCTCATCATCCTTCCCTATTCTTTTCCACTCTTATGGCTTTTATAGCTATTTCTTCTGCTAGAAAAGGATTCTTTTCTAATTTTCACCACTAATTCCACCTTAGACATTTTTTTTTTCTGTTCCTCCTCCACTCCCCCCCTCTGACTTAAGTTCATGTATTTTCTGTCATCATTGGCCTCAATACTAACAAGGCATATGGACCTGATGGGGACCATCCTGTTGTCCTCAAGAACTGTGCTTCTGTGCCTACACCCCTCCTAGGTAAACTATCCCACCGTTGTCGGTCAACTTGTACCGTTCCCTCTTCGTTGGAATTTCCCCTCATTCATCCTGCTCCAAAGAAGGGTGATCATTCCCAGCTCTCTAACTATCGTCCAATGCCTTTAATATCCTGTTTTTCAACATTTTTTGAGTCTCTTAAGAAAAATATTTTAAAGCACTAGCCCACCACAACTTTCTTTCTGATCGTCATTTTTTTAAATGGAGAAAACAAGGAACCAAATGCCAGAGCCCGCAAACAGTTCTCTCCAAGAACAAACAAGAACAATACAAAAGAGAGCTAAATTCAAGCCCCATTCATTTCGAGATGCCTGGACACACTGCGTTTGGAAGACTGGAGATCGTAGGAAGTAAGAAATACAGACAGAGAGAGACAGTTTCAGAGTTGACTTGTTGCATAAATGAAGGACTTGGAGTAACGGTTAACTCTTGCAATAGAGAGTTGGACGTAAAAAGGATGAGAATTTGTTGCCATAGGGCTACGCACCCATCGTAGAGGTGGAGGAATGCAAGCAGCCAGTTCAGAGAGGCAGTGAAAATTGAAGTAGCTATAGAAAAGAGACAATGATGCAACAGTGTGGCGAAGAGACAGAGGTTGAAGGGAGCCAGTAAGAGGAGGAGAGTTGATGAGACAAAAAACCTTTGACTCCACCCTATTGAAAAGTGCTGTATGTGGGGAGCCTCCCCACACATGAGAGGTGTATTCTAAACAGGGGTGAATAAAACCCGTGTATAAAGTCAACAACTGTGCAGAGGTAAAGAAGCTACGGAAATAGCTTAGCACACCTAATCTCTTGGAAGCATATTTTACAAGAGGTGCAGTACGATCTTTCCAAGATAAGTCCCGAGTGATTGAAACCCCAAGCATGTTCAAGGATGATGGAGAAAAACCACCTTTGGCTCTCCTCTCCGTTCACTGATCCACCTGGTGAACAAGCCTACATCTTTTCAATCCTTAATGACCTTGAGCAGCTTGTACAGCACCCTACCCGTATCTCTGACGGCTTTGGAGAGAGCTCTAACATGACCTCTTCCATACAACTAATCCTTGTGCATACACTGTTAATCTTTCCTCTTCGTTGGGCTCCTCCGATCACAACCTTATTATCTTAACCTGTCCTGTCGCACCAGTATGGCCTGTGGACCCTATAAAGAAACGTCGTCTGTGGCACTTTGGAGCTGCAGATTGGGAGGCCCTCAGACAGTACTTCTTTGTTTTTCCATGAAATGATTATTGCTTCCATGGCCGGGAGCCATCTGAGTGTGCCTTGTGCATTACGGAGGTTATCCTCTCGGGCATGGAAGCATACATTCCTTGCTCATATCCTTTGACTAATGCAAGAAAGCCTTGGTTTAATCATGCTTGTTCTAATGCTGTCCACAACAAGGAGAGGGCCTATAAAAGGTACTGGAGCTAACCCACCCCTGAATCACATCTTGTTTATGTTTCTGCTCGGAATCGTTCTAAGTATGTTCTTCACACTGCTAAAAATATTTTCATCCGTACTAAATGCTCTCAACTCTCCTACTCGAATTCTTCCCGCTCCTTCTGGCACCTTGCCAAAAACCTTTCCAACAACTTTACCTCATCATCCTTCCCTCCTCTTTTCTATTCTGATGGTTCTGTAGCTATTTCTTCTGCTGATAAAGAAGAACTCTTCGCTCAGACTTTCTCCTACAGTTTCACCTCAGACGATTCCGGTGCTGTTCCTCCATCACTTCCCCCCTCAGACTTCCTCATGGTTGACATTAAAATTTCTTCAGCTGATGTATTTTCTGCCATCACTGGCCTCAATACTAACAAGGCATATGGGCCTGATGGAGTCCTTCCTGTTGTCCTCAAGGACTGTGCTTCAATGCTTACACCCTCCCCAGGTAAACTCTTTTGCCTTTGTCTGTCAACTTGTACCTTTCCTTCTTGCTGGAAGTTTGATCTCATTCAGCCAGTCCCAAAGAAGGGTGACCGTTCCCAACCCTCTAACTATCGTCCAATGGCTTTAACATCCTGTGTTTCAAAACTTTTTGAGTCAATTCTTAACAGAAAAACTTTAAAGCATCTTTTCTATCACATCCTTCGTTCTGATCGTCAGTATGGGTTCCATCAGGGATGCTCCACTGGCGATCTCCTCACCTACCTATCAGACTCCTGGTCATCCTCCTTTCGGGACTTTGGCGAAAGCTTTACCATTACACTTGACATCTCAAAGGCTTTCGATCGAGTCTGGCATAGATCTTTAATTTCCAAACTGCACTCTTACGGTTTCTATCCTTCTATCTGTGCCTTCATCTATAGCTTCCTTTCTGGTCGTTCTATAGCCGCTGTTGCAGATAGCCATCGTTCTTCTCCTAGATCTATCAACAGTGGTGTTCCTCAGAGCTCTGTCCTATCACCAACTCTCTTCCTTTTAGTCATCAATGACCTTCTAAGCTGTACAACTAATCCTATCCACTCATTCACTGATGATTCCACCCTCCACCTTTCTATTTGGTTCCCACAACGTCCATCTCAGCAGTGACTTCAACAAACAAGGGATGAGGCTACAGCACACCTAATGTCTGACATAGCTCGATCTCTGACTGAGGTAAAAATAATCTTTTTGTTTTTAATGCATCAAAAACTCAGTTTCTACATCTATCAACCTGACACAATCTTCCACAGGAGTACCTTCTAAGGTTTAATAATATCCAGCTCAATCCTGCATCATCCTTGAACATGCTTGGAGTTTCTTTCACTCGGGACTTACCTTCGAAAAATCATATTGCATCTCTTGTAAAATCTGCTTCCAAGAGATTAGGTGTGCTAAGCCGACTCTGTATCTTCTATACCCCTGCACAGTTGTTGACTTTATATACGGGTTTTATTCGCCCCTGTTAAGAGTACAACTTTCATGTGTGGGGAAGCTCCCCGGATAGAGCTCTTCTCAACAGGGTGGAGTCAAAGGCTTTTCGTCTCATTAGCTCTCCTTCTCTTACTGGCTCCCTTCAACCCCTGTCTCTTCGCTGCATTGCTGCATCCCTATCTCTTTTCTATCACTACTTCAATGGTTATAGCTCCTCTGAACTGTCTGCTTGCATCCCTCCATCTCCACGATGGGTGTGTAGCACCTGTCTAGCAATAAGCTCTCATCCCTTTTCTGTCCAGCTCTCTAATGCAAGAGTAAACCGTTACTCTCAGTCTTTCATTTATGCAACAGGCCAGCTCTGGAACTGTCTCCCTCTGTCTATTATTCCTACTTCCTATGATCTCCAGTTTTTTAAACGCAGTGTGTCCAGGCATCTCTGAATGAATGGATCTTGAATTTGGCTCTCTTTTGTATTATTTTGTTTTTTTCTTGGAAGGAACGGTTTGCGGGCTCCTGTCCTTTGGTTCCGTCTTTCATGCATAAAAAAAAAGCTGGATATTATTAAGCATTAGTGGGTACTCCTACAGAAGATTGTGATTGGTTGATAGGTGTAAAAACTGAGGCTTTGATGCATTAAAAACAACCAGATTATTTTTACTCCAGTCAGAGATACGAGCCAAGTCAGACACTACGTGTGCCATAGCCTCATCCCTTGTTTGTTGAAGTAACTGCAGAGATGGACATTGTGGGAACCGAATGGAAAGGTGAAGGGTGGAATCATCAGGGTACGAGTTGATCAGGTTAAATGTACAGCTTAGGTCATTGATGAATAAAAGGAAGAGAGTTGGTGAGAGGACAGAGCCCTGAGAAACACCACTGTTGATAGATCTAGAAGAACGATGGCGGTTTACAACAGCGGCAATAGAACGACCAGAAAGGATGCTATAGATGAAGACACAGATAGAAGGATAAAAACCGTAAGAGGGCAGATTGGAAATTAAACATTTATGCCAGACTCAATCAAGAGCCTTTGAGATGTCAAGTGCAATGGCAAAGCTTCTGCCAAAGTCCCGAAAGGAGGATGACCAGGAGTCTGAAAGGTAGGTGAGAAGATCGCCAATGAAGTGTTACTGATGGGTTCTGCCAGGGACGTTTCACCATTGACCTTCTCACCTACCTTTCAGACTCCTGGCCATCCTCCTTTCGGGACTTTAGCGAAAGCTTTGCCATTGCACTTGACATCTCAAAGGCTTTCGATCGAGTCTGGCATAAATAATTAACTTTCCAAACTGCCCTCTTAAGATGTCTATCCTCCTAGCTGTGCCTTCATCTCTAGCTTCCTTTCTGGTCGTTCTATAGCCGCTGTTGTAGACGGCCATCGTTCTTCTCCTAGATCTATCAACAGTGGTGTTCCTCAGGGCTCTGTCCTATCACCTACTCTCTTCCTTTTAATCATCAATGACCTTCTATACTGTACATATAACCCTATCTACTCATACGCTGATGACTCCACCCTTCATCTTTCCATTCGGTTTCCGCAACGTCCATATCAGCAGTTACTTCAACAAACAAGGGATGAGGCTATGGCACACCTAATATCTGACTTGGCTCGTATCTCTGACGGGGGTAAAAATGATCTGGTTGTTTTTAATGCATCAAAGACTCACTTTTTACACCTATAAACCTGACAAAATCTTCCACATGTATATCCACTAATGATTAATAATATTCGGCTTAATCCTGCATCATCCTTGAACATGCTTAGGGTTTCATTTACTCGGGACTTATCTTGGAAAGATCATATTACATCTTTTGTTAAATCTGCTTCCAAGAGATTAGGTGTACTAAGCCGACTCCGTTCCTTCTTTACTCCTGCACAGTTGTTGACTCTATACAGGGGTTTTATCTGCTCCTGTGTGGAGTACAATCCTTATGTGTGGGAAGGCTATCCACATACAGTTCCTTTCAAAACGGTGGAGTTAAAGGCTTTTCTTCTCATTTACTCTCCTCTTACTGACTCCCTTGAACCTCTGTCTCTTCATCGCACTGTTTCTTTATCTCTTTTCTGTCACTGCTTCAATGGTCACTGCTCCTCTGAACTGTCTGCATGCATTCCTCCACTCTACAACGGGCACTTAGCACCCGTCTAGCAGCAAACTCTCATCCCTTTTTTATGTCCAACTCTCTAATGCAAGAGTGAACCGTTACTCGCAGTTCTTTATTAATGCAATAAGTCAACTCTGGAACTGTCTCCCTCTGTCTTTTTCCTGCTTCCTGTGATCTCCAATTTTTCAAATGCAGTGTGTCCAGGCATCTCTTGTATTTGTTTTTCTCTTAAAAGGAACAATAATTGCGGGCTCGTGGCCTTTGGTTCCTTCTTCTTCAGATAAAAAATGAATCATCTACAGCTTGCAGCCTGGTAGTTCTATAGCTGCTGTCGTTAACGGCCACTGTTTCTTTCCTTAGGGCCGTACCACTCAAGAGTTCAGGCGGCGCAACGGCGACATTCAGTCGTCAGATGCTTCTGAGGATCAACCATACTTACAAAAAGAAATCTTGACTGTCAGTTTTGACAAGACACAGTTAAGGAGTTTGAATGCCGCGAGGGCTCCAAGATTGGAATAGAATGCGCTGTATGAGCAATTACAGCACACGAATTTTAAATGTTTCTACTGTTTGATAAATCAGACTTCGGAAACCGAATGTAAACTGTTATTTTTATGTTGGAAATATATATTTATGCACTGAAATTGGTAAAAAATTATGGCAGAACGGATAAAGCGTATTCAGTTATGAGCAAGATACTATGTACTGTATGGGCTAAGCACGAATTATAATTTATCCTGTGTTGTTATTTGTATGAAATTAATAAAGTTATCTAGATCTGAAATTATACCAGCAAAGTGAATGTATTATTACATACGTACATAGACTTCAATGGTATGTTTCCCGCCAGCTCATCACTGAGTAGACTGTAGCACTGAGGATTCAGAATCTAGCACCAGTCGAGCAGGGCATTACTCCCAAGGTGGATGGAAAGCTGATGACAGGGAGAGCTGGAGCTCCCGTTTCATCAGCCCTTGGGACTAGTGCCTGACCATTCCCCTTTGCTGAACTTTTACAGTGTTTCCAGGCCCAGATGGAATTCCGCCAATTGTTTTGAAATAGTGTTCCCCTGATCTTGCCTCTGTCCTAGCTAAATTATTCAGACTATGCATACGTACTTCTTTATTCCCAAATTCATGGAAAGAAGCCAATATCCACCCAATTCCGATCAAAGGAAGTTCCTCTGACCCCTCTGATTACAGACCAATAGATGTCACATCTGCTCTTGGTAAGGTACTTCAAACTTTAATTAATATGCACATTGTTAAACATCTTGAATCCAACAACTTAATTAGTGATAGACAATATGGTTTCCACCACGAAAGATCCACCGTTGACGTACTCAATCTCCTAACTCATACCATCCATCAATCAATTGATCTACATGGAGAAATTCATGCAGTAGCTCTTGATATTTCTAAAGCTTTCGACAGAGTATGGCACCGTTCCCTGCTGTCCAAACTCCCTTGCTATTGACTAACGTCTTTTGTTCCTTTGATTTCTTCATATCTTAGTGACAGGAAAAAAAGAGTAAAAGTAGATGATGTATATTCCAATTTCCACTCAGTTAACGCCGGCATGCCACAGGGGTCAGTTCTGGCGCCAATCCTATTCCTGGTTCATATTAATGATCTCTTATCTGTCACCCACAATCCCATCCACTCATAAGCAGATGGCTCAACACTACATAGTTCATTCACACTCGGACACCCATTAAGAAAGTCTAATATCTCTACCTCTCAACTCACTACAGCCACCTACATAAATCAAGACCTATCTACGATCAGTGAATGGGGACAAAACAACCTTGTCTCTTTCAATGCTAGTAAAGCCAAATACAGTAATACCTGTACTATCTGGACGCTCACTTTCCGGACACCCCACTTACCGGACGTTTTGGTCCAGGGATACAATATTCCCAAAATTGCCCCAAAAGTGCAAGAATTTTGAAAAAATCCGACTTTTTTTCCCCCCCGGAATTTGAACTCGGCACACGCGGCGTGTACCAGCTGTGTTTTGGTGCGTAGTTCAGCCACCGTCCACTAGAGCACTCCTGCATCCTCCCAACTTACCGCCTGTCTCTTGTTGTGAGTGCACGCTCGTCATCATGGCCGCCCATGTGCTCACTTTTGTAGTGGTGCCCTACCTGCTGCAGGCTCTCCCGGTGCTCTCCTGCCTCTTCTTCGTGTGTGTGATGATGGCCCTGCCGCCTGAGAAGAGGAAGAGAGTGGTTTTGACTCTGGAGAAGAAGAGGGAGATATTGGACAAGGTGGACACGGGATGGTCAACCTCACACACCCTCCGCGAATTCAACCTGGCCCAATCTACTTTGATATCTAGAGATCCTGTGACAAACTCATGCAGTACACGGCTGACTTCTCATCGAAGAACAAATGCAATGTGGAGAGGAAGATGATGTTTACTCCCCAGTATGCTGAAGTCGACCGCTCCACGTTGATCTGGTATCGACAGCAACATGCTGCTGGTGTGCTGGTGCATGGCATGGAGCTGAAGGCTGCTGATGAGAAGTTCACAAGGCTTCACGATGCCCCAGACTTCAAGGCATCCAAGGGTTGGCTCTTTGCATTCAAGTTACGATGTGGCCTTCCCAACCTTAAGTCTCGTGGCGAAACTTTGGACGCCAACGACGTTGGAGTAGAGGAGTTTTGGCACAAGGTGAAGGGCTTGATCGACAGGGAGGGCCTCACTCTTGGTCAAGTCTACAACGCTGATGAAACTGGTTTATTCTATCGCTCTTTGCCAATGAACACTCTAGCCGACGAGACAGAGAAGCGTGTACCTGGTCACAAGCTCTGCAAGCAACGGATATCTGCTTTGTGTTGTGCCAATGCTAACGACGTGCACTATCTCAAGCCCGTTATTGTTGGCCGTGCAAAGCAGCCTCCGTGTCTTCATGGGGTGTCCTTCCTGTCGTTTGGTACCATTCTGTGAAGGCATGGTTCACTGCCCAGATCTTCAAAGACTGCTTCCACCAACATTTCATCAAGGAGGTCATCAATTACCAGACGAAGACACTGGGAATCCTGTGCAACCAGGCAAAGGCCCTCTTTCTCTTGGATAATGCACATGCCCACCCGTGTGACAAGGACCTGGTGGCTGAGAATGGGCGCATTAGGTGCATGTTTATGCCACCTAATATGACTGCTCTCATCCAACCAATGGACCAAGGAGTGATCGTTGCAACGAAGAGGCTGTACCGATGGAAGTTTTTGGACCAGGTGAAGGTTGTTCTCGAGGACGAGGATGAGCGCAGGGAGGGACGGGACATGCGAGGCCGGTGGACTTTGAAAACATTCGACGCTACAACATCAAGTCTGCAATTTACAACTGGGCCAGTGCATGGAAGGAAGTCCCTATCAAGACTTTAGAAAATGGTTGGTCTCGTCTACTTCTCGGAATGGATGCAGCGCACGATTTGCTAGGTTTTGACGTGGATGATTTCCATGCTCGCCTATGTGCGCATGGCGATGATGTTGATGTGAAAGAAGTGCGTGAGTGCTTGGATGAAGACGAGGGCGATTTTGGGTATCAGACCCTGTCTGATATTGAGATCGCATCTCCAGTTGCAGATGTCAGTACTCAGCTTGAAGGTTCCGACGAGGATGGTGATGAGGATGCGAACTCCTCTCAGCGTGACACTACTCCAGCCATCCCCAAGCTGAGCGCACTCCAGGAACACGTAGAGTTTGTTCTCAACTACCTGGAACACCCGGACTGCGACAGGAAGATGGGGCCCTTGGGACTTGTGGAGGAAGTGCATGCTTTCAGGTAGCGCATCATTAATCATCAAAATCGTTGTTCCTTGTGTCAATCAACCGTTGACAGCTTTTTCAGACCCGTGACCCCCACTGTACCCAGCCCTGGCTCCACACCATTGCCTCCCCATGACAGGCCCTCATCCTCCGAGCCACAGCCCAGCACATCAGGCACAGTGGAGTCACCACTGGACGTGAGTTTGTGTCTCTCTTCAGAGTCGTATGCAGTGGGTAGTCTATTACCACGTCCTAACGATGCACCCATAGGCCACCTGCATCAGCTACTCTCAGACTCTGACAGTGAATAAACAGCAAGAACTCGCCACTAGACCACACGGGAATTTACAGTGTTGTGTAGTGAAAAAAACAGTGCGGAGTGTTAAGAAATTAGAATTCTGAGTGCAACGACTTAAGTGCAGAGTGCAACACTGATTTTATTGACATTCAATGGAGCACAAATTAGAGTGTGTAGCGTTAAGAAAATAGGATTTATGAGTGCAAAGACTTAAGTGCAGAGTGCAACACTTATTTCATTAAGGTACAATGGAGCGCAAATTAACTCGTCACGTCCCGAGGTTTTCCGCACCTCCGACATCCCCCAATCCCGAGCTATTTTGGAAAAAAAATTTTTTGGCTAAAACTTCCGATTTGGTTGAGAAACAAAGGAAAATCATCAAGAAAGGGGTTACCGTGGTCCATAAGTGGTCAGAACAGGTGAGGTCCCCCGCGCCAGGTATCATATTCTATCATTGACGTGTGAGGCGCTCACGTTTTCTATGGTAGGAATTATTGGGAGAAACAACAAACAACACCTCTACATTTATTGAATTTGAACTAATGAACAATAAGAGTAACAATATAATGAATTTCAAACACATATATATGAAAAATAAGCATTGTACCTTCGCACGAGCATAGCGAGTTAGGTCTGAGTGGTAACATGCTATGTGCTAAGTTTCTTGTATCAGTCAACATATCATTTTTTCTACTTGTATACTTCTGTTTCATTGACATTTTACCTATTTTTACTGTTTGTAAATGTTTTCAGATGTTTTCATTCATTATGATGACATGCAGCATAAGTATAGCGCACATTGGCTTACTAAGCGCACTCGCTATGACTCGTATTTCAACATACCCAATTGTTTTATCACTTTCCTATTATTTTTTCCTTTACATAGAACCTTTCCTCCACCACTGTAAATGTTTTCAATTATTTACATTGATTACCAAGGCATTTAGCGAAATGCTAGCGCATATTCACGTAGCAAGCACAATCTCAAACACTCGTGTTTCATCTTCTACTTTATTTTTTCACTCCAATTATACTTTCCCGCTTACATTACACACGTTTACACCCCTATACTGCACTATACATAGTTACTGGCATTATTTATTCAAGTGAGCATCAGAATATCGCATGAAAATACCCTCACAATGAATGTTTCGACCAACATAATACTCACACACTTATATACTAATTCTTCACATATATTACACACTTTACCACTTGTTGACTTCTATTTTCATAATTACGGGCCTTATTCATTCCATTGAGAGTCAGGATATCGCATCTCTATACACACGCTAGGAATATTTTGACTTAGAATATATTTCAGCACTTACAATAATTTGAACTTATATTATACCCGTTTGCATTTCCAATAATAATATTTACATATTTACGGGCCTTATTTATTGCACTGAGCGACAGAATATCACATCAAAAAACCCTCGCTAGGTATATTTCCACTTACAGCATATTTATACACTTACATACAATTTTTGCACTTATGTTATACCCGTATGCACTTTATACTAATATCCTCAGATCAACAGGACTGATAATTTCACTGAGCGTCTGTTTGTCGCATTTACTTCATAGTTTCAGCGTCCTATCGCATTCACACCATATTAGAATTGCATCAAGGTGTGATATTCGCTGAAACATGGGTGAATACAGAGACCCACGTCACACTCGACGCACTCATTGCGGGTGTCCTTCCTCTGTGTGGTGAGTCTCACCCAGGATTTGCTACACACGTGACACCTGCGTTGGGGCCTAGGTCTGTTTGGCTGGGGAGGGATTGGAGTGGGGAAATGGCGGCCAGATATTCTCAGGGGAGTTTGGGCAATAGGGGGAGTGCGGGTGCGATGTTAGGGCCTTTCAACAGCATACAGTGCAAACATCTCTCTTGTGAGCTCCCTCACAAACCCTTCAAAGGTTTCCTGAAGTCCTGTTGTCATGGCGTGAAGGTGGTGGCAATTCAGAGCAGTGATGTCTAACAAGTGAAAGAACAGTTTCTTATACCACTTCATCATGGTCCTGGCACATTCTACCGTCGATATCATGGAGTCTGACTGGTCCACCAGGCGCATGTTTATGTTATAGTCCATGACACACTCAGGTTTCCAAATGAGACGCCTGTTCTCGCTCCGGTAATCAACGGAATCAGTACGGTGCATCAAGGGGCGGTGAACTGTGGACAAGAGGCTTACTTCTCTATTATGGTTCCACACAGTTGCAAGGATGTTGTTGGCTTTGAAGAAGACAACCTCATTCCTGTAAAGTTTCCGCACTACCTTGACCATGTGACGCCGGTTCACCTTCACGGTTCCACAGATTCCCGTTTCATGTGTGTGAAGATAACGAGTGAGAAGAGGGCTAGTGTACCAATTGTCCAGGTAGAGGACGTGACCATGATGAAGGTAGTCTTCTATCATTGTCTTTACCACTGCTTTCGAGAGTCCAATACTCCGATCTTCTATTATGTCTGTCTGTGCACCGGTGTACAAGACTATGTCTTGCACGTATCCAGTCCTACAGTCGCACATAACAAAGATCTTGAACCAAAAACGGTTCCTTTTGCTGGGTATATACTGCCTAAATGAAATATTACCTCTCCACAACACAAGACTCTCGTCTATGACGAGGTCTCTATAGGGATAAAATGACGAACGAAAGGTTTGCCTCAGGTGATCAAAGACCAACCTAATTCGCCTCATCTTATCTGTGTCTTTCGCATTTGCAGGATCATCAGCATCATAGAAATGGAGGTGACTTAGAATTTGTTGGAAGCGATTACGGATCATGACTTGCCCAAATATTGGTGTAAGCATAACAGGGTCCCTTGTCCAGTAAGCCGGAATTCTGTTCTTTCTTATATTACCCATCAAAAGGACCAGGGCAAAAAATAGGAACATTTCTGAAAGGGAGACAGGGTAATCATATATGATAGAATGCCTGCTCCTTGTTCCCAATCTTTCACTCTCACGGCGCTGGGTGCTTGCAGAACGGTTGGTTTGGTCAACAGTCTGCTCCACGATTGCCTCACTAAAAAACAGGTGGAAAAAATCCATCCTGGTGGAATTCCGGTGAATTCCAGGAGCAATGCAGCCAGCCAGTGCGCCCCTACTCAGTGAAAGGGTGAATGAGGGGAGAAAAATCACTCCCATCCTCCCAATTCCATCCCACAAATCCCTCGTCCCCATCATCCCCATCACGACCTTCGTCTGCGTGGGGAGGAGATGCTGGTGGGGGAGGTTGGGGAGAAGGAGTGCGGAGGGCTTCCCCACTCTCACTCCTCTTCCCTCTGCCTATACCCTTTCCCTTTCCCTTACCTTTACGGCCTTGAGGAACATTAGGGGGCTGTGGGGATGAAGTTCGGGAATACTGGGGAGCATAAGACGTGCTGGGGAGTGGTTCCTCCCCACCTTCCCCCTCCATCACAACACCACTTGATTTTTCATGCACCCTCACTCGCCCATGTGTTTGAGGATATTGGGGAGCATAAGACGTGCTTGGGAGTGGTTCCTCCCCACTTCCCCCTCCACCACAACCCCACGTGATACAGAAAGCACCCGCACTCACTCACGTGATACACCCCGCTGCCTCACACTACCTAGGGAGAGCGATGACTCACTCACACCACTCTCACTTTCCATACTCCTCCCTGCACTTTCCCTTTCACTCCCCACTCCCTGCATGGCACTTCCTATCTCCCCAAACAAAATACTAGGCCCATACCTGCTCGTCTGACGTGGTGTGCGCTCTGGGCCATGATGAGTAATCACCTCACGTCCATACCACGTGGCAGCACGTCCCACGGCTCCGTCCTCATCCTCGTCCTCGTCCTCGTCATCAAATTTGGGTTCCACATCACGTTGGGGCTGCGCATAGGATGTTGCACGTGGTTTTTTGGCCGGCTGCCCCTCTCTAGCAGCACGGTAAGTCACGTACTGCCGCTTCCTGGGGGACGGGACTTCTTCATCACTGCTGGTGGTTTCCTCCTCCTCTGGCTGCACATAATCTTTGTAAACAACCTCGTCGTCCAGTGGGGAATCACTGTCGCCTGTAAAGGCGTCTAGGGCGGCTTGAATTTCAACCTCTGAGAGACCTCTCGTCGCCATGTCTGTGCAGGACCGTTGCTAACAGGTGAGTGAACGAGCCGCGGGTGAGCGCGTGTCGCGTGGGGTCGCCGAGTGTCCCCACCTGGTGGCAGGTAGGGGAAGGTCAAGCGATGATACGTACCGAAAATCAAGCGCAAAATTTGAAAATTGTGGAAATTATGCACTTTGCAATTGCAGGACGTACTGGTACGTCTCCAGGACTGGCAAATGCAAAACTTTGCAATGTACCCTTTCGTCGACGGGACAGGGCAGGTTAAACTAGAGTGTGTAGTGTTAAGAAAATGGATTTATGAGTGCAAATGACTAAGTTCAGTGCAAGACTTCATGTACAGTGTACTGCAGGTGCTTCAGGTACTCCTTTTTACTGTCAGAGTCTGAGAGGAGGCGGGTTATTCATCAAGATGGCCAGGGACTTGTTGTAAGTACCCAGAATGTTTCACACTGTTTCGAATTTTCCATACTTGCCTCTCAAACCTCATTTCACTCTTTTATGTCCCTTCTTGGTGTGAATAGGGTCTTAGGTGCTATGCATGTCCAGTAGGGAGGTGTTTTTCTTAGTTAGGCTAGGTTAGGGTCCATAAGTAACCAGTCAAGGATCGAGGAACTTCTTGTAAGTACCCAGAATGTTTAATATTGTATTTACTCACCTCTAAAACCTCATTCTCTGGTTCTTTTGCATTTATTTCATTCTTTTATGTCCCCCATTGGTGAGAATTGGGTCTTAAATAGGTGCTATGCATGTCCAGTAGGGAGTTGTGTAGGTGTTTTTCTGAGCCAGGGTAGGTTAGGGTCCATAAGTCCAAGTCCAGGAGACTAGGGCCCACTATCCGGAAGGGACCACTTTCCAGACATGCCTTTGGCTCTATTACAGCAAATAGTGGAGGGATTACCATATATACAATTTACTAATAGACAGATATTGCCAGATTCGTACATTACCTTCAGTGGTACTAATATTCCCATCTCCAAAAGTATTGAAATTCTTCGCATCTCACTTAACAATGCCCTCAGCTGGACCTCTCATGTTAGATCACTTGCTAAAACTGCCTCAAAGAAACTTGGATTATTGTACAGAGTCCGTAACTTCTTCGCTGATGAGCAGTTACCTATAATTTATAAGAGTCATGTGTGCTCTCAGCTTGAATATTGCTCATCCTTGTGGAATGGATGTGGAGAGGTTGCATTAAAACAACTAGACAAAATTCAGAACAAAGCTGTTAGAATTATTAACAACCCTGCCATTACAAATAAACTACCTCTCCTGCAAGTAAGAAGGAATGTTGCCTCCCCTGCATTATTTTACTGATATTTTTTTGGCAAATACTCATACGAAATTGCGTCCATGGTGCCACCTCTCCATGCCTTCCCTCGTGCTACACGGGCATCTGGTAGCGCTCATGACTGGAATGTCACTCAGCCATATTGCAGAACTTCTGCCTATCAGAATTCTTTCATTCCCTGAACTGCATCTCTCTGGAACTAGCTTCCCCAGCATTGTTTCCCTCCAAATTTCAACCCACAGCTGTTCAAGTCTAGCTGTTACAGATATTTTGTGAACAGAGGACAAGAGTAATCTGGTGTATGGATTATTTTTTTTTTTTATTCATTAGTTTTTCCTTCCTCCGTTCTATTAAGAAAAAAAAAAAAAAAAAACAGAGACTAGGCCAGCATGCTCTCCAGTACAAGATTCTCTAACTGTAAACACCTAACTACATGCACAGTACACACTACACTTCCTATTCAAAATTAAAAAAGAAAAAGGGCATCTAATAACTAAGCCTTGATGTCCCCAGGGGGGGAGGAGGAACCATAAATGCCTCCACCATCCGCCCCTCTCCTGTTCACGACTCAATGAACTGCCTGGAACCACTGTCTCCCTCACTTCTTCATTTCTGCAACATTCACGGCCTTTCCTCTAACTTTCTCTCTGTTGAGCACTGCCTTTCCTCTGAACCTCACCTTCTCTTCTAAAATGAGCCTCAGCTGTCTTAGGCAACTGATAGCAAACCCTCTTCTATATCCTCCTGCTTTCTCTATGCCCATTTCAAAGCCAAAGGTGGCTGTTGTGTATATGTACACAACAACTTAGCTTGCACTCATGATCCTGAACTTGATTCTTCTGAATTCTCTACTCTCTGGCTTCGTCTTTCCAGTCATTCTCTACCTAAATATATCTGTGCTGCATACCTATCCCCAACTTCTACTGAGTATGAAAAATTCTTTGAATATCTTACTTTTACAATGGAACACATTCTATCCATTTATCCTTCCTGTGAAATCTCCATTCTAGATTTCAGTGTTCACCACCACCTTTGGCTTTCCTCACCTTTCACTGATCCACATGTTGAACAAGCCTACATCTATTCTATCCTTAACCCGAGGCGTTCCATCGACGTATGAGTACGTCGCAACATTTTGTCACAGCTATACCCATCGACGTAGCAGTATGTCACTCAATTGCAAGGTTCATAATTCTCACAATTTTCAATTTTTTTATGTAATTTTTGGTACATATACACAGGACACCTTCCTCTACAAGATGCTAGGCAGGGACAATGCCTTACCCTGCATGACCTCCCCCCCTCCCGCACGCCATTGTCTCGGCAATTCACCTGTTACCAGTGACCTCACCAATAAAAACATTCAGGGCCAGAGGGATTCCCCAATCGATGACAGTATGGAGGACAAAGTTTATGTGGCATTAGAGGAAGAAACAGTCAGAAATGTTGATCAGGTAATGTCGCCAAAAAAGGTCAGGTATGTTGATGTGTTAGTGAGTGAAACAATGCTTATATTGCCTATATTACTGTTTGAAATCCAATATACTCTCATACTACATATAAATTCGTACCAAATAAATAAATATCGTTTATGTGTGGTGTGGAATAGTTACCCTTCCATAGAACTCATTTTCTTTGCACCCAGCCTGCTAGAAAACACAGTAAGGTAAGGGAGTACTGCTACCTGTATCGAGTATTTTAACCCGCCCCGTCCCGGAGACGTGAATTCACGTCCTCACATGATGTGCACTCATATCCCGGAGACGTAAATTAACGCGGCATCATTGCAAGGTCCCTAATTTGCACAATTTTCAATTTTCACGAGTGATTTTTGGCACGTATACACGGGACACCTGCCTCTACAAGATGCCAGGCAGGGACAATGCCTTACCCAGCATGACCTCTTCCTCCCCTGCTGCATGACCTTTTCTCAGCAATTTACCTGTTATCAGTGACCTGGCCAGTAAAGCCATGTCATGCCACGGTACGAAATTCAGGGCCAGAGTGATTCCCCAATCGATGACAATGTGGAGGACAAACATTAGAGGAAGAAACAGTCAGAAATGATGATCAGGTAATGTGCCAAAAAAAGATCAGGAATGGTGATGAGTTAGTAAGTGAAACAATGTTTATAATTCCTTTATTACCGTTTGAAAACCAATATACTCTCGTACTACATATAAATTCGTACCAAATAAATAAATAAATACCGTTTATGAGTGGTGTAGAATAGTTATCCTCCCATAGAACCCGTTTTCTTTGCAGCCAGCCTGATAGAAAACCCTGTAAGGTAAGGAGGTACTCCTACATGGATCGAGTATTTTAAACCTCAGGTGAGCGATTTCTCTATGAATTTTCGATGTTTTTCACCAAAAGCGGATGTTTGAGCCAAAAAAAAAAAAAGGTTCAAAAATGTCGGGAATGGGGCGTACCACTGCCCAGAAAACGTTGGGATGGGGCGGGTTAAACCTCAGGTGAGCAATTTCTCTATGAATTTTCGATGTCTCTCACCAAAAACAGAGGTTTGAGCCAAAATAATTTTATTTCAAAATTTGTCGAGATTGGGAGAAGTCAGTGGTGGAAAATTGGTCGGGAAGGGGCGGGTTAATGACCTTTAGCAGCTTGGACATCACCCTACCCGTATCCCTGACCGTCTTGGAGAGATCTCCAACATACTTGACCTATTCCTTACAGCTAATCCTTCTGCTTACACTGTTAATCTTTCCTCTCCTTTGGGCTTCTCCGATCATAACCTTATTACCTTAACCTGTCATATCACTCCAGAATGGCCTGTGGACCCTACAAAGGAATGTCGATTATGGCACTTTGGATCTGCAGACTGGGAGGCCCTCAGATAGTACTTCTTTGATGGAATGATTATCGCTTCCATGGCAGGGAGCAACTGAGTCTGCCTTGCGCATTACGGAGGTTATTCTCTCAGGCGTGTAAGCATACATTCCCTTCCCATATCCTTTGACTAACGCAAGAAAGCCATGGTTTAATCTTGCTTGTTCTAATGCTGTCCAGAAGGAGAGAGCCTATAAAAGGTACCAGAGCCAACCCACCCCTGAATCACATCTTTTTTATGTTTCTTCCCAGAATCGTGCTAAGTCTGTTCTTCACTCTGCTAAAAAATAATGTCATCTGTACTAAATGCCCTCAACTCTCCAACTCAAATTCCTCTTGCTACTTCTGGCACCTTGCCAAAAAAGCTTTCTAACAACTTTACCTCATCATCCTTCTGTCCTCTTTTCTACTCTGATGGCTCCATAGCTATTTCTTCTACTGATACATCAGATCTCTTCACTCAGACTTTCTCTTTCATTTATGCCTTAGACGATTCTGGTGCTGTTCCTCCATCACTTCTCTGTGACTTCCTCATGGCTGACAGTAAAATTTCTCCAAGTTATGTATTTTGTGCCATCACTGGCCTCAGTTCTGACAAGGCATATGAGCCTGACTGAGTCCCTCCTGTTGTCCTTAAGAACTTTGCTTCTGTGCTTACACCCTGCCTAAAAAAACTCTTTCGCCTTTGTCTATCAATTTGCCCGTTTCCTTCTTGCTTGAAGTTTGTTCTCATTCAGCCAGTCCCAAAGAAGGGTGACCATTCCCAACCCTCTAACTATCTTCCCATTGATTTAACATCATGTCTCAAAAGTTTTTGAGTCTATTCTTAATAGAAAAATTATAAAACATCTATTCTATCACAAACCTCTTTCCGATCGTCAGTATAGGTTCCATCAGGGACGTTCCACTGGCGATCTTCTCACCTACCTTTTGGACTCTTCATCCTCCTCCTTTCGGGACTTTGGCAAAAGCTTTGCCATTACACTTGACATCTCAAAGGCTTTCGATCGAGTCTGTCATAGATCTTTAATTTCCAAACTGCCCTATTATTGTTTCTATCCTTCTATCTGTGCCTTCATCTATAGCTTCCTCTCTGGTCGTTCTATAACCGCTGTTGTAGACGGTCATCATTCTTTTCCTAGATCTATCAACAGTGCTGTTCTTTAGGGCTCTGTCCTATCACCAGCTCTCTTCCTTTTATACATCAGTGACCTTCTAAGCTGTACATCTAACCCTATCCACTCTTACGCTGATGTTTGCACCCTTCACCTTTCCATTTAGTTCCTGCAACGTCTATCTCAGCAGTTACTTCAACAAACAAGGGATGAGACTATGGCACACCTAATATCTGATTTGGCTCATATCTCTGATTTGGGTAAAAATAATCTTGTTGTTTTTAGTGCATCAAAGACTCAGTTCTTGCACCTATCAACCCAAGAAAATCTTCCACAGGAGTACCCATTAATGTGTAATAACATCCAGCTCAATCCTGCAACATCCTTGAACACGCTTGGTGTTTCCTTCACTCGGGATTTATCTTGGAAATATCATATTATATGTCTTGTAAAATCTGCTTCCAAAAGATTAGGTGTGCTAAGCCTACTCCATACCTTCTTTACCTCTGCATAGTTGCTAACTTTTTACATGGGTTTTATTCGCCCCTGTGTAGAGTACAACTCTGATGTGTGGGGAGGCTCCCCACATACAGCTCTTCTCAATAGGGTGGAGTCAAAGGCTTTCAGTCTCAATAACTTTCTTTCTCTTAATGGCTCCCTTTAACCCCTGTCTCATCGCCGCACTGTTGCAGCTTTATCTCTGTTCTATCTTTGCATCAATGGTCACTGCTCCTCTGAACTGTTTGTTTGCATCCCTCCGCCTTTATGGCGGATGCATAGCACCCACCTGACAACAAACTCTCATCACTTTTCTCTCCAACTCACTAATGCAAGAGTTTACCGTTGCTCCCAGTCCTTCCTTTATGCAACAGGTCAACTCTGGCACTGTCTCCCTCTGTATTTCTTACTTTGTATGATCTCCTGCCTTTCAAACGCAGTGTGTCCAGGGATCTCGAAATGAACAGATCTTGAATTTGGCTCTCTTTTGTATTGATTTTGTTTTTTTCTTGGAAGGAACGGTTTGCGGGCTCCTGGCCTTTGGTTCGTTCTTTCTTGCATAAAAAAAATATTTCAGAGTATCCAGATTATGTTCACCTCTACTCATGGAGCAGTATATCATATGTTTTTAAATTTCTATTGGAAGATGTAAATACATAGGTGTTACAGAATTTTTTCAGCATGCATTCATCTTGGCTTCAGTATAAGCTGGTTCGCAGCACCAAGAAATGTGGGATGCACAAACACTCCTCCATTTTTTTCCAGCAATTTTTTCCACAACTATCATCCAGCCACGACCAATAGACCATAGTGAAAAATATCTGTTACCGGATGTGTGTACTATCAAAGTTCTTTAATCAGATTCTGTATATTTGGCTATAGTTTGTTCCCTATACTATTGCTACCTCCCATCTCATAGGTATTACAGTATTAGTAAATTTCCATTTTAGCTTAGTAATCCACTCCTTTGGTATTCACATTTTTTATTATTACCGTTCCCTTCAAAGGGTGTGCAGTGATTTAAGTTACTTGGTACAGCACGGTATTTCTCGCTCCAAGTCTACTGGATATCTTACCTTTTTTCCCAGAAATCATTCCACCTCTACAGTAGTTTCATCCAATTCTGTTTTATACATTTTCAGACTGCTTACTATTTTGTATTCCTAGCTTTCTCCTAAACTATTCACTTATTTGATGTTGATCTTCTCCATTACTAAATATTTATCTCATTATTTCCTTTTTCTCACAGGCATTGCTTAACTGCTCCCTCATGCTTTTATGTATCTGTTAAGAAACAGGAGTGCTACCTGGATGGTACTGGAGGAATCCCGATGATCCTCCCCTGGGGGTAGGGTTTTTTTTCAAGAATACTCCCCCAGTATCTCTGCTTGTCGTAAAAGGCGACGCGACTAAAAGGGTTGGCGGAGGGTTAGTGCCCCTCCCCGGAAAACAACTAACTAAAAAAACAAACAATAAGCCTCGGACAAGGACTGACCAAACGATGACGACCAAGGACCGGACAAAGGACATGGTTATCTGAACGTGGAATGTAAGGGGAGCGAATGATGAGGTGAAAGAGAGAGAGATTGTCCAGGTGCTTGAGGGTGTGAAAGTGGATGTATGTGGAATAACTGAAACAAAATGGAGAGGAGAAAGTGTGAGAGAATGGGAGTATGGATGGGGTATATGTGCAGGAGTAGGTGAGAATGAGAGGGCAAAGGAAGGAGTATGTATAGTTGTGAGTAAAAGATGGAAGAGGAGCATAAGACAGTATGGATCAGTTGGGTCAAGGATTGTGTGGGTAAAGTTGAAAGTTGGAATACAAATGTGGGCGATTGTGTGTGTGTATGGGCCAATGCAAGATCGTGCTACCAGAGTGAGAGAAGAGTTCTGGACAAGTGTAGAAGTGTGCATGGAAAAGTTTGGAAGGAATGAGGGAGTGTTTCTGATTGGTGATATGAATGGTAAAGTAGGGAATGTGAAGGTGGATGGAATAGTTGGTGAGTGGGGTGTGCCTGCTGAGATAGATGAGAATGGGAGTGCGTTAGTGAACATTTGTGCTGAGAGGGGGTTGGTGATAGCCAATACCCTCTTCAGGCATAAAATGATCCACAGATATACATGGCGAGTGATGAGAAGAGTGGGTGGTGAACTGAATGAAAGGAAGGCAATGATTGATCATGTGTGTGGATGAAACGATGCGAAGATGTGTAATGGATGCAAGAGTTTATAGAGGTTGGGGGAGTAGACTTTCTGACCACTACTTGGTGGTGGCCAGAATTAAAATTCAAGTAAGATAGAAGAATAGAAGAAGGGAAAGATGAGAGGAAGGAATAGTTGCAAGGAGAGTGGAAAAGTTACAAGAGGATGAGAAAAAGGCGGAGTATAAGAGCGAAGTGGAGGACCGATTGGGCAAATATGAATTGGAGCGGATGGGAGACGTGGAAGGTGTGTGTAGGATATTTACAGGAGAAATATGTGCAGCATGTGATGTGGTGTGTGGAAGGAAGAGAAGACGGAGGGGGGTGCAAGGAACAGCGTGGTGGACTGAAGAGGTGAAACAGGCTGTGGCACAAAAGAATAAAGCATACAATGAATGGATGAGAAATAGGGACGTGGAAGAAGTTGAGAGGCGGAAGAGAGAGCTATATGTAGAAAGAAAGAGAGAGGTGAAAAAATTAGTAAGAGAGAGTAAGAGAGTGGATGAGGAATTTGGAAGGAATTTGAGTGTAAAGTGGAGGGACTGTAAGAAAATGTTTTGGAAAGAGGTGAAAAGAGTAAGACAGGGTGGAAGTGAAGTTAGCAGGGGAGTGAAAGATAAAAATGGTAGATTACTAGTGGAGAAGGGAGAAAAAGTGAGCAGATGGAGATAACACTTTAAGGAATTGTTGAACGTAGAGGATGGAAGTAATGCGAGTATAAGTGGCTGGGGAATGGCTGGGAGAAGGAGGGATGTGAGAAGACAGGAAGAAATCAGTAGGATAAAAGTTGTGGAAGCAATGAAGAAAGTTAAATTGGGGAAAGCCCGAGGAGTTGATGGAGTGTGTGGTGAAATGCTGAAGCATGGGGGAGAGATAGTAGTAGAATGGATGTGGAAGATGTGCAGATTGGCCTGGGAGGAAGGTAGAGTCCCGGAGGATTGGAAGTCAGGTATACCCTTGTACAAAGGAAAAGGGGAAAAAGAAGTGTGTGGCAATCATATGGGCATTTGTCTTCTTAGTATAATAGGAAAAGTGTATGGTAGGATACTTATTGACAGAGTTAGAGAAAGAACAGAGAAATTAGTTGGAGAAGAACAGGGAGGCTTTAGGAAGGGAAGAGGTTGTGTTGATCAGATATTCATTCTTAGATCTTTAGTGGAAAAGTTTCTAGAGAAGGGAAAGAAGTTGTATGCGGCTTTCATGGATTTGGTGAAAGCATATGACAGGGTGCATAGACCAGGATTGTGGAAAGTGTTAGGATTGTGGAAAGTGTTAAGAATATATGGAGTAGACGGGAAGTTGTTGAATGCTGTGAAGAGTATGTACGATGGTGCGAAGGCTGCAGTGCGTGTGGATGGTGAACTAAGTGAATTTTTCTCTTTGAAAGTTGGGTTGAAACAGGGATGTGTCATGTCTCCATGGTTGTTCAATCTGTACATGGATGGGGTAATAAAAGAGGTACAAGGTAGGGTAGTGGATGTTGGAGTGGCCTTGGTGAGAGAGGATAGTGTTTGGAAACTCCCTGTACTGTTGTTTGCAGATGATACTGTGTTGTTGAGTGAAGACGAAGGGGAGCTGCAAGGCTTGGTGGATGAGTTTGGGAGAGTGTGTAAGAAACGGAATCTAAAGGTGAATGTAGGGAAGAGTAAATTCATGGTCTTTGAGAGAGGTGAAGTCAGTGAATGTACAGGGGGGGTTGGATGGAGAGGAATTGGAAAATGTGAGTACGTTTAAGTACTTGGGTAGTGTGATGAGTAAGGATGGAGGTTTGGAGGGTGAAGTGCTTGAAAGGGTACAGCAGGGAAGAAAGGTTGCTGGTTCTTTGAATGCAGTGATAAGAAACAGGGAAGTGGGCATGGAAGTGAAAAAGTTACTACATGACAGTATTGTGATACCAGCTCTAACGTACGGAAGTAAAGCTTGGACGTTGTTGGAAGGACACAAGTCAAGAGTGAGAGCAGTGGAAATGAGTTATTTAAGAGGAGCCTGTGGAGTCACATGGAGAGACAGGCTGACGAATGAGGATATAAAGGAGCGTTGTGGTGTTGATGTGGATGTGATAGGAAGCGTTATGAGGAACACACTGAGGTGGTTTGGCCATGTGGAGAGGATGGAGAGTGAAAGACTGACGAAGAGAGTGTATGTGAGGTGGAAGGGGGAAGAGGGAGGGGGAGACCGAGGATGAGATGGAGGGATGGGGTGGAGAGGTATATGAGAGAGGGGGGTGTGAGTTGGGAGCAGGGCAGTGAAATGGCGGGGGACAGGGCGACTTGGAGGCGATTTGTTTGTGGCCACCCCAAACGGGATTGAGGCATCTGGCAATAGATAGATAGATAGGTAGTTTCCAGATAGCCCGCTGTTGTGAGCATAGTTATTTTGCAAAGCTATGCATTAATTTTTATTCCTCTCCTCTCTATAGTGATGTATTTGGATGATTGTTTATTAAATTATGTAATTTAATTTCAGTTTGTATAATTAACCTCCACCCACCGGGGTTTTCCCGACGTCGCCCACTCCTCCCTATGGGGAATTTCTGTGATTTTGGAAAAACTACTGTTACTTAAAACCCTAATATCTGCCAAACTGTAATAGCAAGAGAAAAAAAAAATCAAGATAGACAAGACTCACGAACTCTTCCTCCTTCAAAGGAAAGGATCTCCACATCTCCAGGTAGTCCCATCAATGAGTAAGGACAAGTTAAAGATGACTGGTTTTCCATGTTTTGCCAGGCTAATCCAGCTGCGCGCCACTGCCAGTGACCTTGGACTTGCTGGCTAGCCATGGCAGCACTGACCAGAGTGGTGATTGTAACACTGCCCAGCCTCTTGGAATTTTCCACTCATTCTTTTGACTCTTCCTTACTCACCGTTTTAAGGATGAGTCATTACCCTGTCCATGTGGCTTCCCATAGGATTTTCCACCCATTTCATAGCACCACAATGCCCCACAGGTGTGTGGGAATAGAATAGCTCTTTGATTTTCTGTACTCACTTCTTGCATCAGTTATAATAATTTCACTCCATTACGGCACTTATATTTGCACTTGACATCATGATTATGGGTAATTGCACTTTGAGAAGTACATGCTTTGGTTGTTTCATGCAGTATGGTTGAGTATGAGGTAATTACTTGTATAGAATTTATGACTCTGTACCAATTAGGGGTATCGTGAAATTATTACCAGTGTTATACAGAACTTAATTTTTTTGTACTTCACATCACAAGCATGCTTATGCTTACATATTCAACATTATTTTCTAAGTAATGAGGGGAAAAAATTTTGTTACAGCCAACCATTTCATTTTCCTTCTCTCATGTGCACTTTTGGTTTTCTTTCATTGTACTAGATGGGGTTACTCAAGGTATTTCCAATCATTGTTTCACAAATAGCCATAAACAGTAACACTTATTACAATTCACTTGTAAAACTTATTATAAAACGCTTATTTTATAATACATACTAAATGTAACTTATCTTACTTTTCACTAATGTATAAAAAAAAAAAAAAAAAAAACGAGCATTTCTATTTACTATTCACAATTTCCCACACACCTGCTCAGTCACTGAACTCTTTTCCCAGCGGTAAGGGCAGAACTTTTGCTGGAGTCGATGATGCAATCGGCCCCGTGCATGGGGGGACGGAATTGGACGAGGATGATTAGGAAGACGTCACTCTACACTCTACCAGTGCCGTGTGCAGAATGAGCCGTGCGTCAGTGGGATACCTTAGGTACCTACCTACCCTGTGGTTGTCACAGAAAATGGTCACAGGTTCAGAAGGTGGCAGGAAGATGCCTGAGGCTAATCCCATCAACCGGCGGTGCTCCGCACCCCAAATTGTGATGGTATAACATGTCAACCGGCACGTACGGGTTAAGCATTAACAGTACTACATAACGTGAGCTCTGGAATATTGTGGATGTCTCCAACCTTGAACTGTTGTTGCTAGGAGTACGTACTAGAACATTTGAGTCAGACGGGAAGTTTATCAAACGATCGGGGAGAGAATAGAGGAGGTTTCAGTTTAGTCTTACTTGTGGCCTTGTGAAGTTAGTATAGCTCTGGAGTTGTGAAGTAGGTTAATTAGCTGGAAAATAAAGACAAACATAAGAAGAATGTATTATTGCAACACCTGAGTTGATGTTGTGTACATTGCAAGTCTGACCTTATGAAGAACAATTCACTGGATGACATCCTTCTTATACTGAACTACTGTACCTGCAACCTGTGGCAATGTGGGATGACGATGTAACAAGTGGTGTCAGGAGCTGGATCAGGAAGTGCTACAGTGTGTTAAATTGTCGACCTGGAGTCGGAATGTGTGCAGTCAAGAAGCCAATCTAGGCAGGAGGAGGTATTTCTGGCTGCAGTAAGAAGTTACTACAAGCACAAAGTGAAGGACAGAATGAACTCAGTTAACAGCTACAAGCACAAAGTGAAGGACAGGAGCTCAAGAATGAACTCAGTGGTCAAGTACAAGCACAAAATGAAGGGCAGAAAGAACTCAGAGAACAACTACAAACACAAAGTGAACAACTACAAGCACAAATTGAGGGACAGAAAGAACTCAGTGAACAACAACAAGCACAAATTGAAGGACAGAAAGAACTCAGAGAGCAACTACATTCACAAAGTGAAGAACTAGAAGCACAAAGTGAAGAACAGAAAAAAATGATATGAACGGCTTCAAGAGGCATTACGGGAGCAACAGGAGTTGCAACTGAGGATGCAGATACAGCTAGGCACTTTCACCGGGAAAATGAAGGAAAAACAGCAAAGGTTGAAGGAGGAAGTATGAGGTGAGCAGTAACGTGGTGGAGTGCAGACAGCATGTAGACGACCAGTTGAGGAAAATTAGCAAGGGAATCGTGATGGATTGCAGACATGTAGATGACCAATTGAAGATTATTAGTGAGAGAATTGAGGCTGTAGAGAAATCTTGCACTGCCGAGCCTCAGATTAGTGTACAAGGAGCATGTGTTAAAAAAATGGACAGTGTATGTTGAATCTTGATGAATACTAAGCATCTAAAGGTAGCATTACAGGGTTGAATAATCAGAATGTAGGAGTTTTAAGTCCTGGACTTAATTATGATGCCCCAGTTTTAATAGTCCAAACCAGTGAAGTACATGGTTATAATGGGGTCCAATTAAAAAGAATCCTTAAGAATTCGATGGCAAAGTACCTTGGAAAGCTTACTGTGCACAGAATGCTTAAGATGATAAGCGAAGTTAATGAAAATTGGTACTGGCCTCAAAGGTACTGCAATGGAGATTCTTGGCCAAATGTCAGTGGAGGAGAGGAACAAGTGCTGGAGTGCAGATATGGGACATTGTACCAAACTGACTTTCATAAAGCAAGGTTCTGGACCCGTGTACGGGCTCAAGGTGAATCCCTTCAGCAGCTTGCTCATCACCTAGAGAGTATGGCACAGAAGGTGTACCCTTGAGCAGTGCCTAACCTGTTGGCTCTTCTTCGGAGGGACCAGTTCATTGATGCTGTTCGTAGTGCAGAGTTGAAAGTGCACCTGAAGCAAGCATAACCAAGTAGCATGCAAGTAGCACTAGCCAGGACTGTGGAATTTGAGACCTACATCAGGTCAAGTACATCCAGTTTGTAGGCAGGTCGTAGTGCAGGATTCAAGACAAGAAAGGGTAGGTACGTGATGCAGAGAAATTTAACCCGCCCCATCCCGACCACTTTTCCACCACTGACTCCCCCCAATCCCGACCATTTTAGGAATTTTTTTTTTTTGGCTCAAACCTTCGCTTTGGGTGAGAAACATCGAAAATTCATAGAGAAATCGCTCACCTGAGGTTTAAAATACTCATTACAGGTAGGAGTACCTCCTTACATTACTGGGTTTTCTATCAGGCTGACACCAAAGAAAATGAGTTCTATGGGAGGATAACTATTTCACACCACTCATAAACGGTATTTATTGATTTACTTGGTACGAATTTATATGTAGCACAAGAGTATATTGGTTTTCAAGCAGTAATATAGGCATTATAAGCATTGTTTCATTCACTAATACCTGACCTTTTTTTGCCACATTACCTGATCATCATTTCTAACTGTTTCTTCCTTTAATGCTATGTAAAGTTTGTCCTCCACATTGTCATTGATTGGGGAATCACTCTGGCTCTGAATTTCGTACCGGGGCATGACATGGCTATACTGGCCAGGTCACTGATAACAAGTGAATTGCTGAGACAATGGCATGCAGGGGGGGGGAGGAGGTCATGCTGGGTAAGGCATTGTCCCTGCCTGGCATCTTGTTGAGGAAGGTGTCACGTGTATACGTACCAAAAATGACTCGCGAAAATTGAAAATTGTGCAAATAAGGGACCTTGCAATTTTGTCACGTTTATGTACGTCAACGGGATTGACAGTGACAAAACGTGTGGATGTTAAAGAACGTTGACGGGACGCCGCGGGTTAATGGAAGTTGCTGGTATTGTGAAAAGCCAGGACACTGGAAAGAGGACTCCTACAAATGGAGGAGAGAACAAGAGAAGATCAGAGGAGATTGCTGGTTCTGCAGAAAGCCAGAACAACATGAAGGTGGATTGATACAAATGGAAGGAGGAGCAAGAAAAGAGCAGTGCAAGGAGACCTACTATTGCAACAAAAGGATGTTGGACATGTGGTGAGGTGGGACACTTCAGTTATGACTGTCTAAAGGAGAAGGAGAATAAGAAGGCTGCAGAAAGCAAGACAGAAATGAGTAAATTAGTAAAGGCTGGTGTCAAGTGGCAACAGCCAGCCAGTATTTCCCAAGTAGCCCCATCACTGAGAAAATGGAAGAGAACTGTGATTGACAGTATGCGAGTAGACGGAAGAATGGACGGCAAGAGGTGTTTCCTAGTGAATGATTCAGCCTCAGAGAAGTCTTTGGTGAGGCCTGCTATGTTATGTCACTGTTATCTGCCTGAGTCATCAGAACAACTGTGTGGCATTACTGGGCACCACACACAACTGAAGGGACCCTTAGATGTCCGGATTTAAGTGGCAGGGCAAGAGGCTATGCCTCCTGTCAATGTGGTCGACATAGAAGTTCTTTGCTTTCTTGGTCTGGACTATCTGATGTCAATGGGATGTGAGCTGGATTTCAGCTCCTTGAAGCTCAATGTTCTAGGAATGTTGGATCCCACCATGGCAGTGAGACATACCAGTTCTGGTTGTGATATCTCCAAGATTAGAACTGTTGCTTCAGTGTAAGGTGAGTCACTCTTTTGGCAGCAGGCTAGGAGTGATGAAGCCTGATGGACAGTGCAAGACGAAGAATGGAATGATGGTAGGGAGGACTTTGGTGGATACAGGCGCAGGTGAAGTGCCAGTTGTGGTGGCCAATTTCTCCTGCGAGACATAGAAGATCAACGAGGAAGAAATTGTTGGACTGTGCCAGACAGTGGACCCTGTGTGGCATCAGGGGAAGGCCTGTAGAAGGATTGTAGTCAAAGAAGATGGGAATCTACCAGAACACTTACAAGACATGTTTTCAAGGAGTTGCCAGTGTCTGGATGACTCACAAGTGGAACAAGTGAAATTTGTTGATGTCTTTTCCACTGGAGACCTAGACCTGGGATGCACAGATCTGGTGATGCATTGTATTGACACACGGTGATCACCGCCCAATTAAACAGACTTCTCAGTGGATGGCGCTAGCCCAACAACTAGAAAAGAGGAGGGTGATGGAGAACCTTCAAAGCCAAGGAGTAATAGAAAAGTCAGCAGTCCTTGGGTGTCAACAATTGTTCTGGTAAGAAAGAAATATTTCTCAGTGATGTGCTGTGTGGATTACTGAGCCCTAAATGAAGTGACGGTGATGGATGTGTACCCCTTGCCAAGAATTGGTGGTACGCCAGATGCTCTGTCAGGTGCCAAGTAGTTTTCCCCCCTGGACGTAAAAACAGGATATCACCAGGTCAAGGGCGCAAAAAAGAACAAGGAGAAAACAGCATTTTCATATGGGTAGGTTTTTTTTTGCAGACTAGTGTGATGCCATTTGGCTTGTGAAATGCCCCAGCTACTTTTAAGTGCCTCATGGATCTAGTACTAGATGGCCTGCACTGGCAGACAGTTCTCATCTATCTTGATTATGTGATGATGTTTGGACAGACTTTCGATCAGTAATTGGGGAGGGTGTCAGAGGTGTCCAACAGAATTCGAGCAGTGCACCTCAAGCTGAACCCTAAGATGTGTTGCATGTTCCAGATGGAAACGAAGTACCTGGGACACACTGTAGGTGAGGGCGGCATCTGTACTGATCTGGGGAAGATGGCAGCTGTAAAAAACCTGTCAGTTCCAACTAGTGAGAAGGATCTATAGAGTTTCCTGGGTTTGTGTACCTACTATTGGCATTTTGACAGGGACTATGCAACAATAGCAGAACCTCTGCACAAGTTGTTGGGAAAGAGACAGAAGTTTATGTGGACTGCAGTGACTTGGAAGGCCTTCAATTAACTCAAGCATGTGTTGAGAAGGTCTCCAGTGTTGCCGTACCCAGAGTAGAGTCAGCCTTTAATCCTATACTGTGGCACTAGTGACCATGGCATTGATGGAGTCCTGTGACAAAAGAAATATGGCAAAATGTATGTGGTGGGATATTACAGCAAAAAGCTCAGCCCACCAGAGCGGAACTACTGTGTGATCCGTAAGGAGCACTTGGCAGTGATGAAGAGCAATAACTTCTTTCATCCCTACTTGTATGGATCCTGCTTCATCATCAGGGTGGACCATGCAGAACTGCTGAAGACATTAAAGAATCCAGAAGGACAATTGGCACACTGGCTCGGGACACTGGGCCAGGACAACTATGAGGTGCAGCACCATCCTGGGAGGGTATGTGGCAATACTGACAGCCTTAGTTGTCAGCCTTGAGACTCAGTTTGCTAGCAGTGTAGAATGAAAGAAAATCTTAGCACGAAATGTAGCCGTAATGCAGTGACAAGGCCAGTGTCAGCTGAAGAAGACCTGAAGTGGATGCAGATGGATGGTACAGATTTACAACCAGTGCTAGAGTAGCTGCAGTGGAGTTCAGTGCGACCATCTTGGGGAGAGGTTTCTGGTTCAGTTCTGTGACTTAGAGCTACTGGAGTCAGTGGGACCTTCTTCATTTGAACAGTAGACTACTGGAGCATCAGACACCCGATGGCCTCAGCAAGTACTGGCAGTTGGCGGTTCAAAAAAAAAAAAAATGAGGTCTGAGTCTCATAAGAGGATCACTAGAGGGCATCTGGGAGTGAAGAAAATTCTAAGTCAGCTGCAACAGAGGTTCTACCACACTAGCATGTGTCAGGATGTTGAAGAGTGGTGTTGAGTCTGTGATATGTGCTGTGCCAAAAAGGGACCCAAGAAACATTGCTGTGCCCCTCCTCAGCTGTACCAAGAGGATGCACTGATGGAAAGAGTCACAGTGGACGTTGCTGGACCTTTGCCGCTCTCTGAAAGAAGCCAGAAGAGTATGCCATCCCTGATCTGGAAGCCACAACTGTTGCTCAGATGTTGACTGACCATTTCTTCTGTCATTTTGTGATGCCACAAGAGCTACATTCAGACCAGGGTAGAAACTTCGAGTCTGCTGTGTTCCGTGAGTGCTGCAAGTTACCAGAGGTAAAGAAGACCAGGTCAACCCTGTCAAGACCACAGTTAGGTGAGGTGGTGTAGAAATTCAACTGGACCCTGGGACAAGAATTGGCCAAGTACTGTGTAGAGGGACAGATAGAATGGTACCAGAAATTACTTGCATTGCTGATGGCATATCGGTCTTCATTGCATGAGCCTACCAGCTACACCCCCTGCAAAACTAACGCTGGGTCACGAGTTATGATTGCCAGTTGATCTGTTAATATTGAGACCACCTGGTGATAAACTGCACAAAGACATCTCCAGCTATGGAAAGCATCTTCAAGAAAGACTGGCTGAGGTACATCATCAAATTTGAGGAGCCCTGAACTTTTCAGGTGAAGTTATGAAGCACAGGTATGATGTCAAGGTAAGTGAAGTGAACTTCAAGGATGGTGACAAAGTTTGGCTACACAATCCTCAGTCGTAGAAGGGACAGTCATTTAAGCCACAGAGCCCATGGGATTGGCCCTACACTGTGATGGACCGCTTGTTAGACATAATGTACCGCATTCGGGGAGGAAGTCTCTCTGAAAGGTGGTACAAGTGAATTGTCTGTGACAGTACCATGGGCCACGACAGTACAGCTGGGACATCTTCAAGGAGTCATGCTCACCAGCAGCTGATGATGTTGAGGAGGACCAAGGACCTGAACCACAAAAGGATGGTCATAGTCTCCCTGGGAAAGGGGTGAATTGGGAAGAGGGCCTTGTCATTCCAGGAACAGTGGACTGTGTGAAGGAGTAGGGATGTCATTGGAAGTGCCATAAGAGAAGACCTGATAAGTTGAAGGAGTACCTTGTGTATGAATAAATGTTTCGTTTGGATTAAGGATTTTTATATAGGGTAAATATTGTGTAGTTTTGTCTGGCGACAAAAGGGCTAGGGAGGGGATAGTGCTAAGAAGCAGGAGTGCTGCCTGGTTGGTACTGGAATATTTCCAATGATTCTCAGATTTGTAGCTGCTAGTCAGAGTTTCCAGAGAGCCCACTGATGTGAGCTGAGGTATTTTTTAAAGTTATGCATTGTTTGTTATATAATTTAATTTCGATTTGTATACCTAAGCATGTAAGAAAGCTCTGCAATATTGTTAATGTCTCCAACTAGGAACTGTTGTTGCTAGAAGTATGTATTAGAACATTCGAGTCAGCAAGGACGGTTATAAGAGGATGGGGGAAAGAATGGAGAAATTTTCAGTTTAGTTTTACTTGTGGCCTTGTGAAGTAAGTGTAGTTCTGTAGTTGTGAAGCAAACAGTGTAATTCCTTGAAAAATAAAGACAGTGAACTGTGAGAAGCCTGTGTTATTACAATGCCTGTTTTAATCTTGTGTACATTGTAAGGCTGACCCTTACAAAGAACGATTCTGTGGGTGAAGTCCTTCCTGTACAGAACTACTACTGTTGGAGCCTGTGACCGTCTGGGACAAGGACATAACTCTTCCATCCAAACCAATATTCCCTGCCTATCCTACACCCATATACTCCGTTAACTGTCACTTCCATCTAATTAACTTTTGTTTTGCGCTATATATGCGTGGTAGAGGCTATTACCTTATGCCTGCACCTATTTAAAGGTAAGAAAATCCCTTAGGATATAGATGCCTCAGGATGTTTTGTGTGTGTGTGTGTGTGTGTGTGTGTGTGTGTGTGTGTGTGTGTGTGTGTGTGTGTGTGTGTGTCCCGAAATAATCTGCAATTTTTTACTAACAAATTTTGTATGAAAGTGAAAACACCTACGCTCAAATCTTGAGTGTTTGTTTGAAATTCGTAAATATACTAGTTATCATCCTAACTAACGAGTTAACCTATCTAGTATCTTTACCTATTTTTATCTTAACTAAATCAGTTTTTTTTAGTTTATTTTGCCACAAAAACGAATTATATATTTCAATAAAGAACTTAAGTGGTTGTATTTACTTGTTGGTACTAATGAGAAAATTATGTATTCTATTTTATTTCTACATTCTTTAAATTATCAGTATATGGGAACAATAAAGCTAGTAAAAAATGCAAGCCAAATTAACCATTTTCCAACACTGATCTACTAACTCTGATATCTGTTATTTCTGGCATCTAATACCCCTTTGAGATTTTCGGCCCTCCGCCGATTGTGTCTGTGCCAGATTCAGCCGGGCACACATAGAGAGCACTGTCGCGCAGCGATATTTGTACTTAACCCCTAGGGTACGCAATTCTCCAGCCTCGACTGCCCCCCAGGATGCAAAAACAGGCCAATTTTTCGACTTCCTCAAAGGTTAAAAGTTTTATGCCCGATTTATAGAGCTTGAATTTACACACCTGAAAACGCAAACCCCACCCTCCTAGACCCAATAGTTACCGAGCTATGGCCCGTCAAAGTTTATAATAGTTACCCATCGCGGCCCAGGTGAGAAAGAAAATACGCAGCTCGCACCTGTTTTCTTCGCAACAATACGTACAAAAATCACCAAAATCAATTTTTTTTGGTGTGAATGGATGTTATAAACCATTGTAATGTGCTTCGAAAAAAATAAAATAGTGACCAACCCCCCAAATAAATATGATAAATAAAAATTATCCTTCCCTCCTCTCTGCTCCTCATACCTCCAATCCCCTCCCTCCCCTTCCCTTCCCTTTCCTTTCCTTCCCTTCCCTTTCCTTTCCTTCCCTTCTCTTCCCTTCCCTTTCCTTCCCCTCGCCTAACCTCCCCTCCCCTTTCCCCTTCCCCCTTCCCTCCCCACCGATCTATCAAATCTAGCAAGGGAAATTGGTCACGAACACCCCCAATAAAAATATGATAAATAGTAAAAATTATCCTCCCCATCTCTCCCCTCTTCAAACCTCCAGTCCCCTCCATCCCCTTCCCTTCCCTCCCCTCCTCTCTTCTCTCCTTCCCTCCCCTCCCCTTGCCTAACCTCCCCTTCCCCCTCCCCTCCCCTCCGAGCTGTCAGATCTAGTTTTCGTTTCGTTTCGTCTCTTTTTGAAGGCTCCAACATGTTTCCATGCGTCAGCATCAAATAAAATGTCTTTTTCAAGGTGCTAGGGGGTTCGGGTGGGGGGTGGGGGGTGGGGGGTGCTGGTAAGGCCAGGAGGGGATGTATGGGGATGGAGGGATGGGAGGAGACCACCACAGGCCACAAAGGAAGGGCCAAAGTGGAGTACAGGGACATGGAGGGAGGGTACGGGGGAAATACCTTCCCCCCCAGTTGACTGGGGAGGGAGACGTGGGGGGGGATCAACATGGGTGGGGGGATGCATGAGGAGGGGGTGGGAGGGGTTGTGGTGGTAAGAATGGTGGGAGGTAGGGTAGTAGCAAGGTAGTGGAGTAGAGGGATGTGGCGAGAGGGAGATGGGGGGTACACCCCCCACAGCCTGGGTACGGGCCTGGGTCCCCCCTCCGGTGTGTCCAACACCTAGTTCTGATTGGTTAGAAGCCATCTACGTCACAGCTGGGGTGGAGCCAGCTGCCGCCAATTTTTTGTGGATGTTGTACGATTGGTGTCGCTCGTCCTCTTAAGAAATTGCGCAAAAAGCCTGATCAATGAGATTAGCACTTAAGGGGTTAATCGGCCACTGTACACTAATTTTTTAAGGTAGAGTAATGAATATGGTACCGTTTTAAAGCTGAATATAGCTCTTTATTGTAGTATGGTTGAAAAAAGCAAATACGATGGCTAATGGCCAGTAGGACGAGTAGAAGTTAGCCGAAAATGAAAAATTGCACACCCTTCCATAGAAAAATATTTGTAAAAAATAAAGTATTAGACTTACGTGAAATCTGAGAGCGCCATGTCAGTCTACAGTAAATTCCCTTTCTATTGATATATAGGTTATGGCAATTTATGTTAGTTATCACAGAGGAGAGTGAAAGCTCTCTCTGTCACACAGGCAAATGTCCATGCTGGTAATACCGATATTATTCATGATAAGAAGCTATTTATCCTGGATATCCATCTGATGTACTCGTCACAATAAATACAAATAGTTGGAAAAGGATAAACAGAATACTGTATGCAGAACAAGGCCAGATAGGTGATGAAAAACAAGCAAAATGAAAATAATGATTCGTATGACTCGAATTCAAGTCATCAGAATCTCAGTGGTTGGATTTATGATGACTCGAAATCGTGTCATCAGAATCTCAAAGGGATACAATACTACATAGTGTTCTTATAAATTACAACCTTATTTAGCCTCAAATTCTGGGGGAAGTACCAGCGAAGTGCTGATTTTCATTACGTTAGCTACCACTGTAGCTGCTGCAAGAATCAAATACGGTATACACTTGAAATGCATGTGATATACATCAAGAAGCACTCCACAAATGTCATTTATTTAAATACTTTCCAGTGCTATAACTGTCACACACATTCAACAAGACTGAAGCAGTATCTTATAGGCTTCCCCTCAAACGTGATGATTACAGCTCTGAGCCGACAAACACACAAGGTCTGATACTGTTACCATTTCGAAAAATCTAAGAATTTCCCTGGTGGTCTGAAATTAACTTGAGAGCACAATTTATCATCATTCCAAATTTGCGCCACACTGCTACCTCGCCAAACCCGAAGTTTTGTTTGGTCAGTACTCGCTACAGAAACGTTTAGTCTTGTAAAATTTTCTGAATAGCCCTGGATATCTTATATTTTAGCCTGCCAAGGAAAATTTTATTCCCGAATTACTCAATGTTTATAAATGGAAAAACCAGCTATGATATCTATGAACATTTAAGTTTGTTACACGAAAGGGGGGTCTCCAGTAGCATTTAACCTCCTGCCACATTCCAGTACTGTTTCACGCCATAACCACGTGCAGAATGCCTGGCATGAACAGCATATTTATTTATGGTATGAAACACGAGAACGTCAGAAGCTCAAGTTCGGCAATAATGGCATTTCATGTTTATAGTACGGCCCTCAGAGCTATCAGTAGTGGTGTTGCTCAGTGTTCTGTCCTAATGGCAACTCTTTTCCCTCTGTTCATCAATTTCCTTCTATGCTGAACAACTAACCCTATCCACTTATAAGTTGATGACTCCACCTTTCATCTCTCCATTTGCTTCCCATAGCATCTATCACAGAACTTACTTAAAAAAAAAAAAAAAAAAAGGATGAGGCTATAGCATAGACTTGGTTCATATTTTTAATTGGGGTAAAAGTAATGTTCTTGTTTTTAATGCATCAAAAACTCCACTGTTACATCTTTCAACCTGACAAAATCTTTCACAGGAGTATCCTCTTAATTCTAACAATACTCAGCTCAATCCTACATCTTCTTTGAAATATACTTCGGGTTTCATTCTCTCGGGATGTACCTTGGAAAGATCATATTACCTCTCTTGTAAAATCTGTTTCCATGAGATTAGGTGTGCTAAGCCGACTCTGTGCCTTCTTTATTCCTGCACAGGTGTTGACTTTATACCTGGGTTTTATCCCTGTGTAAAGTACAAATATCATGTGTGGAGAGGTGCCCCACATGCTGCACTTCACAACAAGGGAGAGTCAAAGGCTTTTCATCTCATTAACCTTTTCATGCATGCATAAGTTTTAAAAGTCTTGTGTTCTGTGACACGTCGGCGTTTCACCCCTTCCCCCCACCCGCAGCGTGCTCCAAAAATGCGTATTCTCGGCTTATTTTTACCACCCAAACATATTTATTTTGCCACAAAACCAACATATTCCTATTGGTCAATGTTTGTTCTATGCGATAAACAAAAAAAAAAAAAACACTATACGTACGTTAGGGCCCTGAGAATAAACAATCGTGAGCAAAGATTTCACTTCCCAACATCATCAGTCAAATGTTTACTGATCAATCTCTACATGTCATACCGTCATTAGAATGAGATTTTATTAGCTTTCGAAAGCTGGAATTTCCACTTTGATACAAGGTATGATGTTCAAGTAATAACCGATAAAGTAAAACCCATTTTCCGCAGACAAGTTTTTTTTTTTTCGGGGAGCTCTAGCAAAAAACTTTTCTCACCACTGTTATGTTTTTATTTTATCATGCTATGCAGAATTTCATTGGCTTGCATGTCAGCCAAAATGGTGATCCTAGGCCTCACAGTTTTCGAGAGAAATGCGAAAAACTATGGTGTACCCATACCGTGTTATGAATGTAGGGTGGTTTCCTACCTTCCTCTAAGCTCCTTTCACATATTTCACCAATTCCTTGTAAGCTAGATATCCAAACTATATTCTAATGATTCACTATCACTATTTTTATAGTTGAATACTCACATTTGGTGCAGGGTGGAGGCAGTGTAGTTGATCAGAAAGAGTAGCACAATCTTCGTTGGGCCAACGGCTGATAACGACCAGGAATGCTTCACAAACACCAAATTTCCTATTACAAACACCAAATCTAATCACAACAGAGCCCAACAACTATACATAAGCACAAGTGGTATAGTGAAATATGTTGCACAGCCAGGACGTGGGGTAAGAGTGAAAATTTAAAGGGCCAAACCGCACAGTACCTCCCCCACTTACAGCTCATTTGGTACTGAATAACCTGTCCTCCCTCTTCCCGGCATTAGGACCCACAGTTGCCAACTCATTACTTTTCACAAGTGCTAGTCAAGCAATGATGCCTCCAAAAATGTCGTTGATCGGCTGAAAACTTTTTCTTTGATGAAAGTTTTTATGCTTTACGGATGACAAATGCGTCAACGAGTTGGGGCCACCCCCATACCCAAAAGACAAGTGCGTCAACACAGGTGATGGGGTTAACATTCCTCCTCTTACTGGCACCCTTTACCCTCTGTCTTTCCACTGCCCTGTTGAATGTTTATCTCTTTTCTACCTCTGCTTCAGTGGTCACTGCTATTCTGAACTGTCTCCTTGCCTACCTCCACCAGTGTATTGAGCACATAACACCCGTCCAGCGACAAACTCTCATCCCTTTTCTGTCCAGCTCTCTAATGCAAAAGTTGACCGTGACTTATTCTGTCTTCATTTCATACTGCTTATGATCTCAGTCTTTCAAATGTAGGGTATCCAGGCATCTTGAGATGAATGGATCTTGAATTTGGGGGGACAATTTTGGTTCCTTCTTCTTTGCACACACACACACACACACACACACACACACACACACACACACACACACACATATCAATCAATCAATTAATCATTTCCTGTGGCACCCCACGGGATGAATAGGGCCTCGATGAACTCCACCAATATTTGTCTCTTGCCATCTCCTTCAGGTCCCACCAACACTCCTCTCCTGCTTCTCTTTTTATTGTCCTCAACCAGGTTTCCCTCGGCCTACCTCTACCTCTTCTTCCTCTAGCAGTCCACTTTGGCACATCCTGTATTGAACTGCCTTCTTCTCTGTATATGTGCCCCAGCCACTTCCAGCGAGACAGTCTCACATATTCATGAACTGGTTCCACTTTCGTAATATCCCTTACTCTTTCATTTGTAACTCTGTCTTGCCACTTTACTCCAAGAATCCTTCTCAGTATTTTATTCACAAATCCTAATACTTTCTGATCTGTTGCAATTGTACTGTACCATGACTCATGTCCATAAATTAAAATTGGCGTAACCATGGACTTGCAAATTTTCACTTTAGTATGTATTGAAAGCATATCATTATTCCAAGCCTGTCTAATCCTCTCCTCAATTTCATTGTTTAATGATCCATTAGATGATACAATCGTTCCGAGATATTTAAAGTTTTCTACCTTCTTTACCACATTATTCCCAATTACACAATCAATTTGGTTCTCCACGTTCATATTAATAATTTCAGTCTTTCCACAATTTATTACCAATACCACTTTTTCTCCTTCCTCCACCAGACAACCAAGCACCCTCTGCATCTCGTAAATACTTACGTAAATCAGTAAAATATCATCAGCATGGTCCAAATCCATCAGATTCTCATTTTCTTTCCAGTTAATTCCTGCACCTCTTCTCCTTACAACCTTTCTCATAACATAATCCATAACCAAAACAAACAGCAATGACGAAAGAACTCCTCCTTGAATCACGCTTGACCTAACTTCAAATGGATCACTCAAAGAACCACCCACCATTACCTTACAAGAAGTACCTTCATGCAGGTTTCTAATAATATTTACAAACTTTTCTGGTATACCACAGAATCTCATAATTTTCAGCATAGCTCCACGTGAAACACTATCAAACGCCTTTTCAAAATCCACAAAACACATACTAAGTGGCATTTTCATCTCATTAGCTTGTTGCATTACTGTAGATGCCTTACAATATAAATCTGATCATTACAGCCTCGACCCTTACTAAATCCCGCTTGTTCTTCTCTTTAAATTTTATCAATTACTGGCTCTAACCTGTTCAACAAGATTTTGGAAAAGACTTTTGCAACTACAGGTGTCAAAGTTATCCCCCTCCAATTGCCACACACACTTACATCTCCCTTTTTTGGAATTTTTATAATCACTCCATTTTTCCACTCTTCTGGAATTCCACCATTATCCCAAGCCACGTTAAAAAGTTTCAAAAGAGCATTCATTAACTCATCATTTTCCACCTTAAGCATTTCAGGAAATATTCCATCCTCTCCTGGGGCCTTAAAATTCTTTAACTCCTTTAAAGATTTTGCTACCTCTTCCAAGGTTATATCTCCTGCTTCTATCTGCAAATCTCTCTCGGCTGGCAAAATGTCCTCTTCAGCTGGGACTGATCTATTTAGAACAGATTCAAAATGCTCTTTCCACCTTCCTTTTATATCCAAATCTTTAGTCATATATATATATATATATATATACACTAAAGACGACAGAAAGTACAATATTATATCGCATGACTGATAACATACAGTCAACATGAAAAGTATCCTTTCCTTGCAGTGGTTGATACTACAGGTATATAATGTACAGTACACTATGTCGTTTTACGCAGAGTTTTCGATTAGGGTCGACTGAAGTTTTCCTACCCCCTGAGGGTAGGGGGGTTTCAAGAATACTCTCCCAGTATCCCTGCTTGTCGTATGAGGCGACTAAAAGCTTTGGTGGTGGGTTAGTGCCCCACCATGTAAAAAGAACTAACTAAACAACTGAATAAAGCACATCGGACCAGGACGGACCATACGTTGACTACTAAGGAACAGACAAAGGACATTCTGAGGGTGGGGACATGCAATGTGAGAGGGGTGAATGATGAAGTGAAAGAGAGAGCGATTGTTCAGGTGCTTGAGGATGCAAGAGTGGATATATGTGGACTGATTGAAACTAAATGGAAAGGTGAAAGGGTGAAAGAATGGGAATATGGTTTAGGAATATGTGCGAAAGTTAATGAGAATGAGAGGGCAAGAGAGGGAGTATGTCTAATGATATGCAAGAAGTGGAAGGAGAATATAAGAGAGTATGGAACAGTGGGTGCAAGGATTGTATGGGTGAGGATGAATGTAGGTATACAAGCGTGGGCGATTGTATGTGCATATGCGCCAACAGAGGACCAAGTGGCAAGAGTGAAAGATGAGTTTTGGGCAAGTGTAGAAGGATGTATGGACAAGTTTGAGAGGAGCAAGAGATTGTTTTTGATTGGAGACATGAATGATAAAGTTGGGAATGTACGAGTGGATGGAGTGGTTGGTCAGTGGGGTGTGCCAGCTGAAGTAGATGGGAATGGTAGTTCTTTGATGGACATCTGTGCAGGGGATTGGCAATAGCCAACACCTACTTTCGGCATAAGATGATCCACAGGTATACATGGAGAGTCATCAGGAAGATGAGTGGTGAACTTGTGGAACGAAAGGCAGTGATAGACTACGTGTGTGTGGATGAGCGAATGAGAAGACAAGTGTTGGATGCAAGAGTGTGGAGAGGGTGGGGAAATGGAATCTCAGACCATCACTTAGTGATGGCCGAGGTAAGGCTGCAAGGAAAGTGAATGAGGAGACGAAGGGGAAGACAGGAGGAAACAGCTCCTGAGAGAAGAGTGCAGAAGTTGCAAGATAGTGAGAAAATGGCAGAGTGTAGGAGTATAGTGGAAGAAAGATTGGGAAGGTATGAGTCAGAGCAGATGGAAGGGATGGAAAACGTATGTAAGGTATTCACGGAAGAGATAGGCACAGTGTTTGAGGTGGTTTGTGGAGTGAGGAGGAGATGCAGGGGTGTGTAAGGGACAGCATGGTGAATGATGAGGTGAAAAGAACTGTGGAACAAAAGAAGAAGGCATATAGTGAATGGCTAGCGAGTAGAGGTAGGGGAGAAGATGAGAGAGAGAAGAGATAGGTATATGTGAGCAGGAGAAGGGGGGTGAAGAGATTGGTGAAGGAGAGTAAGAAGAAAGTGGATGAAGAGTTTGGGAGGAATTTGAGTGTGAAATGGAGGGAGAGTAAGAAATTGTTTTGGAAGGAGATAAAGAAAGTATGGCAGTGTGAAAGGGGAAATAGTAGGGGAGTGAAAGAAAGGAATAATAGATTGTTGGTGGAGAAGAGGGAGAAATTGAGGAGATGGAAGGAGCACTTTGAGGATTTGTTGAATGTAGAGTGACAACAGTGCGAGTATAAGTGGTTGGGGAATGGCTGGGAGAAGAAGAGGTGAGAGAAGGGAGGAAGAGATCAGTAGGGCGAAAGTAGTGGAAGCAATGAAGAAGATCAAGATGGGAAAGACCCCAGGAATTGATGGAGTGTGTGGTGAAATGCTGAAGTATGGGGATGAGATTGAAGTGGAGTGGATATGGAAGTTGTGTAGATTGGCTTGGGAAGAGGGAAGGGTTCCAGAGGACTGGAAATCAGGTATAATTGTTCCTTTATACAAAGGAAAAGGGGATATAGAAGTATGTGGTAACCATAGGGGTATTTGCCTACTTAGTGTGACTGGAAAAATATATGGCAGAATACTCATTGATAGGGTTAGGTAAATAACGGAGGAGCTAGTAGAAGAACAAGGGGGATTTAGGAAGGGAAGAGGGTGTGTAGATCAGATATTTGTTCTAAGATGTTTAGTGTAGAAGTATTTAGAGAAGGGAAAGAAAGTGTATGCTGCCTTCATGGACTCGGAGAAGGCTTATGACAGAATAGATAGGCAAGGTATGTGGAAGGTATGGAGAATATATGGAATGAAGAGTATGTACGATGGAGCTAGGGCTACGGTGCGAGTGGATGGTGAGCTGAGTGAGTTCTTTGATCTCAGTGAGGGTCTCCATGGCTGGTTAATATACACATGGATGGGGTTGTAAAGGAGGTGCAAGGTAGGGCAGTGGATAATAAATGAGAGTGAGATGTGGAAGATTCCGGTGTTGCTGTTTGCTGATGATACAGTATTGTTGAGTGAAGATGAATGGGATTTGCAAGGTATGGTGAATGAATTTGGGACAGTGTGTAGGAAGAGGAATCTGCAAGTTAATGTAAACAAGGGTAAAGTTATGGTGTTTGCGAGGAATGAAGTCACAGAATGCACAGTGGGGTTGGATGGTGAGGATATGGAGAATGTGAGTGCATTCAAGTACTTGGGTAGTGTGATGAGAAAGGATGGAACTTTGGGGGATGAAGTGCTTGAAAGGGCACAGCAGGGAAGGAAGGTTGTTGGTACACTGAAAGCAGTGATGAGAAATAGGGAGGTGAGTATGGAAGTTAAGAATCCACTACATGACAGTATTGTGATCCCTACCCTGACATATGGAAGCGAGGCGTGGATCTTGCTAAAGGGGAACAAGTCAAGAGTGAGAGCAGTGGAAATAACTTACCTGAGAGGAGCACGTGTAGTGACATGGAGGGACAGGTTGACGAATGAAGAAGTGAAGGATCGTTGTGGAGTGGAAGTGGTTGAGAAGATTAGGAGAAATACACTCAGGTGGTTTGGACATGTGGAGAGAATGGAGAATGAAAGACTGACTAAGAGGGTGTATGTAGGTGAGGCGCAGGGAGGGAGAGGGAGGGGAAGACAGAGGATGAGGTGGAGGGATGGAGTTGAGAGGTATATGAGGGAGGGGGGAGTGAGTTGGAGGGAGGGTAGGCAAATGGTGGGTTACAGAGCGACTTGGAGGCGTTTTGTCTGCGGCCACCCTTTGCGGGAGTAGGGCGTCGGGCTATAGATAGATAGATAAAAATCAAAGTTGTGTGAAACAAGTCTTCGGGGGCCAAATACTAATCGACCCCAAAATAATAGGCTTCTGAACATCCACACAGTCGCTTTTTCCTGATGGTTAGGTGAAATTTCGTCCACAACTTTTCGAGATAATTTGGCAACACACACACACACACACACACACATATCAACTAAAAGTATATAACACAGCCTTGCTTCTGGGGGACGATAATAAAGGCACAAGAAAATCCTCATGTTACTGCACAAATCACTATATATATATATATATATATATATATATATATATATATATATATATATATATATATATATATATATATATATATATATATATATATATATATATATATATATATATATATATATATATATATATATATATATATATATATATATTGTGATAGCATTGACGAATTAAGGAGTGCGTGTGTGTGTGTGTGTGTGTGTGTGTGTGTGTGTGTGTGTGTGTGTGTGTGTGTGTGTGTGTGTGTGTGTGTGTGTGTGTGTTTTGCCAAAAATGTGAGTGAGTTTAAGTACTTGGGTAGTTTGATGCGTTGGGATGAAGTTTGAAGTATTAGGGAAATAACAGTATTAGGGAAATAACAGAGGAATTAGTTGGAGAAGAACAGGGAGGCTTTAGGAAGGGAAGAAGTTGTGTAGATCAGATATTCATTCTTAGATCTATAGTGGAAAAGTTTCTAGAGAAGGGAGATAAGTTGTATGTGGCCTTCATGGATTTGGAGAAAGCATATGACAGGGTGAATAGACAGGGATTGTGGAAAGTATTAAGAATATATGGAGTAGATGGGAAGTTGTTGAATGATGTGAGAGAATGTACAGTATGATGGTGCTAAGGTTGCAGTGCGTGTGGACAGTAAGCTAAGTGATTTTTTTCTCTGAAGGTTGGGTTGAAACAGGGATGTGTCATGTCTCCATGGTTGTTCAATCTGTACATGGATGGGGAAATAAAAGAGATACATGGTAGGGCAGTGGATATTGGAGTGGCCCTAGTGAGAAAGGGTAGTGTTTGGAAACTCCCTGTACTGTTGATTGCAGATGATACTGTGTTGTTAAGTGAAGACGAATGGGAGAAGCAAGGCTTGGTGGATGAGTCTGAGAGAGTGTGTAAGAAAAGGAATCTAAAGGTGAATGTAGGGAAGAGTAAAGTGATGGTCTTTGAGAGTAGTAAAGTCAGTGAATGTACAGTGAGGCTGGATGGTGAGGAAATGGAAAATGTGAGTACGTTTAAGTACTTCGGGAGCGTGATGAGTAAGGATGGAAGTTTGGAGGGTGAGGTGCTTGAAAGGGTACAGCAAGGAAGAAAGGTTGGTTGTTCCTTGAAAGCAGTGATAAGAAACAGGGAAGTGAGCATGGCAGTGAAAAATTACCACATGACAGAATTGTGATACCAAATCTAACATATGGAAGGCAAGCTTGGACCTTGTTGGAGGGACAGATGTCAAGAGTGAGAGCAAGGAAATAAGTTATTGGAGAGGAACACGTGGAGTCACATGGAGAGACTGACAAATGAGTATGTAAAGGAGCGTTGTGGTGTGGATGTGGGTGTGATGTGAAGCGTTAGGATAAACACACTGAGGTAGTTCGGCCATGTGGAGAGGATGGAGAGTGAGAGACTGACGAGGAGAGTGTATGTGAGTGAGGTGGAGAGGGGGGGAGAGGGAGGGGGAGGCCAAGGATGAGATTGGGGGATGGAGTGGGGAGGTATATGACAGAGGGGGTAGTGAGCTGGAAGCAGGGCAGCGAAATAGCGGAGGACAGGGCGACATGGAGGCGATTTGTGTGTGGCCACCCCTTACAGGATTAAGTCTGGCACTAGATAGATAGATAGGTAGTTCTGATAGAATGTGTATGTTATTGATTTTAGATACCATCTGTTCAAAGTATTTGGTTTATAATGAATCATTTGAAGTTGATATCAAAGGTGAATTGCATGATTTACGGTATACCCTGGGAGACCTGCTCTTCCGTCTTGTATTTAGTCCAGGTACAACACCAATTATCCAGCATCGGATGGTTCGTTACCTGTATTAATCTGGACAGAGTTACAAGAGGACACTTGAAATGGTCTCCCCCGCCAGCCTTTACTAGGCGGGCAGAAACAGTGTTCAGTGTAGTGTATGATCACTTGGATTGCTTTCACTCCATGTCTTTGCAGTAATCGTGTTTTTTTTCTTATTCTTATTTTACCATACCTAAATCTAACCCTAGCAATGGCTGCTAAAACAGATGTAAGAGTCAGTGATGGTGTCAAGGATAAACACCAGTCTTCTGATACTGTCAAACCTCCTTATCATCAGACTACCGCAATGATGAAACCCCCTCAGTAATCAAATATAGTCATAAATGGGAATAAATGTTTTTTCCATCACGATCCACAAGATTTTACACACTTTTTTACCTAATGCTCGAATAATATCCTATAAACTGGTTGGAGGGACTAGATCAGCAATGTTTACACGGATTGTGCCACTTTTCATCGTGAACTGGACAACCCTTTTCTCTAACATTTCTCCTAACATTGTGACCCAGCATTGTTATCAGTGCATTTTGTCTCTGAATATGGAATTCTCACAATTAACCATTCCTAATCATCAATTTATGTTCTTGTGAATATAACACTTATAAGACTTTTCTTTTACTTAAGTTTACCATTTAATAATAAATGAGTGAGTGTTTGCGTTCGAAATCCATTTGCCACAAAGAATGCCATTACCACAGTAACCAATGCACAGCTACCCAGTGACGTGCACTGGGCACCCGTATCTTCACGTATGTTTTCACTCACCCGTCAGGTCATAGTGGTGTATTAACAGCTGTTTTGTAGAATTTAACCTGCCACGTGCCGGCTATTTTTAGTCCTCTGGGTCACCCCAGTGCCAGCCATTTTTCAACCATTTTTTTTTTTTTGGCTAAAATGATGGATTTTGATGTGGAAACAACGAATTTTGCCCTTAAAATGCTCACCGAGGCTCGAAAATCAGTTATATTGAGTGCTGCATACTCATGTACATGTATAGCCACTCTCTCATGCTCACCACGTATGTGAGAGAAAGCCGTTTTCTATGTAAGATATACTCAGGTATTTATGCTGGGAAGGTATGGCATTGTTCAGTACACTTTTCTGATCACTTATTACTTCAGCATCTATCACAATTTGCGTGTTTTTCTCACTGTGAATGCATTATCTTACACTTACTTGAAGATAGATACAACCTGACTTCATTACGTACAGTCCTGGCACTCACAAGAAGGTATTTACAACTTGACTTCACTATATAGTCCTTACACTTACAAGAAAATATTTACAACTTACACTTACATGAAAATATTTACAAAATGCCTTCACTATGTACAGCACTGGATGAGGCACACAGGCAGAATGAGGAAGAGAGAGCGTGAGGGGGGGAGCGAGTGAGTGTATGGCCTTGACAGCCTGGGGGATGGTAGAGGAACAGTTACCTTACATGCCTACCAATTTTTACCCGCGAATCTTGAAAAATGCGGTCACAGAGAAGTTTTTTATTTTAGACCATTTTAAAATGGCACTGGCACTGGCTGCAGCATTATTTCAGACCGTTTTAAAATGGCACTGGCACGTGGCGGGTTAATGCAGTGCGACATTTATTTTATGCTAAAATCAATAAAAATCAAGCAGGATAAAGTAGAACTGTTGAAAAAGCTAGACCGTTATATTCCCATGCGGAAGTTCTGTATTACATATGGTACTGATTCGTCAACTGTTTATGATATAAAGAAGCAAGGGGGAAAATACTGAAGTTCAATGCAGACTCATTTGAAGAAGCAAATGAACATTAGAAAAACTATGAACGATGATACGAGTACTGAGCATGATGGAATGATTTTGTTGGCAGTGGATGAAATGGACATGTCAGGTAGCTTGATAATGAGCCAGGCTCATTTGTTCCATAAAGAACTTAAATTAGAACAAGTGTGTGATTACACTGAAGGATAGTGGGTTAGAGCGTAGGCTACTGTTGATTAATTATACACCACCTCTGTTGTTAGATCCGGTTAAATCATTATATGTCATATATGGACTCAGTTAGTCTGGCAAAACAGTTCATCTGGCAGTGCTCTTGAACCAAGGATGCCGGAAATCGGTGCTGCATCTCTAATAGATGTGGAGGGTACTATGGTGCCCTTGTTAACTGGGTAGGTGTCCTTGATAACTGGATAGAGACATGCAAATGCAGCATCCATCCAGGAATCAAATCTCCACACTTTCGCCACACCTTGCTCTGTCGCGTTGCCGTTTGCCTCAAGGGAACATTGGTTTACTGCACTGGATGGTTCTGCAAAGGGCATTGCTTGCCTACAATCGATGGATCTCCTCAGCCAGACAAACTGAAGTTGTTCAACAACACACACACACACACACACACACACACACACACACACACACACTTCAGATAAAGAACTACTTTGATCCTGATTTACCAGCAAAATATAATTGAGCATATAATCAATTTCATAATATTCGCCGAATGAAGGGGACCTGCGTCGATTCAAATTTGGTGCGAAAAAATGTACCCAGTATTGCCGACGTCAAGCTTAATGACCTCTGTCTTTGGTGATCTCTTCTTTCGTAAGTGAGAACTATTGATTGGTTAGCTTACCTTGTTGCAGCAGAACACGAATGTAACTCTCATCACTAGTCAGCAATCTAGTTCTGACTAACATCTGAGATGGGAGGAATGGGGGTAGCAATATAATGGTAAGGACCACTGCACCCAGTGCAGCCAGGATGGACACCCACACAGTAGTTGTCAAGGGCAGCAGAAACGCCCAGGGGTTCACCTCCAGACCACCCCGACCAGCAATAATTCTGTTGTTTGAAAATTTATGTGGATAAGTGAAGTCTATCGCTTCTAATCGCTGTGAGGATACACCAAATGGGCCAAGACTAATATCTGCCTCCTGAAAATCAAAAGAAATAATGAAAATAGCTATAAAATATGAGTTTATCATTAGTGTATAATCCTGGATATATCTACCATTTTGTATACATAAGGAATGCACAATTGCCTGAGTTTGGAAGCATTAAAAAGCCACATTAATTAATGTGTCCTCTAATAAAGGCTTCAAATGCCTGTTAAACTATTATCCTTGTCATATCAGATACTGTTCGATCATAATTTTTTTTGTGTGGTTTTATGCATAATGAACATGCTTGTTACAAAAGTCCTTAGTCTGCAGGAATGAAATGACGAAATCGTAATAATATTGAAAAAGCCAAGCACATACTCTTCTTTGTAACGTTCCCATCATGCCTGTCCAGGAGCCATCTGGACCTTTTCCTCCCAAAGATCCTCCAGGCTGTGTTACAAGCGTCATGCTGTAGAAATATTATGGGTTGAATTTTACCAACAAACTTACGATATTCTCCGCGTCCTAACTCGAAATGATTTGGGAAAGTAACTTGAGATAATTGGCCGTGCAGGAAAAGTGGAGAATTAAGCTACTGACCAGAAGAACGTATGTGAGTGAGTAGATGGGGGAAGGGGAAGTGAGAGACCAAGCATAAGATGGGAAGAAGGGGTGTGGTATAAGAGCGAAATTTTTGTGAGTTGGAGACAATGTATCCTAAGGTAAAAGGGCACAGTGACGTTAAGGCTATTAGATTGTGGCCAACCCTTCCGTGGGATTAAGGCTTATGGCAATAGATTCATGGAAAAGTAGACAGGAAGGATAGTGCCAATGCAGAATCTCCCCAGGCCTCATGTTCTCTGTATAAAAACGTATCCTTTATGAGAGAAATGAAATTTATCTCCATATTTTCATTGCAAGGCGCCCTAATCTCAGGAAAGACCACAAATGAATAGCTTCCATGGCACCCTCCTTCGACATCAGGCAACCTTCTTTCTACTTTACCTCCCTTAGCCGCTGTATATGTTTTCCACCCTATCCCTTCATCTCACTCACAAACTCTCATACTTTCCCTGCCCCACATCAATTTATTTGTTTACACTTCTTTAGGCAATCTCCCATTCTTTATTCTCTCCAAATTGCGAAATCATATAATGGTATCTCATATACATTCACATCATCATCTCAACGCTATTTTTTTTTTCCTTAAGAAAGAAGATGGAAAGAAGAGCTCAGAAACTCCTCATGTCCCTTATTCTTTCCCCAAATGAATACATGACATGCAAGAAGGGGTAGGTCAAGCGACTGCTAGTGAATCGCAGAATCTCCGCCATTACTTAGTCTGGACAACAAGGCACAGATTCGCGCAGTCTTATACTTCCCTGTCTTAACTGTAATTAATTTTCCCAGGAAGAACAAGGAAAGGAGAGTACAGAGTTTGCCAATTCCGTGTCCTCTAAGAAAAACAAATCTTGTTTATGGAAGGAGAATTATCGATGGCTTATATCATTGTTACAGCAGGAAAAACTGTGAAATGAAAGCAATTTCCTTGTTTCCTGCGGATCCTGCAAAAACAAATGTAAATTACCGTTTTAAACCGATTGTAAATGAGTTCAAGAATCCCATCCTACAAATTAATACAATTAGTCCGTACTATACTAATGATGCTTATGTGTTCAAAATAATCAAACAAATTTCCACAAAAACTGGTATATAAAATTGGATAATATCAGCCTTAGAGATAGCAGTGGAACTTTAATATGTGTCCTTTTAGAGTCGACCTAAAGGAAGAAAGCGCGCCTTTGAGGCAATGAATAAAATGGTCTTTTATAAAGTAATATTATTACATAATAAGCTTAAACTGCAAAATTATTATTTTCATTTGAGACATGTTCTCGTTAGGTTAGCTGGCTTTCTAGCG
>NC_137011.1:17461392-17565935 GCF_032717465.1 Coenobita brevimanus
GTTTATAATGACATATCTGGTACCAAGAAAGAAATTTTTTTCTGCTATTCAGAAATCTATAATTGGTTATTGTATCTTCCACACAAAACAGGATGCATGACATTATTTTGCCATAACCAAATTATAACTTATTTTACATGGATGCTTGGCTAATAATATTCTTTATAATTACCTTTGAAGCTCCATTCCATGATATCCAGTTCAGATCATCTGTTATCAAGAAGATTTAAAATGTTTTCTTCATCAAAGTCACATTTAACAATATATAAAGTAACACTGAACGTGTTTTAGGAGCATATTGCAGTTTTGTGACCATGAAAATCATGAAATAGCTCGGTTTTCTTGGAGCTATATATTGCCCACATTCCCCTGACATATTCTTATTTATAAAATAATCTCGGGTACTAATGCCTTATACTATATACAGGAATGATAATATTAACATGTGAAGTATGGTCGAAGTCAAGGAACCACCAAAGAAAAAGAAGAGTGATGATTCAAAGACGTGCGTCACACATGTTAATGGACTGAAATATGGTGAAATAAAATTGTTTTCAGAAATAAAGTATCCTGAGGAACGTTTACTTAGACTATAGAATGTCAAAGCTAGATGACGCACAACCTCCTGGCTCTGTTCACAGGATGGATGATAACATGTACCCTAATCCCACATGCCATCGAGCCTCATCATGGCTCTCATACGGTTTGTTACAATAGATTCACTGCCAATCTGGACCGTCTGAAGGATGAACACGCAGATCAAGCACTCTCTACTTCCTATAGACTTAATAGATCTTCGTATGTTAAGGATATATTCAAACCAGATTGCATATTTTGTGGGTCTGAGAACCCCAAGAAAATGAAGAGAAGGCAATCGTAGACCACAGAAGGGCTTTGCATTTTTGAGAGAGAAGGCTGGAAGGACATTCTTGAGGTAGCTGAAAGGAAAGGAGATGAAACTCTGTTAAAGCGAATTCGTGGGCAAGCTCTCTTTGCTGTGATAGTTTATGGTGGTTTCATTTACAGTAATGGATAAAATCTTTTCTAACAGTAGTCAGTGCTCATTGTATAGCATTATTTATTGTTATAATAATACCTGATGTATATGAGTAGCAACTTCAGCTAGTACAAATCTGAACCCAAGCTCGTAGGATCTTTTCATTGCTGTGTTCATGTCGATATCCTTACTGTATATCAGATAAGACTTGAACATTCCAAGAGGACAGACACCCAAGCAATCTTTGAATACTTCATGTTTGGATAGTTTGAGTCTAAGGTTTTCTCCTCGAAAAACAGGGTTTGGGAATTCTGTTTCAGATAGTCATTCAATGTAGAGCTTTCGAAGGCCCTCTAACATCATAACTTGCATGTCTTGAATTATTTATTGTTTGATTTTCTCACATATACATTCAGATATTTTCCTATGCACTTCTTCCATTTTTTTTTTTTTTTTTTTGGTATTGTCTCTTGTCATCGTTTTTACTCCGCCATTTGGTTGGATCTTGGATATAACAACAGCGACATTAACGGTAGTACTTTGCTTCCACAGCAAAGAGATCTTGCCCACGAATTCGCTTTAACAGAGTGTCATTTCCTTTCCTTTCAGCTACCTCAAGAATGTTCTTCCAGCCTTCTCTCTCAAAAATGCAAAGCCCTTCTGTGGTCCACGATTGCCTTCTCTTCATTTTCTTGGGGTTCTCAGACTCACAAAATATGCAATCTGGTTTGAATAAACCCATGTCATACGAAGATCTTTTAGGTCTATAGGAAGAAGGGGGTTCTTGATCTGCGTGTTCATCCTTCAGATGGTCCAGATTGGCGGTGAATCTATTGTAACATACCGTATGAGAGCCATGATGAGGCTCGATGGCATGTGGGATGAGGGTACATGTTATCATCCATCCTGTGAACAGAGCCAGGAGGTTGTGCCTGTCGTCTAGCTTTGGCATTCTGTAGTCTAAGTAAACGTTCCTCAGGATACTTTATTTCTGAAAACAATTTTATTTCACCATATTTCAGTCCATTAACATATGTGACGCACGGTGGCGTACCTGAGGGGGGGGGCGGGATGGGCTGTTTGAAACTGCCCTCCGGGCCCCCAATTGAGGGGGGGCCCAAAAAAAATTTATAAGCTAATATATATATATATATATATATATATATATATATATATATATATATATATATATATATATATATATATATATATATATATATATATATATATATCATCCCGACAATCCTGGCTGAGATATTAGATAAGTTTTGAGAACGAGGGGGGCTAGGTTCTTTGCTGGGCTTCCCTCCAGGAGGGGGAACCCCCGCAAAGAGCCTAGACCCCCGGGCCCCAAAATCTCTAGGTACGCCACTGGTGACGCACGTCCCTGAATCATCGCTCTTCTTTTTCTTTAATGGTTCCTTGACTTCGGCCACACTTCACGTTAATATTTCATTCCTGTATATAGTATAAGGCATTAGTACCCGAAAATATTTTATAAATAAGGAGAATATGTCAGGGGAATGTGGGCAATATATAGCTCCAAGAAAAACATAAATGTAACAGGTCACTAACCGAGCTATTTCATGATTTTCATGGTCACAAAACTGCATTATGCTCCTAAAACACGTTCAGTGTTACTTTATATATTGTTAAATGTGACTTTGATGAAGAAAACATTTTAAATCTTCATGATAACAGATGATCTGAACTGGATATCAGGGAGTGGAGCTTCAAAGGTAATTATAAAGAATTTTGTTAGCCAAGCATCCATGTAAAATAAGTTATAATTTGGTTATGGCAAAATAATGTCAGGCATCCTGTTTTGTGTGGAAGATACAATAACCAATTATAGATTTCTGAATAGCAGAAAAAATTATCTTTCTCTTGGTACCAAATATGTCATTATAAACATCATTATGAGAGATTTAAGGTCTTAGGAAAAACATGTATACTCAGAGGTCTGCTGGAGACGCGAAATCCCAGCTTTTACGGTAAACGTATAAATGTGCTCAAATCACCCAGTGTATCCCAGTTTATTCACTGTTAGTTGTCCATTCCACGTCGGAGACATAACAAGGCTTCAGAAAATTGCTATAAAGTTAAGTTGTGGGGGGTTGCATGAGGGGCCTATCTGGCCCACGGAGGAGTGTGGGTGTACCTGCATGGGTGTGTAGTTTTTTTTTTCTCATGGCTTACCAGTAGAGTCCCTCACCGTAGTACGACGCCGTACCCTGAAGGGGTGCCGTTAGGGCACTTCCATGAGGGGGGGCCTTTAGGGCCTGGTTAAAGGAGGCGGTGAGGGCGGCACTTCTGATAGAGTAGGGTAGTCCCTCACGGGGCAGTGGCGGGTCTCTGTCGGCCTTTAGAGGGTGGGGAGCTAGGCACCCGTCACTGTAGGGCCTTTTTTTTTTGCTGTGCTTTCTCCTTTTATTATTTTTTTGAGGTGAATATATGTCTATGTGTGTCTAGTCTGTGTGTGTGTTTCTGTCTGTCGTGTTGAGATGGTAGGAACCACCACCCCTAGGCCCCCTGGCCTACATGTATCCCGCTCCCTCAGTCAGGGCCTTCTCCACCTATGCCTCTTACGAGGGCAAAGCGGGAGTGCCGTCACTCCATGGCCAGCTCACACTTGTCGGCAAGTGGAGAGCCTGCATCCTCTCCCTACCCACCTGTGCATGCAGGAGCTCATGCTCTGCCTTGCTTTGCTACCTTGGACTCCTCCTCCTCCTTCTCAGCTCACTGAAAGGTAGCGCAGCACCATGAAGCGATGGACATCACCTCTGCTCCTCTCACTCTTTCCACCACCACTGCCGCCCCTCCAGCTACTCGTCGTGCTGTCGGTACTGCCTTGCCCAGCAGAAAACTGCTCAGCTCAGCCCACAACACCTCTAGGTCATCGCCTTCAGGTCGCACTAGTTGGGTCTCGAGCGCTCGTGCCAACAGGCTGGCCGTGACCACTGCTCCTTCTGCCTCTGCTGCGGTCCATGCTTTTCCTTCTGCTGCTCCAGACTCTGACGGGTTCACCCTGGTGGCACACAAAACACGGTGGGCGCCACAGGGAAATGGATCACCCCTGGCTTCTTGGCTGGCAGCTCCACAGAGGCCTCCACCCGCTCCTTGCCCATCAGTGTCTGTCGCTGCACCTCTGCCGCCCCGCTCCACCTATCCTGCCTTCCGAGTTCCTGTTCAGTCGGGGTTCCCCACCAGCTATGACGTGGTTGCAGCCTTGGAGAAACATCTGCAAGGGCTTACAGTGACCAACCGCTTTGGTTGAGATGAAAGCTGTGTCTTGATCCCGACCAAGGAGGAGACGTATCTGCTCCTGAAGGCGGTGGCAAAGGACGAGGCCCCACCAGTGCATATAGTGGAACTGCCATGGGGTGACCAAGTCACCAAGACCATCATAATGGGTTTCCCTCGTCGCATGCCAGTAGAAATTCTACTGAGGCATGACCTCGTAGAGGAGGTGATACGATGCCAAAATCACCGAACACGCGAGGAAACCCAACAGGTCTGCGTCACCCTCTGCAGACCTCTCATGCCATCACTCGACCTGGGGAACTGGGGGGTCTTTTGGCTGCACCCGTACACTCCGGAGCCGCTACGGTGTTACCACTGCCAGCAATTTGGACATCACTGTGCAAACTGCAACCAGCTGATAGTGTGTGGGATTTGCAGCGGGTCTCACGACACCGAGCGGTGGCTTACCAAGTTCAAGGCAAGAGAACCCGTCACCTCCTGCTGCTCCAACTGCTCCTGGTCACAACACGCATGGCACCCAAGCTGCCCTGCCAGGGTGAAAAGGGTGACTCAGGGCAGGGAAAGACAGGTTGCCTGGGTTCAGCAGCAGCAGTCCACCAGAGCCACTCCAGCTCTCCCCCTGGCACCTTCATCTGGGGACAGCAACGCCACCCTCTGGCACTAAGTCCACCCATCCTCGATGAGACTGAGTTCCCTCCACTGCCATCTGCTCTCGTCAAGAACCAGACAACCATCGAGGTCCACCACTCCGCGCAATCCCAGGTTCTGACGACCACGCCCACCCCCAGTTCACTCCCGGCTCCCACCCAGTTGGCCACGCTCTTCTCGTTGGATGAGCTGTGCACACTGGGGACACACCTAGCAGTTGCCATTGCAGGGACTATAGCCCAATCACTGGCGGTCCAGGTCAACACAGACCACATCATTTCCATGTTGGATTGTGTCCTTGACCAGGCTGTTGAGGAGAAACAGCAGCTCACCGCCCTCCTCTCTCTCACAAGCCAGCACACCAGCCACGAATGGCCAAGCCTACCCCTTGCAGGCTGGCTCGCACAGTACAGAAGGCCAAATCTCGGCCTTCCACTGCCTAGGCCCAGACGGCCCGTGCGTCTCACCTCTCTCCTGCCCCCCCAGGGACTCTGCCATCACCAGCAGCCGCCGACAGAATGGAGGCAGACCCAGTTCTCTTGCAGGGCGACACCCAGCCACCTTCACCTGCCAGCAGGCTGATACTGTCCTCCTCCACATTATCCAGTGGAACTGCTTAGGGGCCAGGAGCAAGCTCTCACTCCTACAGCAGATGGCTCTCACAGAACATGCACACGTTTTTCTCCTTCAAGAGACTCTGCTGTCCGAGAGCACCACTTTCTGCCTCCTGGACTATAACACTTACCCTCTCTCTGTTATTCGTGGTGTCACGAGAGGTTGTGCAATATTAATGAGGGAACACATCTCCTGTACCGTCTATAACCCCCTACCTTACTGTGGTCCTGGTGTGGAAGTGCATGGTGTAACCCTCCACCTGGCTATATCAGCACTTACCATTTTCAACATTTACAGGAGTCACAGGGGCGTTTTGGATGTGGGGGAGCTCTTCTCCCAAGCTAACACAGGCTTCATTTTTGTTGGGGGCAACTTCAACGGCCACCATGACATCCTCTCGTCACCTCTTCCATCTAACGAAGACGGTCGTCACCTCTCCTTACTTCTGGAGGAAATGGATGGTGTCACTCTCTTCAGTGATACCACAGACCCCACTCACATCGATGGAGGACAGCTGGATCTTTCGCTCTCCTCTTCGTCACTTATGAGTTCGGCAACATGGTCGCTGCACCCCCACCTCACTAGTGACCACTTTGCTATCAAGGTTGCCTTGCCTATGGCTCCTCTTCCACCCCCCCTCTGCCCCCCCCACGGTGGGACTTCCGAAGAGCCAACTGGGCTGCCTTCAATGGCACATTAGCTGTGGCCTTTGGTGCGTCTCCACCCGCCCTGGACCTAGAAGGCCGAGCAGATCAAGTAGCCCTTGCCTTTTCACAGGCTGCCTCACTCACCATCCCACTGCAGCAGTGGTCCGTGAGGTGCTACTGGGACGGTTGGTTTTATTGTGACAGGGTCAGAGAACTGAACCACCGTTTAAATGCAGAGTGCAAGCAGTACCGGTGGTGCCGCACATCTCCACACCGCTGGTGCCTTGTTGCTGTCACGCGCCACATGGTTTAGGGAGAAGCATCGCATCAAAAAGGAGGCGTGGATTGGATGGTGTCACACCTTGGACTCTCACTCCACACTCCGTGTGATGTGAAGGAGAGTCCGGTCCATCTCTGATCCACATCCTCCTCATCCGCCCTCCCATCCTGATCCTGCCACTGAAGCCAGTCATCTTGCATGGCACTTTGCGGACCGCTCTGCTTCCCACAATCTCCCACCGTCTGTTTGAGCCTTCAGGCACAGTTGTCTGCCTCTTGTGTTGCTGTGATTCAGGCTGCCTGTGATAGGCCCAACCCTGCTAACTGCCCCATCACCAGTGGGGAACTTCAACAAGCACTGCGACACAGAAGGGACTCTGTGCTGGGGCTCGATAGGCTGCTGTACTCTATGTTATCTCACGCTGGAGATAATGGTGGTGAGCGGCTGCTTGACCTGCTCAACCTCTCGTGGTCTGAGGGTCGTTTGCCAAGGTCATGGAAGACGGCTATTATTCACCCGATTCCCAAACCCCGTGATCCCGCTGCCATGCACCTTACCTCCCTTCTTAGCTGTATTTCTAAGAAGGCAGAGAGGATTGTGTGCAGTCGTTTGTCCTGGCATTTGGGCCCGCTGCACCCGAGGATCTATGTTTACCATCCAGGCAGGAATGCAACTCACTGCCTTGCATCCTTACTCAGGGAGCTTTGCGGTGGACGGGGAATGGCCATTTTCCTCGACCTTGAGAAGGCATTTGAGCTTGCCAGTCCTGCTGTCATCTTGGAGGCTCTTGCAGCCAAGGGAGTAGGGGGCAAACTTTTGACATTGGTCCACGATTTCTTTGTGGATCGCGCTGCAGGGGTACATTTCCAGGGCCATCTCTCCCCCTTCTATTACCACCCAAATGGTACCCCCAGGGCAGCATCTTAAGTCTACTGCTCTTCAACGTCTTGGTAGAGAGGCTGCTTACTGTGGATTATGGCACTGGTGTCACTCTGCTCTGCTATGAAGATGATCTGGCCCTCGTCTTTCCCAGAGGTAACTGCTTTACTCAGGCCCACTATGCACTCTCCAGACTGCATGCCATATGCAATGAGTTGGGCCTCAAGATAAACTTTGATAAGATGAAATGTCTTCCTTTTGGTCTCCGTCCCCCAGACTTCCAACTTCTGCTTGGTGGCCACCAACTCACCCATGTTTCTCTTCACCAGTACCTGGGGGTCTGGTTAGACAGTGGTCTTCCTTTTTCCAAGCATGTCAGGTACTTGAGAGAGCACGCATCCACCCGCACTGCTGCCCTCTGGTTTCCCAAACGGAGCCTAGGGACGTCATACAAAGTACTACAGACTTCTTACATACACGCCATACGGTCCCTGGTGGATTACAGCGTTATCTGCTTAACTGGACTCGCCCTGCCGTTACTCAGATCTTTGGAGGTCCTGCAGAACGAGCCGCTTCAAGTCGTGTTGGGTGCTCCCGCTGAACCCGGCTCGCTAACTTACATGCTGAGAGTGGTTTGTCGTCCCTAGAGCATCGCATTGCCCTTCAGACGGCAGTTACTACTCTCCAGCTGGTCCAGCGTCGGCCTCACCTACCAGTCTCTGCCATGCTCAGGCGATTGCCATGCAGACCACCAGACCCGCTCCCCCAGCAAGATTAGGCCCTCATCACAGTTGCTCGTTCACCACCTGAATGTCACTCCTGCCATTTGCCGAGCTCCCGACTCCCCGTGTTCAGGGTATGTCAAACCCTCACCATGGGCTCCTCCTCCTTTCAAGATCCTTTGTCCTTCAGATGCGAACCCTCGAGCTCTTCTGGCTTTTCTTTGCCAGGAGGGTCTTTGTAGAGTCGCTGCTCTGCACACCCCCAAATCTGCCATTTATTTCACGGATGGCTCCATTAGCCCTGATAGTTCTGCGGGGTTGGCCTTTGTTTTTAGCCAACATGTCGAATTGTGGCGACTCTCCCCGGGTGTTTCTCCCTTTCAGGCAGAACTGGTGGCTATCCTTGGGGCATTATGCCATGCTTATCACCACCAATACCAGCAGGTCATTATTCACATGGATTCACTGTCATCACTCCAGAGGCTGCGCTCTTTTTCCCTTAGTGATCACTTTCCTCTCCTCACTGCCATCTTTCACGTTGCCTCCCTTCTTAACCACAAGGGTGTCACTGTCACTCTACATTGGATCCTGGGTCATGTTGGTATTACTGGCAATGAGAGGGCCGATGCTGCTGCCCACACTGCTTGTTCTTTCCCAGGAGTTACGTTCCCCCTGCGGCCTAGTACCTCGCAAATCATCACAGCTCTGACAGCCATCATTGGCAGCCTGTCCCAGGATGATCATCAACTCTGCATCACAGAAGGTTCTCGTTCTGCCACATGGTATCTTCTGCCCCCCCCGGGGCTGCCTAACTATCTTGTAGTACGGCTCAGGCGATTGCGGCTGGGGTTCCCCTGCCATAAACAAATCACTGGGGTGGCACCTGACTCTTGTGCCCACCATCTGTTTAGTTCCGATGACCCACTGGTACACTACCTACTACACTGCCCAGCCACTGCACTACTCACATCTTCCCTTGGCGTGGGCTTTGCTCAGTCGGGGAATGATTTTCATGATGCTGCTAGCATTGTTGCCAACATACCATTTAATGTACTTCTTTCCATGGTGAGGGACCACCCTCCACCTCGATAACTCTGCAGGCGCATGTCTAGCACAACCCTGACAGGGTCTTAGTTTGCCCGTGCCCACTTCAGTGGGTAAATATTCAACAAACAAACAAACAATCACACAGACTATGAGTAAGGCAACCTCTTTAGTGAAATCGCTATGACCCATGCTACACCATCAAGACAGTGAAGCACAGTGCTTCTGTGATAATTAGAGAGTGCTGCAGTGGTAATTTAGGTAGAGGAGGTTTGTTCTTCCTGCCAAAGAACATTACAATGAAAGCTGATCAGTATATCAAGGTGTTGCGTGATCACGTGCTTAATGTTCACATCATTCATGCCATCTCGACATTTATGCATGACAGTGCCCCCTGCCATAAAGCCAAGAAGGTGACTAAATTCCTAGAGGACAACAAGATACGTGTTATGCCATGGCCCGGCAACAGTCTGGACAAACCCAGTTGAAAATGCATGGTAAGTTCTGAAAACTAAAGGCAGGGATCAGCAAGTGACATCATTGCCACATCTTCAAGAGGTGATCAAGCGTGCATGGTGCCAAAAAATGGACCTTCATTACTTCATCAACCAGTGTGAAAGCATTCCTAGAAGGATTAAAGCTGTTCTGCAGGCAAACGGGAGATGACTGGTTACTAGGATGAGTTTTTGTTTTAGTTTCCCATCCATTTCCATTTTTTTTTTTTTTTTTTTTTTTAAATACAACTGTCCTCCCCACTAGTGCTGGTGAATGTAGCAAGAGGTAGGTTTCAGTATTTATGGTGCTCCCTTGTGCTTTTTTCTCTACAACGTTCTGTTTATGTGATTGTTTGTCAAATTATGTAATTTAATTTAAGTTTGTATGCTAAAGAATTTAGAGTGCTACATAATGTAAGAAAAGTCTGGATATTTTGGATGTCTCCAAGTTGGCAACTGTTGCTTTAATGAGATCCTAGTAGATTACATTAGTATATAAGGAGCTTATCTATGGATAGGGAAGGGACTAGAGGAGTTTCAGTTCATATTGAGTTTAGTTCAGTGTCAGTGCAGTGTCACTGCAGGTTGTATAGCTCCGGTACTTGTGAAAACAGTGAAGTTGGCAAACATTAAGTTTAATTATTGGGAAAGTAAAGTTTGTTTACATTCAACAATCGTGATGATCTGTGTTGTTGTACACAGAAGGGCTGCCTCTAGAAAGAACAACTCACTGGGCAACATCGTTCCAATACAGTGGTACTGCTGTTGAAGCCTGTGGCAATGTGAAAGGGGGATGTAACAGTGGTATTAGGAGCGTGGATCTTTAGCAAAGTGCTGCAGTGAGTCTAACCTTCGACAGGGAGGTAGAATGCATACAGACGAGAACCCAAGTTAGGCAGGATGAGGTGTCATTGGCTGCAATCATGAAGCTATTGTAAGCACAAAGTGTACAACTATAAGCACAAGGTGTACAACTATAAGCACAGAATGAAGGACAAAGGACTCAAGAACAATGACAGGGACGAAGTGTACAACTACAAGGACAAAATGAAGGACAGAAAGAACTCAGTGACCAAATACAACCACAGAATGAAGAACAGAAAGAACTCAAAGAACAATTGCAGACACAGAACTAAGAACATAAAACGCTCAGGAACGAAATCAAAGAACAGTTATTACAAGCACCCAGTGAACAGCTGGTGGAGTTACGGGAGCAAAAGAAGGAGTTACAACCGAGAATGCAAGGGCAGCTAGATGCTTTCATGGAGGAAATGAAGGAAAAACCACAGCACTTGAAGGTGGATGTATATGCTGAGCTACAGCAGTACAACTCAAGAACAATGACAGGGCAGTACTCCCGAGGTGGATGGAAAGCTGATGACAGGGAGTGCTGGAGCTCCCGTTTCATCAGCCCTCAGGACTAGTTCCTGACCATCCCCCTTTGCTGAACTTTTTCAGTGTCTCAGTTACACAGAGAGTAGGCCAGCATGCTCTCCAGTACAAATTTCTCTAACTATCTTCACCAAACTACATTCACAGTACACACTACACTTCCTATTCAAAATTTACCTAAAATGGCGTCGTTATATCAAGCCTCGGAGTCCCCAGGGGGGGGGACCATAAATGCCCCCACCATCTGTCCCTCTCCCGATGACGACTCAAGGTGCCTGGAACCACTGTCTGACCCTCTTCTTCTTCATTTCTGCAACATTCGCGGCCTTTCCTCTAACTTTCGCTCTGTTGAGCACCACCTCTCCTCCTCTAAACCTCACCTTCTTTTTCTAACGGAGACTCAGCTGTCTGAGGCAACTGACAGCAAACCCTTTTCTGTATCCTCCTACTTTCTCTATACTCATTTCAAAGCCAAAGGTGGCTGTTGTGTATATATACGCGACTTATCTTGCTCTCGTGTTCCTGAACTTGATTCTTCTGAATTCTCCACACTCTGGCTTTGGCTTTCCTGTCATTCTCTGACTAAATATATCTGTGCTGTTTACTTATCCCCTAATTCTACTGACTATCAAAAATTCTTCGACTATCTTACTTCTACGATGGAACACATTCTATCCATTTCTCCTTTCTCTGAAATCTCCATTCTTGGAGATTTCAATGTTCACCACCACCTTTGGCTCTCCTCTCCTTTCACGGATCCACCTGGTGAACAAGCCTACATCTTTTCTATCCTTAATGACCTAGAGCAGCTTGTACAGCACCCTACCCGTATCCCTGACTGCCTTGGAGAGAGCTCCAACATACTTGACCTCTTCCTCACAACTAATCCTTCTGCTTACTCTGTTAATCTTTTCTCTCCGTTGGCCTCCTCCGATCACAACCTTATTACCTTAACCTGTCCTATCACTCCGGTACGGCCTGTGGACCCTCCAGGGAAACGTCGTCTGTGGCATTTTGGAGCCGCAGACTGGGAGGCCCTCAGGCAGTACTTCTTTGATTTTCCCTGGAATGATTATTGCTTCCATGACTGGGAGCCATCAGAGTGTGCCTTGCGCATTACGGAGGTTATTCTCTCGGGCATGGAAGCATACATTCCTTTCTCATATCCTTTGACTAACGCAAGAAAGCATTGGTTTAATCACCTTGTTCTAATGCTGTCTGCAACAAGGAGAGGGCCTACAAAAGGTACCGGAGCCAACCACCCCTGAATCACATCATCTTTACGTTTCGTGCTAAGTCTGTTCTTCGCTGTACTAAAAATAATTTCATCCATACTAAACACTCTCAACTCTCCAACTTGAATTCTTCCCGGTCCTTCTGGCACCTTGCCAAAAACCTTTCTAGCAACTTTACCTCATCATCCTTCCCTCCTCTTTTCTACTCTGATGGTTCTGTAGCTATTTCTTCTACTGTTAAAGCAGATCTCTTCGCACAGACTTTCTCCTCCAATTCCTACCTTAGACGATTCCGGTGCTGTTCCTCCATCACTTCCCCCCTCTGACTTCCTCATGGCTGACATTAAAATTTCTTCAGTTGATGTATTTTCTGCCATCACTGGCCTCAGTACTAACAAGGCATATGGGCCTGATGGGGTCCCTCCTGTTGTTCTCAAGAACTGTGCTTCTGTGCTTACACCCTGCCTAGGCAAACTCTTTCGTCTTTGTCTGTCAACTTGTACCTTTCCTTCTTGCTGGAAGTTTGCTCTCATTCAGCCAGTCCCAAAGAAGGGTGACCACTCCCAACCTTCCAACTATCGTCCAATTCCTTTAACGTCCTGTATTTCAAAAGTTTTCGAGTCAATTCTTAATAGAAAAATTTTGAGGCATCTTTCCTATCACAACCTTCTTTCCGATCGTCAGTATGGGTTCCGTCAGGACGCTCCACTGGCGATCTTCTCACCTACCTTTCAGACTCCTGGTCATCCTCCTTTCGGGACTTTGGCGAAAGCTTTGCCATTGCACTTGACATCTCAAAGGCTTTCGATCGAGTCTGGCATAAATCTTTAATTTCCAAACTGCCCTCCTACGGTTTCTGTCCTTCTATCTGTACCTTCATCGCTAGCTTCCTTTCTGGTCGTTCTATAGCCGCTGTTGTAGACGGCCATCGTTCTTCTCCTAGATCTATCAACAGTGGTGTTCCTCAGGGCTCTGTCCTATCACCAACTCTCTTCCTTTATTCATCAATAATCTTCTAAGCTGTACATCTAACCATATCCACTCATACGCTGATGACTCCACCCTTCACCTTTCCATTCGGTTCCCGCAACGCCCATCTCAACAGTTACTTCAACAAACAAGGGATGAGGCTATGGCACACCTAATGTCTGACTTGGCTCGTATCTCTGACTGGGGTAAAATAATATGGTTGTTTTTAATGCATCTAAGACTCAGTTCTTACACCTATCAACCCGACAAAATCTTCCACAGGTATACCCACTAATGTTTAATAATATTCAGCTTAATCCTGCATCATCCTTGAACATGCTTGGGGTTTCATTTACTCGGGACTTATCTTGGAAAGATCATATTACATCTCTTGTAAAATCTGCTTCCAAGAGATTGGGTGTGCTAAGCCGACTCCGCTCTTTCTTTACCCCTGCACAATTGTTGACTCTATACAGGGGTTTTATCCGCCCCTGTGTGGAGTACAACTCTCATGTGTGGTGAGGCTCCCCACATACATCTCTTCTCAATAGGGTGGAGTCAAATGCTTTTCGTCTCATTATCTCTCCTCCTCTTACTGACTCCCTTCAACCTCTGTCTCTTCAAGCCGCACTGTTGCATCTTTATCTCTTTTCTATCGCTACTTTAATGGTCACTGCTCCTCTGAACTGTCTGCTTGCATTCCTCCACCTCTACAGGCGTAGCACCCGTCTGGCAGCAAACTCTCATCCTTTTTCTGTCCAACTCTCTAATGCAAGAGTTAACCGTTACTCCCAGTCTTTCATTTATGCAACAGGTCAGCTCTGGAACTGTCTCCCTCTGTCTGTATTTCCTGCTGCCTATGATCTCCAGTCTTTCAAACGCAGTGTGTCCAGGCATCTCAAAATGATCGGATCTTGAATTTGGCTCTATATTGTATTTTGTTTTTCTCTTGGAGGGAACTGTTACTGCGGGCTCATGGCCTTTGGTTCCTTCTTCCTCACATAAAAAAAAAAAAAAAAAAAAAAAACTAGCTGGAGGTTAGTGAGGGAATAGTGATAGATTACAGACAGCATGTAGATAACCAGCTGAAGAATGTAGTTGACCTAGTGAAGATAATTAGTGAGAAAATTGAGGCTGTAGAGAAATACTGCACTGATGAGCTTCAGGTTAGTGTACTGGGAACATATTAAAAGAATGAACAGTGTATGGCAGATCTTAACGGATCCCAAGCATCTAAAGATAGCATGAGTTGAATAATCAGAATGTAGGAGTTTTAAGTCCTGGACTTAATTATGATGCCCCAGTTTTTAAGCCCCCAACCAGTGAAATGCATGGCTAAAATGGGGGTCCATTAAAAAAGAAACCACAGGAATTTGATGGTAGAGTATCTTAGGAAGCATACAGTGCACAGTTTGAGCTACTTGCTGATCAGAATGGTTGGGATGAGAGGCAAAGGGCAGTGCAGCTGGCTATTAGCCTCAAGGGTGCCACAATGGAATTTCTGGGCCAGATGTCAGAAGAGGAGAGGAACAGTTATTAGTCCTTAGCACAAGTACTGCAGTGCAGATATGGGACCATGTACAGTCACGAGCAGATGAAATGGAGACACCAGCACACACACCTCTGGGTCGCTTCTACCCGACGAGTTACGGGAGAGTGAGAGAGGGAGGGGGGTGTATGGAGGGGCTGGTGGTGGGAGAAAGATCAAGAGAGGGAAGGGAAGGGAAGGGAGGAGAGGAGGGGCGGTAATAACCATGGCTGTCAAGGTCTTACTTTATCTTGATTATGGATTAATGTTTGATTTTGGGAAAGCTTAATTAATCATGATGTCAATCACATCACTGATAATGGGTTTTAATTTAAAACTGTTTTCACTTGAAGCGAGAGAGTAGTTTGTTGTGTCATAGATGAAGTTAGCACCTTTGCAGCTGAACTGTGGCTTCATAAGATTCTATACAACAGCCAAAGCGTTAACCTAATGGTTCATATTGGCTAAACCGAGATGAAGAGGAGTTCATCAGCACTATGGGTATCACACAAGGCTGCTGCTCACGATGGAGAGACGATTGCCAAATTATAATAGGCTTTTCTGTCTCAAAGGTATCCCTCTCCAGGTGCGAGTTTCATTCGAGGGGTTCATTGGTGAGAGGTGAAACTGGAAGGGGTTCAAGAGGGAGGGGGTAACACCTGTTTGAGCGGTGTGGTGGAAAATATTGGGGAATGAGGAGAATAGTAATGTAGTCATAAGCCAAAGGTGAAGAAAATATGTGCACGTCGGGTTAACATTTGTCTGTGATGGTTCTGGTGCCCAACAATTAATGGATGAACATTTTAATAGGTAGATTGTGCTCGTCATTCAGGATGTCAGCATAACTATGTCTTGCTATATGTCATCAGACTCTAGCCATGATTATACACATTTTTTATCTTGGGAATGCTAGGGATCAAAACTATATGAAACCGAATTGGATGGATTTCACATTTACAAAGCTATGTATTGATTTTTAGTTAAGTCATCATACGTCAGTATTTGTTCGATATTACAAACTGTAATGATTACAATTTCTTTAATGAATGGGCTATTTTCAGTGCTTAATGTGTTTTAGCAAATAATTATTAATAATATAAAATACGAGAACCACAGGTATTCATGTTTTTTATGATAAAAGAAAATTGTGAGGAACGGAGTGAGACAAACCCTCTTGCAGAATATAAGCTCATTTCTGGTGAAGTGAGGGTTCCAGTCATGTGAACCGCAGTTCCCTTTAGACACACACACACACACACACACACACACACACACACACACACACACACACACACACACACACACACACACACACACACACACACACACCAGGAATTTTGCCAGAATGGGAATAATGACTAACAAACTCGTCAGTATCAAAATGTGATGCCTGGCAACCACCTTCATTCTCAGACAGCCAAGACTGTTTCTCCCTCCCCTTCCACTCACCAAAAGCTCTCCCCCTCCCCCCCTCCCTCCCCAGCCTACCATCTCCTTTCTTCCTCTCTCACTCCCTGTCCCTCTCGAACTCGGCGTAGCCATTGTGAAACTTTAAGTTAACGATTTAGCTCTTGCCTTGATTCTTATGAAGCCACAGTTGAGCTGCGAAGCTAGCCATATCTTCATGTGTAATACAATATATTGCTCTCTCGCTTAAATGGAAAACAACTTAAAGTTACAAACCCATTACCTTATCAGTGATATGTATGACATCATGATTAATTAAGCTCGGCCAAAGTCAATCCTACATCCTTAAGATAAAGTAAAACCTGGACAGCCATGGTTACGCCTCTCGTACCCTCCCCTGCCCTTTCTCCCTCCACCAGCCCCTCCATTCCCTCCCCCCCTCCCTTCTTCCTCTCTCACTCCCCTCCCCCCCACACCTAGTAACTAGTCGGGTAGAAGCGACCCAGATGTGTGTGTGCTGGTGTCTCCATTTCATCTGCTGGCAACTGTACCAGACTGAGGTTTGCAGGGCAAGATTCTAGACGCATGTACGGGCTTCAGGCGAATCCCTACAGCTGATTCCTTATGATGTGGAGAGTATGGCATACATGACATACACTGGAGCAGCACCTAACCTGTTGGCTATTCTCTGAGAGATCAGTTCATTGATGCTCTTGATAGTGCAGAGTTGAAACTGCAAGTGATGCTGGGACAACCCAGAAGCATACAAGAAGCACTTGCCAGGGCTCTAGAATTTGAGTCCTACTTCAGGTCAAGTACATCAATTTTTCAGGCAGGTTGTAGTGCATGATTCAAGGCAAGAAAGGGGCTGGTACATGAAGTAGAAAAATCTGAAGGAAGCTGCTGGTACTGTGAAAAGAAAGGACATAGGAAAAAGAACTGCTACAAATGGAAGAGGGAACAAGATAAGATCAGAGGAAGTTGCTGGTATTGTGAGAAGCAAGGTCATCAGAAAATGGATTGCAACGCGTGAGAGAAGAGAAGATCGGAGGAGGCTGCTGGTTCAGTGAGAGACCAGGACACAAGAAGGTGGATTGCTAGAAATGGAAGAAGGAGCAAGAACAGAACAATGCAAGGAAACCCACGGGTGTTGAAGATGTGGATGGTTCAGCTAAAATTATCCAAAGGAGAAGGACAACAAAAAGAAGGCTGCAGAAGACGAGACGAATGAGGGTAAATTATTAAAGGCTGGTGACAAGAGGCAGCAACCAGCCAGTTTTTCCCAGGAAGCCCTACTGCTGAGGAAATGCAGGAGAGCCTTGATTGATAGTATACGAGAAGATGGAAGAACAGATAGGAAAAAGTAGTAGGAATGGGAATCTTAGCAAGAAATGCCACCATGCTGTAGAGACAGGGCCAGCGTCAGATGAAAAATACCTGAAGAGAATGCAGATGGAGGATGAAAATTCTTAACCAGTGCTAGAGTGGCTGCAGCAGAGTACAATGTGACCATCTAGGGAAGAGGTTTCCAGGTTCAGCCCTGCAACCAAGAGGCACTGGAGCCAGTGGGACCTTCTTTGTTTGAACCACGGACTACTGAAGCTTCAGTGGGAGATACCCAATAGCCTCAGCAAGTATTGGCAACTGGCAGTCCCGAAGAAAATGAGGTCCGAGTTCTTGGATGAGTCCCATAACCAGATAAGGACTGGGCACATGGGAGTGAAGAAAACTCTAAGTCAGTTGCAACAGAGGTTCTTCTGGACTGACATGCATGAGGACAGTGAAGAGTCGTGTCGGGCCTGTGATGTATGCTGTGCCAAGAAGGGACCCAAGAAACATGGTTGCACCCCTTTTCAGCTGTACCAAGTGGGTGCACCAATGGAAAGAGTGGCAGTGGACATTGCCTCACCTCTGCCACTCACTGAAAGAGGAAACCAGTATATGTGTCACCATGGATTATTTCACTAAGTGGCCAGAAGCCTATGCCATTCCAATAAAGAGACCGTGACTATTGCTCAGGTGTTGGTTGACCATTTTTCTGTCTTTGGGGAATGCCACAGGAGCTACATTCAGACCAGGGAGAAACTTCAAGTCAGCTGTGATGCAAGTTACTGGGGATCAAGAAGACCACAACGATCCCACTAAAGCCTCAGTCAGATGGGATGGTGGAGAAATTCAACTGGACCCAGGGACAGGAACTGAACAGGTACTGTGTAGGTGGGGCAAACGGATTGGGATCAGAAATTACCTGCATTGCTGATGGCATATCAGTCTGCATCCCATGAGTTTACCAGCTACACCTCTGCAAAACTTATGCTGGGCTACAAATTATGTTTCTCTGTTGACTTGTTTGTGGGAAGACCACCCTGTGAGGAATTGCCTACAGACACCTCCAGCCGAGCAAAGCATCCTCAGGAAAAGCTGACTATGGTACATCATCAAATGTTGGAAGCTCTAATGTTTTCGGGTGAAGTGATGAAGTCCAAGTATGATACAAGGCAAGTGAGGTGAGCTTCAAGGATTATGACACTCTTGGTGCAGCACAGATGGCAGCAACAAGTCCAGTGATGCCCTCTACACCTGCTCCAGTCTTTGACCCATTGAGTGGGGCTGATGGTGAACGTCTCCAGTCGCCACGGGCCCGGACTATCTTGGGTACAGTTAAGTGGTACGATGTGAGGGCAGGGTATGGATTCATCCGGCGCCAGGACACCTGTGCTGATGTATTCGTACACTACCAGGGAATTGTTGCTCGAACTTCACAAGACCGGAAAGTGAGGAGTAGACTGTAGCACCAGTCGAGCAGGGCAGTGCTCCCAAGGTGGATGGATGGAAAGCTGATGACAGGGAGAGCTGGAGCTCCCGTTTCATCATCCCTCGGGACTAGAACCCGACCATCCCCCTTTGCTGAACTTTTTCAGTGTCTCAGTAACACAGAGAGTAGACAAGCATGCTCTCCAATACAAGTTTCTCCAACTATCAACACCAAACTGCATACACAGTACACACCACACATCCTTTTCAAAATGTTTTTAAAAAATGGTGTCGAATAACATAGCCTCGGAGTCCCCAAGGGGGGGGGACCATAAATGCCCCCACCTTCAGCCCCTCTCCCGGTGATGACTCAAGGTGCCTGGAACCATTGTCTGACTCTCTTCTTCTTCATTTCTGCAACATTCGTGGCCTTTCCTCTAACTTTTACTCTGTTGAGCACCACCTCTCCTTCTCTAAACCTCACCTTCTTTTCCTGAGACTCAGCTGTCTGAGGTAACTGACAGCAAACCCTTTCTGTATCCTCCTACTTTCTCTATACTCATTTCAAAGCCAAAGGTAGCTGTTGTGTATATATATATATATATATATGAAACAACTTATCTTGCTGTCATGTTCCTGAACTCAATTCTTCTGAATTCTCTACACTCTGGCTTCGGCTTTCCTGTCATTCTGTGACTAAATATATCTGTGCTGTTTACTTATCTCCTAATTCTACTATCAAAAATTCTTTGACTATCTTACTTCTACGATGGAACACATTCTATCCGATCTCCTTTCTCTGAAATATCCATTCTTGGAGATTTCAATGGTCACCACCAACTTTAGATCTCCTCTCCTTTCACTGATCCACCTGGTGAACAAGCCTACACCTTTTCTATCCTTAATGACCTAGCGCAGCTTGAACAGCACCCTACCTGTATCCCTGACTGCCTTGGAGAGAGCTCCAACACACATGATCTCGTCCTTACAACTAATCCTTCTGCTTACACTGTTAATCTTTTCTCTCCGTTGGGCTCCTCCGATCACAACCTTATCACCTTAACCTGTCCTATCTCTGCGGTACGGCCTGCGGACCCTCCAAAGAAACGTCGTCTCTGGCAATTTGGAGCTGCGGGTTGGGAGGCCCTCAGGCAGTACTTTTTTTATTTTCCCTGGAATGATTATTGCTTCCATGGCCGGGAGCCATCTGGGTGTGCCTTGTGCATTACGGAGGTTATTCTCTCGGGCATGGAAGCATACATTCCTTTCTCATATCCTTTGACTAATGCACGAAAGCCTTGGTTTAATCACGCTTGTTCTAATGCTGTCTGCAACAAGGAGAGGGCCTATAAAAGGTACCAGAGCCAACCCACCCCTGAATCACATTTTGTATACATTTCTGCCTGGAATCGTGCTAAGTCTGTTCTTCTCTTTGCTAAAAATAATTTCATCCGTACAAAATGCTCTAAACTCTCTAACTCGAACTCTTCCCGTTCCTTCTGGCACCTTGTCAAAAACCTTTCTAACAACTTTACCTCATCATCCTTCCCTCCTCTTTTCTACTCTGATGGCTCTGTAGCTATTTCTTCTACTGATAAAGCAGATCTCTTCACTCAGACTTTCCCCCCCAATTCCACCTTAGATAATTCAGGTGCTGTTCCTCCATCACTTCTCCCCTCTGACTTCCTCATGGCTAACATTAAAATTTCTTCAGCTGATGTATTTTCTGCCATTTTCTGCTATTGCTGGCCTCAGTACTAATAAGGCATATGGGCCTGATGGAGTCTGTCCTGTTGTTCTCAAGAACTGTGCTTCTGTGCTTACACCCTGCCTAGCCAAATTCTTTCGCCTTTGTCAGTCAACTTGTACCTTTCCTTCTTGCTGGAAGTTTGCTCTCATTCAGCCGGTCCCAAAGAAGGGTGACCATTCCCAACCCTCTAACTATCGTCCAATTGCTTTAACATCCTATATCTCAAAAGTTTTTGAGTCTAAGCATCTTTCCTATCACAACCTTCTTTCTGATCATCAGTATGGGTTCTGTCAGGAACGCTCCACAGGCGATCTTCTCACCTACCTTTCAGACTCCTGGTCATCCTCCTTTCGGGACTTTGGCGAAAGCTTTGCCATTGCAGTTGACATCTCAAAGGCTTTCGATTGAGTTTGGCATAAGTCTTTAATTTCCAAACTGCCCTCTTACGGTTTCTATCCTTCTATCTGTGCCTTCATCTCTAGCTTCCTTTCTGGTCGTTCTATAGCCGCTGTTGTAGACGGCTATCGTTCTTCTCCTAGATCTATCAACAGTGGTGTTCCTCAGGGCTCTGTCCTATCACCAACTCTCTTCCTTTTATTCATCAATGACCTTCTAAGCTGTACATCTAACCCTATCCACTCATACGCTGATGACTCCACCCTTCACCTTTCCATTTAATTCCCACAACGTCCATCTCAGCAGTTACTTCAACAGGCAAGGGATGAGGCTATGCCACACCTAAGGTCTGACTTGGTTCGTATCTCTGATTGGGGTAAGACTAATCTGGTTGTTTTTAATGCATGAAAGACTCATTTTTTGCACCTATCAACCCGACAGAATCTTCCACAGGTATACCTACTTATGTTTAATAATACTCAACTTATTCCTACATCATCGTTGAACATGCTTGGGGTTTCATTTGCTCGGGACTTGTCTTGGAAAGATCATATTACATCTCTTGTAAAATCTGCTTCCAAGCGATTGGGTGTGCTAAGCCGACTCCATACCTTCTTTGCCCCTGCACAATTGTTGACTCTATACAGGGGTTTTATCCGCCCCTGTGTGGAGTACAACTCTCATGTGTGGGGAGGCTCCCCACATACAGCTCTTCTCAATAGGGTGGAGTCAAAGGCTTTTCGTCTCATTAACTCTCCCTCTCTTACTGACTCCCTTCAACCTCTGTCTCTTCGCCGCAGTGTTGCATCTTTATCTCTTTTCTATCGCTACTGCAATGGTCACTGTTCCTCTGAACTGTCTGCATGCATTGCTCCACTTCTATGATGGGCGCGTAGCACCCGTCTAGCAGCAAACTCTCATCCCTTTTCTGTCCAACTCTCTAATGCAAGAGTTAACCATTACTCCCAGTCCTTCATTTATGTAACAGGTCATCTCTGGAACTGTCTCCCTCTGCTTCCTATGATCTCCAGTCTTTCAAACGCAGTGTGTCAAGGCATCTCAAAATGAATGGATCTTGAATTTGGCTCTCTCTTGTATTTTGTTTTTCTCTTGGAAGGAACGGTTTTGCGGGCTCATTGCCTTTGGTTCCTTCTTCCTCACATAAAAAAAAAAAAATCGTTGTGCAAGGGTGAGTTGATTGTGTTCCGTCTTCTTCAGACACCGAAGGGTCCCAAGGTTACTGAGGTCACCGGGCTGGAGGGTGCAGCTGTACAGGGGTCTGCTCATGTACGGCGGCTCCCCGTGGCTCGAGGGCACCAGCCCAGGGATCCTTGGTGCACGGGGGAGATTGACACAAGCGTCACCATGTGCATCACGACAGCATGGGCATTTTGCAGCAGTGACTAGATGGTGATGCTCATTCTTCTCCCACAGATTTTTTTGAAGAATTGGATTCCGTGCAGTCATACCACAATGCTTCGCCTGTGACGTCCTGCCCCTCATCAGGAGCGTTGCACCCCTAAGCTGCAGCCTCCCAAACCCCACACAACACTGCGGAAAAGGCTGCAGCTAGAAGCTCTCCTCAACAAAGCGACTGCCGCCACCACCACTACCACCTCTGCACCGCCTATGGACTCCACATATTCCACGTCCCCTGACGATTCATGCCATTCTCCATCAGTAGCTGAGGAAAGGGCTCCTTCTCCTGTCCCTTCACTGACTGGGAAGATGACCACCCCTTCTCAACTTCACCACCTGCTGCTGACAGAGAGCCACAGATGAAGAAGAATAAGAAGGGGAAGAAAACCAGGCCATCTCCAACAGACGAGATGGAGACAGACCATCCAGTGGCTCCACCTTCTGCCTGCACCACCCCCGCCGAATGAAGTCAGCATGTCCTGGCCCACCTTCCATCACTTCCCACCAAGAATCGCACCCATGTCGAGTCTCTCATGGGACGAGATCTTCAAATATCAAGATCAATATCTCGCGGCCAATATCCAGGACATAGCTGACTCCCTTAACCACATGCACTTCCACCGCCTGCAGTTCGAGGACCACCACACTGACTGCCTGTTTGCGACGAGCCAGAGCCACGCTGACGACATTGCCATCTTGGACTGCGTCATCCATGCTATCCTCAATTTCAACAATGTGCTGATTAGTACTAGCAGTCCTTGTCTATTTCACCTGCAGTTCTTCACTGGCAGGCCCATAGGTCCACTTCTACTCTGACCTTTATTTGTATATGGCTAGTGAGGGAGTGATCGCCCTCTACCTACACAGATCAAAAGCCCTCGGGAGCAGGGGGGTGGTTGCTTTCTCAGGCAGAGGAACTCCTTGAGAGTGAAATGGCTGGGAGGCATGCCGGCACGTGACTGGCTACAGCATAGCTGGGTCTTTCGGGTGTGGGCAATCAGGCAAGTTAGCTGCCTACTGCGACTGCAACACAATGGCGAGGTGTTCAGGAAGTTAGCCAAAGAAACCTTGATGGACTCTGAAAGAACAATAATGGCCCCCAGTCCCGTGCAGCCCTTAAATGGGCAGGGGGTGCTAAGAATCTCACAGTTGCCTCAATTACAATCTAATTCCTTTGTTAATGCAAAAAATACAATTAAAATTGGTAACTGGAATGTGAGAACGCTAAATCATGACGGTAAAATCGATGAGTTAGTGAAGGTTTTTCAAAATTAAGGACTTGATATCTGTGCTCTGACAGAAACTAGATTAACTGGAGTCGATAAGTTGGATTTGGAGGATGGTATACGTTTATTGATATCTGGCCGACAGGACGGAATGCATTATCAGGGAGTAGGATTGTTGCTGGGTTGTAAGGCAAATAAGGCTTTATGTGAGTGGGATCCTATATATGAGCGATTGTTATACGCACGGTTTAAATCAAATCATGGCAACATCAGTCTGTTTGTGTGTTATGCACCTACTAATGATGCACTCGATGAAAGGAAAGACACATTTTATGAAAAGTTGCAAGAAGGAGTAGGAAGGGTACCTAGACATGATGTTTTGATCTGCGCTGGAGACTTCAATGCAGTAATGGGCTGTTCAAATGAGGGATTTGAGGCATGTATGGGTAAGATGGGAGTTGGTAGTAGGATGAGTGAAAACGGAGTGAGGTTTGGAAGCTTCTGTCTAGCAAATGACTTAGTCATCGGGGGCACACTCTTTCAGCATTGCAATATACACAAGACAACTTGGGTGTCGCCGTGTGGAAAATATAAAAATCAGATTGATCACATCGCTATCAGTAGGAGGCATAGAAGTTCTCTGCTAGATGTTCATGTTAAACGGGGAGCGGATATTGGTAGTGACCATCAACTCAGCATTGCAAAAATAAGGTTTAAACTTAAAAATCAGAAGAAGGAAAAATCTGGTGTTGGTAGATACGATATTATTAAGCTTAGAAGGGAAGGAGAAGAAAAGGAGGAATTCAGATTAGAATGCAGAAATAGGTTTTTGGTGTTGGAAACATTGGAAGAGGGGGAGAGAAGTGTAGATGAGATGTGGGAGGATGTGAACAAAGTTTTGCATGAGACTGCTGAATGTACGATTGGAAGGAGACATAGATTCAGGAGAAAGAAATGGATATCAGAGGAAACGTGGGATATGATAAAAAAGAGAGGTGAGGCTAAATTGAGGAGTGAGATGCAATGCGTTGATGAACGAGAGATTGAATTAGCAAGAGCTGCGTACTGGAGTTTGAATTCAGAAGTAAGATCGTTAGCTAGGAGAGATAAAAGAAGATGTGTGGATGAAAAGGTTGCAGAGACTGAAATCTTAATAAACAAAAATGATGGACAGAGTCAAAGAATAGCATATGAATCGATTAGAGAACTGAGTGGTAATGCAGGTAAACGCAAGGAAATACCAGTTAGAGACACGGAAGGAAATTTATTGACCAATGATGGAGATATTAAAAATAGATGGAAAGAGCATTTTGAGACAGTTCTTAATAGACCAATACCACCAGAAGAGGATATACCGTCTGCTCAGGAAGATTTGAATATAGAAACAGGAGAGTTGAGGCTTGCAGAAGTGGAGAAAGCAGTAAAACAGTTTAAAGAATAATAAGGCACCAGGGGAGGATGGTTTATTTCCGAAAATGTTTAAAGTGGAGGGGGATAGATTAATAATGATCTTGACCAAGCTATTCAATAAGATATGGGTGACGGGGTTACTACCATCAGTTTGGAAGAATGGTGTAATTGTTAAAGTTCCGAAGAAGGGAGACCTGAGTGAATGTGGTAATTGGAGGGGAATCTCTTTGTCACCGATAGCTTTGAAAGTTTTCAGTAGAGTGTTGTTAAATAGGTTGGAGCCGGTGGTTGAGGGTATTCTGAGGGATGAACAGGCTGGTTTTAGAAAGGGACGTGGTTGCAATGATCAGATCTTTATAGTTAGGCATTTGATGCAGCAAGTTAATGAAATGAGAGTACCGTTAAGTCTTTGGTTTGTTGATTTTGAAAAGGCTTTTGATAATGTTTCGAGAGAGACTATGGGGAAGATCATGAGACATTATGGAATACCAGAGGAGTTTGTGAGGGTCATTATGAACATGCATGAGGACACATTTTGTAAAGTGATGGTTGATGGTTGTCTGAGTGATTCGTTTGAAGTCAAGTCCGGAGTAATTCAAGGTGGTGTTCTATCGCCTTTACTATTTATATTGGTCATTGATTACATTATGAAACGCGTTGGAACAGAAACCGGTGCAGGTATACTTTGGGGAGAGAACAGGAAACTTTTGGATTTAGATTATGCAGATGATATAGTTTTGATTTGTGGTGGGCCAGAAGAGATGCAGAGAGTGTTGGACTGTTTGGTGAGTGAAGGTCGCAAGGTGGGTTTGGTTATTAATTGTGGAAAAACTGAAATAATCAATATGAATATGGAAAATGCGCAGGAATGTGTAATTGGAGGTATGGTTGTAAAGCAAGTTGATAGGTTTAAATATTTAGGTACTTATTTAGCCAAGGATGGTTCTTTGAACTTTGAATTCGAGGAAAGGTTAAAGAAGGTTAATCAGGCAATGGGAATGCTTAAAAATATTTGGAATAATAACAATTTTTCTGTGCATACAAAAATCAAACTTTATAAGGTAATGGTTAGGAGTATCTTAATTTATGGACACGAGTCTTGGTACAGCACAGTGACTATGGAAAATAAATTCTTGGTGTTTGAAAACAAAGCACTTAGAAGAATATTAGGAGTTAAGTGGTGGGAAAGGATACCAAATAGTAGAATTAGAGAAATAACGGGAGTGCAGCCGGTCGATGAATATGTTAGGTTCTCACGATGGAAGTGGCTAGGACATGTGTATAGGAGACAGGGAATAGTACGAGGTACACCAGGGTGGGTGGCACTTGGTAGGAGAGGTAGAGGAAGGCCAAAAGAGACGTGGGTGAGGACAATGAGACGGGAAGCTGGAGATGAGTGTTGGGGAGATCTTGAGGAGTTAGCACAAGATAGGATGTGGTGGTGTGAGTTCATCGAGGACCTATGCATCCCCGAGGGTGCCACAGGAAATGATTGATTGATTGATTGAAAAATCTATAACATCAACAAGGATTGTGACAAAGTTAGGTTATACAATCCTCAGTGGAAGGAGGGACAGTCACGGAAGCTGCAGAGCCCGTGGGACGAACCTTACATTGTGCTGGATCGAATATCAGACATAACTTACCAAATTCGGGGAGGCAGAAAGTCTCGCCCAAAGGTGGTACACGTGAATTGTCTGTGGCAGTACAATGGGCCAGGACAATACAGCTCTGAGGAATCGGGCTTGTCCGCAGCCGAGGATGTTGAGGAGGACCATGAAGCTGAAGTACAAAGAGGATGGTGACAGTTTCCCGAGGGAAAAGTGTATCAAGAAGAGGACCAAGACATTCAAGGAGGAGTGGACTGCGTTGAAGAGCAGAGGCCTCATCGGGAGTAACATGAGAGAAGGCCTGATAAGTTGAAGGGTTACTTTATGTATAATTAGATGTTTCATTAGCATTCATTGTGTTTGTAAGTACTGTGTAGTTTTGTTGGGACAACAAAAGGACTAGGGAAGAAGTAGTATTGAAGTAGCAAAATTTGCCAGTTAAGCAGTGATACCCGACAATTCTCGAATTTATTCGCTTTGTGTCAGAGTCGTCATTTAGCCTGCTATTTATGACTCTGTGAGTGGAGTTATTTTGTAAAGTTATGATTAAATTGTATGCTCCTTTTTCTCTATAATGGTCTGTTTATGTGATTGTTAAATTATCTAATTTAATTCAAGTTTGTATGCTAAAGAAGTTAGTGTGCAACATAATGTATGAAAACTCAGGATATTTTGGATGTTTCTCAGTTATCAACTGTTGCTTTCCCGAGTACTTAGTAGATTATTCGAGTACCTAGGGAGCTTATAAAAGGATGGGAAAAGGATTAGAGGAGTTTCAGTTCATTTTGAGTTTAGTTCAGTGTCAGTGCAGATTTTATAGCTCCCGTACTTGTGAAAACAGTGAAGTGAAGTTGTCAGGCATTAAGCATTTGGAAAATAATATGAAGTTTGTATACATTCAATGCCTGTGCTAATCTATGTTGTTGTACACTGAAGGGTTGCCTCTGGGAAGAACAACGCACTAGGCAAAGTCTTTCCTATACTGTACTACTGCTGTTGGATCCTGCGGCAGTGTGGGTCGGGGACATCTATTTATTTATCTATCTATTGCCAGACGAATCATTTCCGTTCGAGGTGGCCACAAATAAATCGCCTCCACGTCGCCCTTTCCCCCGCCATTTCACCGCCCTGCTCCCAACTCACACACCCCTCTCTCAAATACCTCTCCACCCCATCCCTCCATCTCATCCTCGGACTCCCCCTACCTCTCCCCCCCTCCACCTCACTCACATACACTCTCTTCGTCAGTCTTTCACCCTCCATCCTCTCCACATGGCCAAACCACCTCAGTGTATTCCTCCTAACGCTTCCTATCACATCCACATCCACACCACAACGCTCCTTTATATCTTCATTTGTCAGCCTGTCTCTCCATGTCACTCCACAGGCTCCTCTTAAATAACTCATTTCCATTGCTCTCACTCTTGACTTGTGCCCTTCCAACAACGTCCAAGCTTCACTTCCATACGTTAGAGTTGGTATCACAATACTGTCATGTAACTTTTTCACTTCCCTGCTCACTTCACTGTTTCTTATCACTGCTTTCAAGGAGCCAGCAACCTTTCTTCCCTGCTGTATCCATTCAAGCACTTCACCCTCCAAACCTCCATCCTTACTCATTACACTACCCAAGTACTATCTATCTATCTATCTATATAGTGTATATATATATATATATATATATATATATATATATATATATATATATATATATATATATATATATATATATATATATATATATATATATATATATATATATATATATATATATATATATATATATATATATATATATATATATATATATATATATATATATATATATATATATATATATATATATATATATATATATATATATATATATATATATATATATATATATATATATATATATATATATATATATATATATATATATATATATATATATATATATATATATATATATATATATATATATAAATAGATATATATAGATAGATATATATTGAGATATATATATATAGATATATGTATATATAGATGTATATATAGATATATATATAGATATATATATATAGATATATATATATATATATAGATATAAAGATATATGTATATATATCTATCTATCTATCTATTGCCAGACACCATAATCCCGCAAAGGGTGCCCATTTGACATTTTGTTTTACAGGGAGGGGCACCAACCCTCCACCAACCCACTTGTCGACACGTAGGGAGCACGTATGGTTTGGTTATATGGTTACCACTCAGTGTTGTAAATGGTTTCTTGGCTTACAGGAAACCATTTGGCTAGTCACTCAATGTAAAGCCACCTGTAAAGGAAAGAAAAGGAATAAGTGACAGGAAAGATAGGAGAAATAGGAAGAGAGGAGGGCAGGCACAGAAAAAGAATGATAATAGCTAAGGAAGTAGGCAGCACTACATTAAGTGAGTGGATGATGGTTGCGTATATATATATATATATATATATATATATATATATATATATATATATATATATATATATATATATATATATATATATATATATATATATATATATATATATATATATATATATATGTATATATGTATAATGTGTGTGTGTGTGTGTTTGAACAAAATAACACATGTTATAGTGACATCGACCCCCCTCACCACATCGTCATAACCATAAGTGCACCATATGAAAAAAGAAAAAAAACAAGCACTGAAAACAATACATGGCATGAACATAAATATTTTTACTACACATTGATGTAAACAATAACACACCGCAATAATCATAGACACATTACCACGTAGTCATAGTGAGCACACCCACTGTATGATTTTAAACAGTATTGCATGGTCATAAACATCACTCAACATTGTCATATAGAACGCCACTTTACATGGGTATAATCATCACCACACCATGTGGTCATAAACACCAACACACCGTGAGGTTGTTAGCGTCGCGATACCACTTGATCATGAACAACACATAGCATGTGCTCCTAAACACCACAATACCACATAAACACCAGGACACCACACAGTCATAAATACCACCATAGCTCATGAACTTCACCACATCATAGTGTCGAAATACTACCACAAAGCATGGCCATTGGCATCAACATTATGCGTCTATATGAGCACCACCACTAATATTTTATTTGAAGTACAAACACAGGTTCATAAAATTAATTCTAAAATAATCAACAGCAGTCATAATCAGGAGATGCTTGTTGACAATCCCCATTTATATGACAAACATTTTCTTTATCACGAGAAACAAATTAAACAGTAAACATTTTTAGAACACTGAATCATCATAACTGCTTCCTTCCCAAAATTTAACAAAGTAGAATAAAAAACTAATGAGTCTGAGAGACGGTGAAATAATCTTGTGTAGACGTGGCTGGCGATTGGCGCTTGAAGTTGTTACTGGCCGAATATTTAAGTTAAAGTAGAATGCGGGAGGATTAGCCTTGTGAAATGTGAAATGACCAGTCCTGATAAAAGCACAACTTTCTTTGTGTTTGTAGTAGACTGAAAAATGAATGTGACATGAGATTTCTTAGAATCTCTATCTTGTTCTGGAGACTGCCAGAACGAAGAGAAAGGGCAGAGAGGGAGGGGGGGAGGAGGTCAGGTAACAGACAGTTGGAGAAACAATCCTATTCACCATCCATCCATCCATCATCCAATCCTACATTGCCCCATGAGGAGCGTAGGAGCCCGGGGCTAGGCAGTTGGTCCCGACATTTAAAATGAGAGTGACCAGCCTCACTCATCCCTGAGTGGCATTACATGAGCAATCAACCCCAACCATCCCTTGGATATAAACCTTCACCGGCTCAATCCGATTGGAGCGCAATAGTTACCCACTAAACCACCAGGCGTCAAAATTTGGTTATATGGTTACCACCCAGTGTAATAAATGGTTTCCTGGTGCACAGGAAACCATTTGGCTTGTCACTCAGTGTCGAGTCACCCACAGGCTGAAGGAAATGGAAGGAATGAAGGAAAGAAAGACAGAAGAGGGAGTGTAAAGTCACTCGCAGGCAGAAGGACAAGGAAAGAATGAAGGAAAAAAAGACAGAAGAGAATGGAAGGAAAGAAGGATGGAGAGGAAAGGGCAGACACCCGAGGGCAGCACTACATCGAGTGAGTGGATCACTGGAAGAAAAACAAATATGTTTCAGAGGTTGAAACATGCACAAAATAAGGTACTGTTGATCACATATGGATCGATAGATGGGGGGTCAGATGGCTACCGAAAGCATTAGAACAACTGTGTACATTACCAACGTCTCACTGTGTATGAAGAATATCTGTTAATATAAACATAACATTTTCCATATTTTTTCTAGAGGATATTGCTAGTTGGCGATATATGGCACTTCCCGACATCAGGGCTACCAACTGGTCATATGTCGGACACTAATATTTCCGCTACCTTCGTTCTGTGGTCCAAACTGTTTCATGCATAATGTGAACCGATACTTCTGTGACCCATAGTACTTCATGATAAACAGGCTCTTATTCAAGCCACACTGTATTTTTCCTTTACATCCTTGCGCCTTCAATAGAAACTGCCCACGTTCCACTAGGCGGCCACCCACCAGGCTAAGAACCACTGTTCTATTTATGTTTGTATCTTTTTTAAAATTAGTGCATACTGCATCAGTAATATACAAGAGGCTATGAGGGTGTAATAAGCAAGGTAATTCTCTAAGCAAGAGGTGTTACAATGTTTCCTGTCCTAAAGATATCACGACTCACTCCAGACATAGAATCTCAACAACTTACGAGAAATTCATGATGTGTGATATGGCCTCTACTGCAAAAAACTCTGGGGCTCTAGTAATGATCCGCATCCCACCAGGAGCCTCTGGGTCCTCCACTGTCGTCACGTATGGCGGCATTAGTACCCTCGTCACAATCAGGTGTGGTCTTGTAGGAAACCTTCAATACATAAGTAAATTAGGTTGGAGCTAGTGTTGCATTTGTTGCGGTTGTTGATGTGGTCCCTAACTGCAGAGATATGGGCACTTTCCTTGAGCTCTTTTAGACTCCTGATAGATTCTTGCATGTTTAGGGGTTGCACACCGACCTTTAATGGAGAATTTCAGTGTGATGACATTTTATTTCATTTAAAACCTTTTATTAACTAGCTTAGGAAACACTGTTAAGACTGGAGACATTTGGCAAAGCTTACCCTAACCAATTATGAAGGAAAGTCATGTGTAAATTAAATGTAATCGTTTGTAGGTAACAACAGTTATTGAAAAAAAAAAAAAAAAAACATTATCAGATTAAAAGATTAAGATTTAGTCCGTGTTGTGTGAGTGGGGTGCAAGAGGTGACAAACCGTGTTGTAGGTAAAAAGGACAGCAGTAGGATGGAAATACGTGTAACTAATAAAGAAGACCTGAGCTCTTAGTGATTAGGCATGTGCAAAAAGAAACTCATATAACTTGTTGATGTCATCTGTAAATATTGTAATGGAGGAGAAGCTGACTTTTACTGGGAACAGAGAATGAAAATACAAAAACCAGTTCATTTGATAGGAAATAAGCCCAGCTTCATATCAACAGCCCAATAGATCTGAGGAATATTGATATCCTTCATATGCAGATTTTTCATAATCATACATAAAATCTAACATTCATGAATTTTTTTTTTCCTCTCAGGCGGTTGAGACATGGAAGAATTCTATTCAGTCCTGACACTGAGGGAGAAGCTGATCTGTCTTGTTCTCCATGAGTGGCATTATGAAATAAATCTCAACTCCTCGGGTGTAAAGCCCCGTGGGCCTCATCTGGTTGAAGTGCTTTCACTTACTAAACCCCCAGGCTTCATATGATTATATGCATAACATCCAAAGTTATTAAGTATTTTCCTGGGGTATATGAACCCATTTGACTTGTAGCTCAGTTTGGGGTAACTGGGAGACAGCAATATAGTAAATGAATGGATCACCTCCCAAACTAAGAGAGATATTTCTGTAAAACACTAAACAGCCATAAAGGAATATCAAATAAAAAAGGCATAACTTTTCTACTTACAAATGAGAGAAACTGGAAAATGGTAAGTGCAACCATGCATGCAGTATTGACCTAAAGAAACCTAGTTTTTTCAGTTCAAATATACTCTCGCCAGCTAGCATACATTGGGGTGAGCAGTAACCATTACCACCTCTGCATTGCACGGAGTCTGCCTCACCATTTGTTAATGCCACTTACCAAGCATAACCACTTTGGATATTAAATGCAAAAATACGAAAAATTTGGTGGGACTCTTGAAAGCATGTCACAGACTAAAGTTTATGTCTTCTGAAAGACACATTGCAGCCCAGTGGTTAATTATGAGTGACTGAAAATGACTTCTTGGCTGTGGAGTGGAAGGGGCCCATGAAGTTGGACGACAGAGTCAAGGTCACTCATAACTGTACAGATTATTTTGAATAAATTCCAAATATTGTTGTTTTACTGTTTTATAGGATAACTGAATACTGTTTCATAGGATAACTGAATAGCTGATCTACGAGAACATACAAAATTTGAAATTTGATTCAGTACTCAAGATATACTCAGTATGAGGCAACTGTGTGAAAGGGGGCGGACTAAGATGTCCGAGAAAAGGGATCTTGTATAGGATATTTTACGTAACTGGGATAATTTGGGAAAGAGTTATATAAAGAAATAGCAGGGGTATCGGGTGTTGCGGGGTAAAAAAGGTGAACACTCTAATCGTATTTGTTCTAGTTCAATCTTTCTTTCTACTCCAGAAAGACCATGTCCCTCTTATGCTTTTGGAGAGGGATTATAAGAGGTCCAGGAACTTTCTATTTCAGCTTCTCAAGACTAACGCACAGTATTTGTGTGGACTTGTTTCCTGTTACTTGTGACATCAAATGACCTCCGTCCGATGACCTAAAATGGCCTCGGAGGTCAACTTCACGTAGCCTATGTCCTAACTGGAAGTCATGTGAGTTTCCATGGCAAAAATTGGGCTGTTGGGTCCAGTCCTTCGAGCGTGTATTACCGGTGACCTCAAATGACCTCCGTCCAGTGACCTCAATTGGCCTCAGGGGTCAACCTCACATAGCATTTGTCCGAACTGGAGGTCATGTGAGTTTCTATGAAAAAAAAAAAAAAATGGGCTGCTGGGTCTAGTCGTTCGAGTGTGTATTACCAGTGACCTCAAATGTCTCCGTCTGGTGACCTCAATTGACCTCGGAGGTCACCCTCACATGGCCTGTGCCCCAACTTGAGGTCATGTGAGTCTGCGTGCTAAAAATCTGGCTGCAGGGGTACCGGGCTGCCGGGCGCAAAAGGCAAACCTGTAACCTCAACTGATCCAGATCCGAATTTTGACCCTCCTAAAACCATCCTTGGGATACCCTGATTCAGACTATATATGGGTATGGGGGTCTCTGGCCCTCGGTTTGTGGGTGACTGGAGGACAAACAAACAAAGAAACAAACAATGCGGCTCTTTTGTATATACTGTATAAATAAAAATCAGTTGAAAGAAGAGGATGATACTTAGCAAAGGGTAGTATAAAAGATGAGAAAAGGTCGTTACTGAGTAGAAAGAGGAATGCTCAGGAGATTCTTTGAACTGAGACATCCCTGTTAAAATCTGCCATTAAAGATTATATGGAAAACTGAAATATTTCTCTGCTTAACATATATAAAAATGTTCTTTCCACGGATGTATTTATCGACACACACACACACACACACACACACACACACACACACACACACACACACACACACACACACACACACACACACTTACCTGTAAAACTTCTCTGGGAAGAGCTGGGTACGAGAAGTTAGAATTAAACCCCGCTCGGTAGTCCAGGTAGTGACCAGCAGCATCTGATTTTCCTCAGAAGTGTAGGGCAATGCTACATATCCCTGGAATCTGAAAGCTTCATATTTCTTTTCATGCCAGACACCAAAACGATCTGCTGATAGGTATTATACAATCATAAGACAATTTATAATTTTGAAACAATCTTATGGTACCTGGCATTTATGAAATCCAAGAACAATTGGTAACATATCAAAAATTAAGTGGTCCATTGTAAAGTGTTCTTGTTAATAGGTTTCATCCTTTTGCTTATTTATGAAAATGGCTTATTTATAATTGTAATTAGAATTTTCTAGTTGAAACAACTGAATCTGGAATTACAGTGCCATTAAAACGGTAACAGTAAAAGTTCGGCTATGGAATAATCTAAACTTATTTTTTTATAATGCACATATGGGCTGAAGCAATGTCTTTTCTCTGTACTAGCCCTGATGATACTAGGTTACTGAAAGCTACGTTAGAACCCTGGCTGTTAGAACAATTGTTTCAGTGATTTAATGTCTTCTTGTCCAATAATATTGGCATAGTGTTTGTTTTTCCATGATGGCCATACTTGATCAGTGGAAGTAGTAAACACCCACACAACATCAGCCAAATTCAAAGGTAAGTAGCAGTGTTTGAAGCTCAGATTCAGCATTTAATTTTGGATGATTCATTACCATTGTCGTGCAGTATACAAAAGCAAAATGTATTAACCTGAATGATGGATAGTGAGTGAGGATGATCAACATCGAGTTGGTCATGGCGAGTGTGTCGCGGATGTGGTGTAAACGGTGGAGCGTGAGGCGGGTGAGGACAAGGAGCCTTGTCGACCACACTAGGAGGCGGATCTCGAGAGACTGCTTGGCAAAGGAGGTCAGGAAGGCTGCGTCATCACTCACCAAGACTACCGTCATAGGCAGTGTCACCTGCCGCAACTGGGGACATCACCAGGGTATAAATTGGTTTTCTAAACCACCAAGTTGAGAAGCAAATGGATAGTGACCTTCCCACTTCAACAGTAACATAAGACTGACCTGTCCATCTCATCAGTAACTTGAAAGTGACTGTGTAGAGTGACCTACCAGGCTAGCCTGACCCACTACCAGGGAGAGTTCTTGCATGGTCTTGTTATCATCGTGGTTGTTCCATGCCACCTGAAACACTCCAAAGCCCCACGGTGACTGTAGCTCATTCACCCTGTTGAACTGACAGATGATCATAGGTAAATTTTTAGAAAAAGAGAGGCCAGGAATAATAATATACACATTGCATCGACCATACTCATGTTCCACTGACTGCAGTGAGTCGCATCTTACCGATGAGCCACTTTCTATCACCAGGAGATTGGCAGAGTGTTCGCGTTGTGCTACTCCAAGCAATGCTTTCATACCTGCCATGGTCTCTGCTCTGTCACCATGCTTCCCTGCACATTATTATGTCAGAATGTTAGAACAATCTTGATCAGTTACAATGCACACACACACACACACACACACACACACACACACACACACACACACACACACGCACACATACATACATATATATATATATATATATATATATATATATATATATATATATATATATATATATATATATATATATATACTTGAGTGAGAGAGCACACTAAAGTCAGAGATACTGTTGAAGTTAAAACGGAACAGAAATGGAGGTGGAGAAGCCATGTAGCATGAATAAGGAATAACCGATGGAGCAAGAGGCTGAATGACTGGACACCAAAAGATTGTAAGCGTAGGATAAAAAGGCCAGACAGGAGATGGAGAGATGTGATAGAGAAATTTGCAGGGAAAACGTGGCCAATATTGGCCCAATTCAAGGAATTCGTGGAGAAGGTTGAGGGAGGCCTTTGTTCATCAGTGGACTTGTAATGGTTCCTGCTGCTGATGCGTATATATATATATATATATATATATATATATATATATATATATATATATATATATATATATAGATATAGATAGATAGATAGATATATGTAGATATATAGATGAATAGATAATTAAAAGACAGATAGAAAATGGTACTGGTAGTAAGTAGTAAAGTGGAGAAGTTCTACACATAAAAAGCAGGTATTAATTCATTGATATTGCCACCATGGATGGAACCCTTTCACTTACAATGTATCAAGATTATTTTATGGAGATGAGAAAACTCGAGCCTACCAAACGTAAATCAGTAAAGTTATCAAGCCTCTGATGATTAATTTTCCATCAGATGAACAAAATCGCTTTGAAGTAGCCTGAGTAATACATCTTGATGCATTCATAGAAAGACACAGGGTTTGCGATTTGCTTTAGGAATTTTGTAACCTCTTGCTTGGTGAATTTTTCTGCACTTTTTTTTTTGGGGTGGGGGGCACAGAAAGAACAAAAGGCTAGAAACCCGCAATGTTGTTCCCTTCAAGAAAAAAGTAATCAAATGCAAGATCCATTCATTTCGAGATACCCAGCGTATTTTACTTTTTTTTTTTTTTTTTTTTTTTTAATATATGAGTTCCAAGACAGAAGTAAATACAGACTTAGGCAAACAATTGTAGGGTTGACCTTTGTTAGCAAGTACGAATGAGAATATGGTTTAACACTTACATTAAAGAGTTGGACGATGGACAGAAGCAAGATGAGAGTGCACTGCGAGATGGATCCTAAACACCCGCCGTAATTGAAGAAAGATGCAAACAGACAGCCCAAAAGACCAGGGACCATAGAAGCAGCGATAGTAAAAAGATAACGTAACACTGAGGCAAAGAATGAGAGATAGAAGGGAGTAGGTAAGAGGATGGGAGTCAATGAGACAAAAAGCCTTTGATTCTAACCAGAAGCTGTGTATGGGGAGCCTTTCTCCACGCATGAGAGTTGTGCTCCGCAAAAGAGCAAATAATACCCCTGTATGAAACCAACAGTTGTGCAGGGGCAAAGAATGCATGGATTTGGCTTAACACACCCAATCTCTTGGCAGTGGATTTTGCACGAGAGGTGATGTGATCATTCCATGATATCTCCCATGAGACTGAAATTCCATGAATGTCGAAAGACGAAGCAGGATTAAACTGAATATTATTAAATAATAAAGGATACTCCTCCTGAAGGCTTTGGGGGTGAATGACGTAGGAACTAAGGCTTTCAAGCATCAAAAACAGCAAGGTTTCTTTTACCCTGCTCAGTGATGTAGTCAAGACTGAAATGAGATGAACCATAGCCTCCAGTGAGAGGCACCTGGAGAGCTAAAGATAAGTATCAACAGCGTATGATTGGATAGGGTTAGATGTGCAGCTCAGAAGATTATTGATGAAAGAAAGGAAGATAGTTGGTGGCAGACCACAACCCTGAGGAACAAAACTACTGATAACTTTTAGAGAACAGTGGCAGTTTAGAACAGCAGCTATACAGCTACCAGTAAGAAAGTTAGAACAGCAGCTATAGAAATACCAGAAAGAAAGTTAGAGATGGAGACAGGTAAAAAGTTAGAAACCATTATAGGATACTTTGTAACTTAGGGAGATATGCCAGACTCGGTTAAAATCTTTTGAAATGTCAAGAGCAATATCATAGCCCTTGCAAGAATGACGAGTCTCAAAGGAAAGTGAGAGTATTACCAGTGGTGAGTCCCTGGTTGAAACAATACTGACTGTCGGAAAGATTATAGTAGATAATGAATTTTAATATATTTTACCTTTTGTCAGGAATACATAAAAAACCTTTAGAATTACAAAATCTTTATGTAACTGCGAGTTAGTAAGATGACAGGTTTCGGTATTTTTTTTTTTTTTTACGACAACATAAATGAGAGCAAACTTCCAGCAATAATGACAGGTACACCTGGATATGGTCTTCCATGCTACTGATGCAGTGTCGATACAAATAACGTACAAAAGAATGATTATTTGTAATATGCAGAAAAATCGATAAGAAAGACGTGCTACGAAGCCTCCTACGCTACCTGTAATACAAGCAGTATGTGATTTCCTGAATTCCAGTGGCTAAATATTGTATAAATATTTACCTCCAACATGAACTTCACCAGAGTCAGCCACTGTGAAAGTGACAACCAGGGACAACAACAGCGGCAGCCCATCAGTCCTCATATCTGGAAAACCGTTGGTACACTAGTTAATGCATCCAGATCGTAGCTGGAAAAACTGGAGTTAGATTCCTGGCCATTGAGGCTGATAGACTATTTTCGCCCTCGTCCTTGTTCATCTGGTAGTTTAATTCTGACCTGACAACTTTAATTGTTTACTACTGATTCTCCAACAGAGCCTGCTAAGGCAGACATTATATTACCAAGTCATCTCTTTTGAATTCATTTAACAATGGTAGTTACACCGATGTATGACTTTCTGTATGGCAGTTTCTATGTTGGTTCTATTCAGTTTCCTTAATACTTCAGTGTTTACTATAGTCCATTCCAGCGACCTTGTCACTTGCAGATTCACACCTCGTACCAGTCATCTCTGAGTGGGTGAAGCACTGTTTTTCAATTGCTGCAAGGAGATTTGTTTGACAGGTATGTTCATAAATGCTAGTTAAATTTCACTTTGACCACCTAGGAGTCGGATGATGACTGAGAGCTCGACCAGACAAGGCTGACTGATGAGGATTAGTACTATTCTCGTTTATTGAAATTTGTGCTGCATCGTTTATAAATGACTTTTCTATTTCTACAGTTTCCCTTTACGAGTTTTGATTAACCCTTTCATACACGGGAGTCCGGAGAAGAATCCAACCGCTCACACTCTTTCGAAGCAGGATTCGTCCAAGTGAAATCCAACCGCTTGTGCTCTTTTGATACAGGATTTGCCTAAGTGAAATCAACCACTCACATTCTTTCGACGTAGGTTGAGTCCAACAATATAATTTGCTGTATTTTTTTCACAAGAATTTGTTGTTTGATCTTCCTAATGAACGAAAAAAATATCGAAAAAAAAAAGGAATTACCGTATTGTATCATTCACTAATTTATTCAGTGCTCATTTACTGACAGATATAAAACCATTTCGGCAATGATTATAGAATATTGTGTGATCATTTATCTGCGATCAATTTAAAAAAAAAAAAAAGACACTTGTAGCTATACTAGAAAATTTTTATGGCATACGGAATAACAACAGTTGTTCATGACGCCTGGCCGCTCTGAGTGAACTGTTACCTATCATTTCATGCCTGCCTGCCCAGACCTCACGCTTCCGACATTCCTCACTCAGTGATTTGTGTGGCATCGATAAATGATTACAATCATTTTATTCAACTGCCCTAAATTTTAACTGTATTGTTATGAAACTGATACATGTTACAAATGAGTAAATTATCTTCATAATGAATGAAATAATAAATAAAGGATCTGAAACACCATACTTTATCGTTCAGTAATTTTATTCATTTACTCACTGACCTATACAGTACTCGCACAGTTTTTTTTTTTTTTTCAACAATTTGTTGTGAAAAAAATAGTGAGTACTGTACAATCGCTCAAAAAAGTATCATCCCACCGCATGAACGCAGGACTTCCCAATGTTCTTACCTTGCCTAATTGTTCTTATCTAATTGTATCTTTACGGGAATGAGTCAAGCTCGTACTGTCCCGTGTCTTAACCCGCCCCATCCCGTCGATGTATGGGTACATTGCAACGATTTGCATTTGTCAGTCCCGGCGACGTACTGGTACATCGTGCAATTGCAATGTGCATAATTTCGACAATTTTCACAATTCGCGCTTGATTTGCGGTACGTACCCTCGCATGGCCTTCCCCTACCTGCCACCAGGCGGGGACACTCGGCGACCCCACACGACCCGCGCTAGCCCACCACTCGTCCACTCACCTGGTAGCCATGGTCCTGCTCAGACATGGCTAAGAGAGGTCTTTCAGACAACGAAATTCAAGTCGCCCTGGACACCTTTACTGGCGACAGTGATTCCCCACTGGACGACGAGGATATGGACAAGGATTATGTGCAGCCAGAGGAAGAAGAAACCACCAGCAGTGACGAGGAAGTTCCATCTCCCAGGAAGCGGCAGTACGTGACTTACCGTGCTGCTAGAAAGGGGCAGCAGGCAAAGAAGGCATGTGCAATATCCTATCCCTATCTCCAACGTGATTTGGAACCAGAATTCGAGGACGAGGATGAGGATGAGGACGATGACGGAGCTGTGGGACGTGCTGCCACGTGGTATGGACGTGAGGTGATAACACATCGTGGCCCAGAGTGCACACCACATCGTACGAGCAGGTATGGGCCTAGCATTTTGCTTGGGGAGTTAGGAAGTCAAGTGGAGGGAGTGGGGAGTGAAAGGGAAAGTCCAGGGAGGATTAGGGAAAGTGAGAGTGACGTGAGTGAGTCATTGCTCTCCCTACGTAGTGTTAGGCGGCGTAGTGGATCATGTGGGCCAGTGCGGGTGCGTTCCTTATCACGTGGGGTTGTGAGGGAGGGGGAAGGTGGGGAGGAACCACTCCAAAGCACGTCTTATGCTCCCCAATATCCCCTAACACGTGGTCGAGCTAGGGTGCGTGAGAGAGCACGTGGTGTTGTCATGGAGGGGGAAGGTGGGGAGGAACCACTCCCCAGCACGTCTTATGCTCCCCAATATCCCCTAACACGTGGTCGAGCTAGGGTGCGTGAGAAAGCACGTAGTGTTGTCATGGAGGGGGAAGGTGGGGAGGAACCACTCCCCAGCACGTCTTATGCTCCCCAATATTCCCCTGTTTCATCCCCACAGCCCCTTAATGTTCCTCAAGGCCGTAAGGGTAAGGGAAAGGGAAAGGGTAAAGGCAGAGGGAAGAGGAGTGACAGTGGGGAAGCCCTCCGCACTCCTTCTCCCCCACCTCCCCAACCAGGATCTCCTCCCCACCCAGACGAAGGTGGTGATGGGGATGATGGGGACGAGGGATTTGTGCCGTGGAATTGGGAGGATGGGAATGATTTTTCTCCCCTCATTCACACCTTCACTGAGCAGGGGCGATCTGGCTGCATTGCTCCAGGAATTCACCGTAATTCCACCAGGTTGGATTTTTTCCACCTGTTTTTCAGTGAGGCATTTGTTGAGCAGATTGTATACCAAACCAACCTGTTTGCAAGCGCCCAGCGCCTAGAGAGTGAAAGATTGGGAACAAGGAGTAGGCATTCTATCATCTATGATTACCCTGTCTCCCTTCCAGAAATATTCTTATTTTTTGTCCTGGTCCTTTTGATGGGTATTATACGAAAGAATAGAATTCCTCCTTACTGGACTAGGGACCCTGTTATGTTTACCCCAATATTTGGTCAAGTGATGAGCCATAATCGGTTTCAACAAATTCTAAGTCGCCTCCATTTCTATGATCCTCATGACCCTGCAAATGCAAACATCACTGATAAAATGAGGCGAATTAGGTTGGTCTTTGATCACCTCAGGCAAACCTTTCGTTCCTCATTCTATCCCTATAGAGACCTCGTCATAGACGAGAGTCTCATGTTGTGGAGAGGCAATATTTCATTCAGACAGTATATACCCAGCAAAAGGCACCGTTTTGGGTTCAAGATCTTTATTATGTGCGACTGTAGGACTGGATACGTGCAAGACATAGTCTTGTACACCGGTGCACAGACAGACATAATAGAAGATCGAAGTATTGGACTGTCGGGAGCAGTGGTAAAGACGATGATAGAAGACTACCTTCATCGTGGTCATGTTCTCTACCTGGACTATTGGTATACTAGCCCTCTTCTCGCTCGTTATCTTCACACGCTTGAAACGGGAGTCTGTGGAACCATAAAGGTGAACCAGCGTCACATGGCCAAGGTAGGGCAGAAACTTGCAAGGAATGAGGTTGTCTTCTTCAAAGCCAACAACATCCTTGCAACTATGTGGAACCACAACAGAGAAGTTCTTGTCAACGGTTCACCGCCCCTTGATGCACCGTACTGATTCCGTAGATTACCATAGCGAGAACAGGTGTCGTGTTTGGAAACCTGAGTGTGTCATGGATTATAAAAAAAACATGCGCCTCGTGGACCAGTCAAACTCCATGATATCGATGGTAGAGTGTGCCAGGACCACGATGAAGTGGTATAAGAAACTGTTCTTTCACTTGCTAGATATCACTGCTCTGAATTGCCACCACCTTCACGCCATGACAACAGGCGTTCAGGAAACATTTGAAAGGTTTGTGAGGGAGCTCACAAGAGAAATCTTTGCAAGGTATGCTGTTGAAAGGCCCCAACATCGCACCCGCACTGCCCCTATTGCACAAACTCCCCTGAGAATATCCGGCCACCATTTCCCCATTCCTATCCCTCCCCAGCCAAACAGACCTAGGCCCCAACGCAGGTGTCATGTGTGCAGTAATTCCCAGGTGAGACTCACGACACAGAGGAAGGACACCCGCTATGAGTGCGTGCAGTGTGACGTGGGTCTCTGTATTCACCCATGTTTTAGTGAGTATCACACGTTGATGCAATTCTAATATGGTGTAAATGCGATAGGATGCTGAAACTATGAGGTAAATGTGACAGACAGACGCTCAGTGAAATTATCAGTCATGTTGATCTCCAAATATTAGTATAAAGTGCATACGGGTAGAACATAAGTGCAAACATTGTATGTAAGTATATAAATATGTCCTAAGTGGAAACTTACATAGCGAGGGTTTTATGATGCGATATTCTGTTGCTCAGTGCAATAAATACGGCCCGTAATTATATAATTATTATTATTGGAAATTCTTACGGGTATAATATAAGTTCAATTTATTGTAAGTACTGAAATATATTCTAAGTCAAATATTCATAGCGTGTGTATAGAAATGCGATTTTCTGACGCTCAGTTGAATGAATAAGGCACGTATTAGTGAAAATAAAAGTCAGCAAGTGGTAAAGTGTGTAATATATGTGAAGAATTAGTATATAAGTGTGTGAGTATTATGTTGGTCGAAACATTCCTTGCGAGGGTATTTTCATGCGATATTCTCACGCTCACTTGAATAAATAATGGCAGTAAGTATGTACAGTGCATTATAGGGGTGTAAACGTGTGTAATGTAAGTGGGAAATTATAATTGGAGTGAATAAATAAAGTAGATGATGAAACACGAGTGTTTGAGATCGTGGTTGCTACGTGAATATGCGCTAGCATATCGCTGAATGCCCTCGTAATGAATGAAAATAATTGAAAACCTTTACAGTGGTGGAGGAAAGGTTCTATGTAAAGGGGAAAATAATTGGAAAGTGATAAAACAATTTGGTATGTTGAAATACGAGTCATAGCGAGTGCGCTTACTAAGCTGATGTGCGCTATACTTATGCTGCATGTCATCATAATGAATTAAAACATCTGAAAACACTTACAAACAGTTGTAATTGGTAAAATGTCATTGAAACAGAAGTATACAAGTAGAAAAAATGATAGTTTGACTCATACCAGACACTTAGCATATAGCATGTTACGACTCGGACCAAACTCGCTATGCTCGTGCGATGGTACAATGCTTATTTTTCATATATATGTGTCTGAAATCCATTATATTGTTACTGTTATAGTTTATTAGTTCAAATTCAATAAATATAGAGGTGTTGTGTGTTGTTTCTCCCATTATTCCTTTCCATAGAAAACGTAAGCGCATATCCTGTCCATTACAGAACACCACACCTGCCTGGGGGGACCGCACCTGTACGGACCACTTCTAGACCGCAGGAACCACTTTCTTTGTGATTTTCCTTCGTTTCTCGACCTAAGCGGAAGTTTTAGCCAAAAAATTTTTTTTCCAAAAAGGCTCGGGACTGGGGGATGTCATAGGTGCGGAAAACCTCGGGACGTGACGAGTTAAAACATATTTATCGTCTATCTATCTATCTATATACCTAGGCTGCTTCCCCCAAGGAAAGGGAGGTAGCCGAGACAGGACGACTCACTCTCCATTTACTCATCCATTCAAACACATTCATTTGCATCTTAGCCCCAAAGGGGAGAACGGACAGATAATATAAATATACTTAAAATTGTGAATTGTTTTGGCACACACTATTTCATTCGGTAGTGCATTCCACTGATCAATTGCTCTATTTGGGAAACTAAATTTCCTTTCGTCTTTATCACCTCTCTTCTTATGCAGTTTTTTTGCAGTGTCCTCTTGCTGATACTTCCCCATAGGTTAAGTAATCATTTATGTCTATTTTCTCCTTCCCTGATATGCATTTATATTGCATAATCATGTCACCTTTTTTCCTTCTCTCCTAAAGTGTTGGTAGATTCAGTTTATTTAGTCTTTCTTCGTAGTTTAGATCTCTTAAGCTTGGTACCCATCTTGTAGCGGCCCTTTGAACTTTTTCAATCTTGTCTATGTGTTTTTTGAGATATGGACTCCAGACTACTGATGCATACTCCAGGGTTGGTCTGATGAATGATGTTATTATCTTTCTTAGCATGTCTTCATTTATGTATTTGAATGCTCTTCTCATATTTGGAAGAAGTGTATACATGTTCCGTACCTTCTCACTGATGTGGTCTGCCGGAGATAGTCTGCTATTGATAGTCACACCTAGGTCCTTCTCTCTTGCTGATGTGTGTAGGGTTTTATTTCCTAACGTATAATCCCAATCAAGTCTTTTTCCACTTTTACCAAACTTGATTACATGACACTTGTCCACATTGAATTCCATTTGCCATGTATTACTCCATTCATGAAGTTTATTTAATTATTCTTGTAGCTCTTTACAAGAGTCTATGTTAGTAATTCTCCTTTGTATTTTTGCATTATCTGCAAACATATTTAAATAGCTTTCATTTCCAGTGTTATTGTCTATATCATTTATATACACTAAAAACATGATTGGTGCCATCACTGAGCCCTGTGGTACTCCATTAGTCACTTCTTTCCATGATGAGTAATTTCCCCTTAGTACTGTTCTCATTTCTCTTCTTATGAGAAAATCTTGCATCCAGCAATACAGTTTGCCTCGAATTCCTCCTTGATGGTACAGTTTCCATAAAAGTCTTTGGTGTGGTACTGTGTCAAATGTTTTCCTGAAATCTAAATAGATACCGTCCACCCATCCTTCCCTTTCATGTAATGTGTCTGTTACTCTGTCATAGCAGCTCAACAGATTAGTAACACATGAATTTCCTTTTCTGAAACCAAACTGTCTTTCTGTTATCATATTGTGTTCTTCTAGATCGGCGTTTCTTAACCTGGGGTGCTGGAAAATGCTGCATTATATTTTTTCTTACTGGATTTGCTTAGTTTTGGGATCCTTGATTTTTTTTTTTTTTTTTTTTTTTTGAGACAGTATAACAGAAACTGTCAGGCAGTACTTCACTTTACTGTAACCCTGCAGTAGTGTAGCAACTGCAGTCCCAGTAACCAGATGTAGAGCAGTGCTGGACTGAGACCTTATTACAAGGGGGGTGCTGAGGTCGAAAAGGTTAAGAAACGCTGTTCTAGATGATTTACCCAAGCTTTTCTTATAAGCTTTTCTAATAACTTGCTTACGACACTGGTTAGTGATACTGGTCAGTAGGTGAGTGGATTTTGTCTATTTCCTTTCTTGAATAAGGGAACAATGTTTGCTTTCTTCCAAATATCAGGTAGTTTACCTTGACTCAAGGATTTCCTGAAAATTAAAAATAATGGTTTACTTAACTCCTTTGGACATTCACGTAGTACCCAACATGAAATTTCATCAGGACCATTTGCTTTTCCTTTGTCTAATTTACTTAGCTCCTCCTGTATTACTTTTTCTGGTGTTTGTATATCTGGTAGTATGTGTGGGCATGCATGTTCCACACAATCCCATTCAAATTTATTTTCTCTGTAAAAACTGATTGGAAATTCTTATTTAGTGCTTTACAAATATCCTTCTCTTGTGTATAGGTGATTCCCTCGTCCGGTAATGGATTGTATTTTATCTTTTACTTTAGTTTTGCTTCTGATGTAGCTGTAAAATAGCTTCGGTTGATACTACTTTTATTTATGATATTCTCCTCAAACTGTTTTTGGGCTTCCCTCCTTATTCTTGTTTAATCGTTTCTTGCCTGTTTGTAATTATTATATACCCTTTCACTATTGTGTCTTCTGTATCTATTCCACAACAAATCTCTTTTTTCTTTTGATTTTATACATTCTGCATTGTACCATTTCTTTATTTTCTTTTCTGCTTCTTTGTGCTTTGGGATGTACTTCTGGACTCGTATTTCATAAAGTTCACAGAATTTTTTATTTATAGCATTTAAATCTTGTCCTCTAAGCTCCTTTCCCCAATCAATTTCTAAGAAGATCTTCTTTAGGTCATGAGAGTTTCCCTTTTTATAGTTTAGGCTCTTTTTGTAACTTTCATTGCTGTTAACTACGTCATATACTATCCTGAATTTGCAATTTAGTACTGCATGGTCACTTTTGCCAAATGGAGGGTGGTATATTCTACTACCATCCTCCTTTTTATTCCCTCCTGTTTATGTACCACTTTCGTACCTGCAATCCTATTACTTTGTAAAAAAATGTATTCTTCTCCTCTGATCTTCCCTCATTTTTTGTTTTTGCTTCCTCCCTCTTCTCTTTCAGTAATTCCAGTACCTCTTGTGTTGGGCATTGTTTTATCCATACATTTTTGAACTCCTCTTTTTCCATAAGATTCTCTGCATTTTTTAGTATCTCCTCCATGGTGTTTACACTCTGGAAGGTTACCTTTAAGGGTCTTGACTTGCTTCTCCTGTATTTCCCTAACCTTTTGTGTTCCTCTGTGTCTTTACTACAGATTTGCTCTGATACTTCTTTCAATATGCTCAGTACATTTGCCATCTCCTTTTTGTCTCTTGAGATCTTGTTTTTTACTTCTTCCACTTCTATACCAGTGATTACTATAGATTTGTTAATATCTACTGAGTCTATGACTAACTTAGGATTGTTTTGGCTTATTCTTTTCTCTTCCTTTTTAATGCTTCTTTCTTCCACCCTTGTTTCTAAGTCTTTCTTTACTTTCACCATTTCAGCATAAGTGGTTTCCACATCATTTTTGTAGTTTTGCACAGCTTTATTCACCTGTGCTATCTTCTCAATATCACTGCTCTGGTCTATCAGACTGCTTACTTGCCTAATTGTCTCTGTATAATTTTTGAAGCAGTGTCGGTATTGTTAGCAAGCCTGGGTCTCTCAAATATCACGAAAGATTCGGTACCTCATATCTAGATCGGAAGTTTGAGTTGAGGATTTCAGACATCCGATACAGAGTCTATATTGTTCTGTTTTACTCATACAGGCTACGCATCGGAAATACATGAATAACCTCATTTCATATATCTGAGATAATTGTCTCAGATATATGAAGCTCCATGATGCTACTGCCAGCAGATTTTGTTTTCATTTTTTCCCTGAATATTTAAAAAAGATTTTTTTTTTTAAAATTGGTAAAAATAGAGAATGAATTAAAAAATTAAGTGTATTTACATGGCTGTATTGCATATACATTGAAGAATGTCATACCATGTTTGGATCTGTCATAAATAAAACGAATGTGTGTTTTCTGACCTTGTTTCTAACCAGGGTCTGGTAGACCCAGGTCTACCTGAGGTGAAAGGGTGGGCAAAGTTCTACCTGAGGAGGGTTAATATTTCTATATTTCTTCGTTCGTTGTGTCAGATTGACTCACGGCACCATTGGGAGGATACTTTTTTGAGCGACTGTACATATGTCAGTGAGCAATTGAATACATTACTGAATGAAAAAGTATGGTGTTTTATATCCTTTATTTATTTATTTTTTCATTCATTAGGAAGATCATTTATTCATTTGTAACATGTATCAGTTTCATAACAATACACTTAACAATTAGGGCAGGGGAATTAAATGATTGTAATCATTTATCGATGCCGCACAAATCACTGAGTGAGGTGTGTGGGGAGCGTGAGGTCTGGGTGGCGAGAATGAAATGATAGGAAACAGTTCACTCAAAGCGGCCAGGCATCATGAATGACTGTTGTTATTCCGTATGCCATAAAAATTTTCTAGTATAGCTAAAGTGTAAATAAAGAAATGGGTAGCAGATAAATGTCTGGAATATTCTATAATCATTGCTGAAATGATTATTTGTCTGTGAGTAAATGAGCATTGAATAATTGAATGATCTATCTATCTATCTATCTATAGTCCGACGCCCTAATCCCGCAAAGGGTGGCCGCAGACAAAACACCTCCAAGTCGCTCTGTCACCCACCATTTGACTACCCTCCCCCCAACTCACCACCCATCCCTCATATACCTCTTAACTCCATCCCTCTACCTTATCCTCGGTCTACCCCTCCCTCTCCCTCCCTCCACCTCGCCTACATACACCCTCTTAGTCAGTCTTTCATTCTCCATTCTCTTCACATTGAATGATTTAATATTGTAATACCCTTTTTTGTAGATTCTTTTCGTTCATTAGGAAGATCTTTCATTAATTTATAAAATAAAATAGTTTCAAAATACAGTAATACAGTTATAATAAGGGCTAGGAAATGAAATGATTGAAATCAGTTTCTCATACCACCGGAATCGCTGAGTAAGGAGTATGGGGAGCATGAGGTCTGGGCTGGCGAGAGACTCAATACTTGGAAGTGGTTGGACTCAGGTTGTGTCGAAAGAGTGCGAGAGGGTTAAGAACACTCAAATTAATAATTTGTTAGATCTAATTCTTTTAGACTTTAAATTGATATTATTTTAACTGTTGCAACTAATATGTGTCGTTTCTCTTGTGTTCCTGACTACTTAGGTCCTTTTCATCGTATTATCCGGCCCATCTTTAGAGTTGTAACATTTCATGACACCTATAAAACAATCCTTTGGTTACTGCAGCCATGTATAATTTGTTTTTTTCCTCTAAGAAGTTAAAAATATATATTTCGTTTGTCATATTCATAAAATTCCATCAGTCTCTTCATGAGCAGTTATACTTCAGTTGATTTAAATATTATTTATATTATCATTATTAAGTTTCATAAGTACCACAGATTATATATATGCCGCTGGGACTCTTCCTACGAGCAAAGTATATGTGTCAAGAGCGAGTAGTGATACATGCGGCACTACGTGTTTACTTACGTTGGAAATCCAAGAATGGGTATGAAACAACCTCTGTGATTGATAGTCAGAGGTGACTGCTACGGCGTATAATGGTGTTTCTACATCTACTCTGCTTGCTAGAAGAGTCCTCGACTATGTAATATTTTTATTTCCCTGTAGGATAATAGTACACTGCAAAATTTTTTCTAATGTGTAAATCTTAATGTTCATCAACCTTAAGAGAAATACAGTTTAGGAGGTACTGATTTTTATTAAAACACAAAGTATTTGTAATTTCATTATATCTGTTCATGACGGAAAGTATTTTACATAGATTTTAAATAATTGTGATACAGTTGGAATGAACACAAGGGCAATGTTCTAGGTGGCATAGAAAGGCCTGAATCACCTCTTGCATATCAATCTATTTTGCATATTACACCTGAACATTCTCTTGTAAGGTGTGAATTTCTGTTTAATACCAATATAGCTCACATCAACAACACAAGAGGATACTGAATTGTAATGAGCATTTTCCAAAATCTCCTGGCCCCCTAAGAACGTTACCCAAAGATTAATTATTTATAGTGCACATTTGAAAGGGCAAGTAATGCTCGCAATTTAAGACCTCAGTAAATGATGGCTCATAAAAGGAAGATTTCATGGCATAATCCGTCATGGAGCTCTTGAGGAAACAGTTTGGCCTTGTTCTTCGATACAGAGACAGCAGGTTGCCGCTAATCCGCCAGCGTTTGACCCATCTCTGAACGGTGGTGGGACTTGTGCCTGTTATCGCTGCTATGGATCTCAGGGACAGTCCTTGCGCCCACAAAGACACGAAGTATGCACGCTCTTCGACATCGGTTATCTTAGAAAGTTGCTGGGGCTTCATTTCAGTAGATTGACAGAAATTTAAGCACACCTTTTTGTGTGTGTGTGTTTTCGTTCCTCCCTGTTAACGATGAAAATATATATCAGTAACACTGTAAGTTTAATAACACTGTAAGCCTTCTACATTATAATCTTTCTTGCAACGACTAATTTGTTGTTGAGTGACTCAGTCTGTCAGGCTGAGCATGCTCATCAACTGCATGCAATCAACCGCCTCTGTAGGTCTGTCCCGTGCATTGAGCGGATATTCTCTTGTGACAGACAACACCTCGCCACAGCTCGGAACGAAGAAGAGTGTGGAGATTTGGTTCCGGGATGAACACCGCTTTTGCGTCTCTCACCTCAGTTAATAGGGGCACCATAGTAGGCTCCACTTCATCCTGTTATAAGGTCTCCAGTCACTTTTGTAAATGGTCTGTTAGGTTAGAGGAAACTATCTGTTTTGCCTCTGAGTGTACAGCCACCTGAAGCAGAGAGAAGAATAATAAAGTGACAGAAAGGATGGGAGAAATAGGAAGAGAGGAGGACAAACACAGGAAAAGAAGGATAAGGGTGAAGAAAAAGTGGGCAGCACTACACCAAGTACGTGGAGGATGGTCACCACCCCCTACCACCATCAAGCAATTATTAACAAGGTAGTACTGTCTATATGGGTACTGTGTATGTTTGACTACTAAATCTTGTTCTTCCTTTCCTGCTAACTAATGAGCGTATATGTTTTCAAAGTACAGTCGATGCTTGGCTGCATATTTCTTCAAAGTGTGACTTGTTGACTGGTGTTTCTTGACCAGTGTCTCTTTTCTTTATTTTGCTATTCAGGTTTCATAAATGTAATTCATTTATTCCATCGTTTTTCACAATCAATGACAATAAAAAATCACTGAACACTAGTGGTATTAATTCCTTATATAAAAGTACTTAATACAAATAATAAAGGATATATCCTAAAAATGAAGGGAAACGTTAAAACAAAACTTACAGAAAGTTCAGTTATCCTTGTCGGCATTTGTTGAGAATATCGTGAAATCTTGTCTTTGTAAAATAGCTTTATGAATTCATCTTGTGTATGACGGTGGCTTCGTTTCTTTTACCACACCAACAATAGTCACTCATTATAGTCACGTTCCTGTGTTCTTGGTATCGTTGTTTTATTTATATATAGTGACGAAATCTTTCACTCCGCCCTTCACTCAGTGCACCCAGGTTATCAGGAAAGTGGTCCGCATGATAATGCAAAAAATTAACTTTATGGCTCATCTTCCATTACTTGAACCTTTATAACATACATTCCACAGTATTCTTTAAATCAGGAGACTATTCCTGGAAAGTTATACACGATGTGTCTGAAACATCCCCATGCTTCTTTTAATTGTATTGTAAAAACTTTCATTTGTGAGAAGTTTTCTTATGTCAGGTCCTACGAATTTACAGTACACCAAGAAAGGCCAAAAGCAGAGTACGAGATCCAGTTCATTTCAAAATTTTCCGTATCCAAAGGACTTCTTCAGGAATAACATCGGCGGACAGCATTCCTCTTCTTAAACAGTCCTCAGCTGAGTGGTGACCATATAAACAATCCTAAACTACTTCATTAACCTGGCTGTCTGCTCAGTATGAGGTATGTCAATGGTCTGGGCAATACAAAAAAAAATCTAATATTTCTGTGGATTTATATATTTTTGCTGTGAAAGGTAAACCCGAAATATCTACGTTTCACAGTAATGTCTTCATATTTATTTTTTATTCTTTCCTTGATTGACCTTGAAGGGTCAAATGCAAAATCAAGGATTTTCAAAAACATACCCTGAAAACATTTGCGCCAATACCTTAGACTTTAATTGTATACTGACTATATTTCAGTATTTAACAGCAGTTTGTGCCTGGCACCACCTGTTCATTATTATTATTTTTAATTCTTTCCAGTCGGCATTATGTCCTGTGTCAACCCAGTGCTTAGCGGTCAGATTATTCATAATCAAACATTGAATGTCATCTTTGTCTTCCACTATTAATTTTTCAACTGCACGAAATGTTTCCCCATCACATCTTGCACAAGATGGACAGAACAATCCTGCTTGACGCATACCCTGCCTACCCTTTTTCTTTTTCGGTTGACTGGCTGCAGTTACAGAAATTGCTTTTACAATACTGATACCAGTCTTGTGTACTAGTGTGGAATCATTGTAAGCTACTCAAGTATGGTCCTCTTCATAAATTTGTCCCTCCTCTTCTTTTATAGATATTTTCAGTACTTTTCCTTGCCATTAGGACAAAATGACAGTGTTTACCAATATAGCGAGAAGCGACTGACAGCAAACCCTTCTCTGCATCCTCCTGTTTTCTTATACTCATTTCAAAGCCAAAGGTGGCTGTTGTCTATATGCACTCAACACTATACCTTGTTCTCGTATTACTGAACTTGACTCTTCTGAATCCTCTACTGTCTGGCACCGGCTATCCTGTCATCCTCTGACAAATTTCTCTGTAGTCTGTACTCATATCCCAAACCAAATGACTTACTTTTGGGATTCTTACTTCTGAGATGGAATACACCCTTTCATTTTCTATATTCTCTGAAATTTCCATTCTTTGTTGTTTCAATACTCACCATTACCTTTGTCTCTCCTTTCCTTTCACTGACCCACCTTGTGAACAAGCCTACATCTTTTCTGTCCTACCCATATTCCTGATCGTCTTGGAGAGTTTGAACATACTTGACCTTTTCTTACAACAAATCCTTTCTGCTTATGCTGTTAATTTTTTTCTGTGCATTGTGTTCCTTCGATCACAACCTTGTCACCTTAACTTGTGGTATTTCTCCAACAAGGCCTGTGAACCCTCCTAGGAAGTGGCGGCTGTGGTACTTTGTAGCTGCTGTTTGGGAATCTCTCAAGAGTTTAGTATTGTTTCCACGGTTGAGAGCGATTTGAGTGTGCCAAGCGTATAAAGAAGGTTATTCCCTCAGGCAATGGGGCATACATTCCTTTCAGTTCAGCCACTTTTTCTAAAGCTGTCCACAAAAAGGAGAGGACCTTTAAAAAATACTAGAGCCACCTCATCCCTCAATCTCATTTCTTTTATCTGTCCGGAACGATGCTAAGTCAGTTCTTTGCTCTGAAAAAAATATATATAATAATAATTATTTTGTACTAATTTGTGGTAGGTGGTGGCTAGCATCATCCACTCACTTGATATAGTTCCGCCTACTTCTTTCTTAGCCTTTATCATTCTTTTTCTGTGCCTGCCCTCCTCTCTTCCTATTTCTCCCATCTTTCCTGTCACTTCTTATTGCTTTTCTTTCCTTTACAGGTAGCTTTACGTTGAATGACAAGCCAAATGGTTTCCTGTAAGCCAAGAAACCATTTACAACGCTGGGTGGTAACCATATAACCAAACCATACGTGCTCCCTACATGTCAACAAGTGGGTTGGTGGAGGGTTAGTGCCCCTCAAATAACTCAAAGTCAAATGACCACCCCTTACAGGATTATGGCGTCTAGATACATAGATTTTGTACTAAGTGCTCTGAACTCTCTGACTCAGATTTTTCCCGCTTATTCTGGCACCTGCCAAACATCTTTTGGCAACTTTATCATCATTCCCTCCTCTTTTCCATTCTAATGGCTCTACAGCTGTTTATTTTACTGATAAAGAACTCATTACTCAGACTTTCTCCTTCAATTCCACCTTAGATGATTTCGGTGCTGTTCCTCCATCACCTCCCCCACCTGACTTCTGCATGGTTGACCTTAAAATTTCTTCAGTTGACATATTTTCTGCCATCACTGGCCTCAATACTAACAAGGCATATGGGACTAATGGAGTCCCTTCTGTTGTCCTCAAAAACTGTGCTTCTGTGCTTACACTCTGCCTGGGTAAATTCTTTTGTCTTTGTCAATTTGCACCTTTCCTTCTTACTGGAAGTCTGCTCTTGTCCAGCCTGTCCGAAAGAAGGATGACCATTCTCAGTCCTCTAACTGTCGTCTAACTGCATTAACATCCTTTATTTCTAATGCGTTTGAATCTGTTCTTAACAAAAAATATTTCAAAACACCATTCCTATCAAAACCTTTCTTCCGATAGTCAGTATGGGTTCTGCCAAGGATGCTCCACTGGCGATCTTCTCACCTTCCTTTTAGACTTCTGGGTTCTGCCAAGGACGCTCCACTGGCGATCTTCTCACCTTCCTTTTAGACTTCTGGCTATTCTTCTTTAGGAACTTTTGCGAAAGCTTTACCACTGCACTTGACACCTCAAAAATTCTCAGTCTAGGGTGGCATGAGTATTTAATTTCCAAACTGCTCACTTACAGTTTCTGTCCTTCTATCTGTACCATCATCTCTAGCTTCGTTTCTGATCTTTCTGTAGCTGCTGTTGTAGACGGTCACCATTCTTCTCCTAGGGCTATCAACGGTGGTGTTCCTCAGGGTTCTTTCCTATTCACCAAAGACCTTCTAAGTTGTACATCTAATCCTTTCCACTCACATGCCAATTGACTCCAGCCTTCACCTATCCATACACTCGTCGCAACGTCCATCTCAGAAGTTACTTCAACAAGCAAGAGATGAGGCTATAGCACACTGAATATCCGACTTGGCTGATATCTCGGACTTAGGTAAAAGTAAACAAGTTTTTAATGGATCAGAAAGTCAGTTCTTACATTTTTCTACCCGTCAAAATCTACCACAGAATTATATTCTAATTTTTAACAATACCCAGCTCAATCCTAAATCATCTTTGAACATTCTTGGAGTTTCGTAAGACCGCAATTTCTCTTGGAAAGATCATGTTACCTCTAAGTGTTATTTCTGCTTCCAAGAGCATTGGTGTGCTAAGCCGACTGCATGACTTATTTACCCCTTCACAGTTGTTGATTTTTTTTTTATTATTTTACAGGTAATTATATATATATATATATATATATATATATATATATATATATATATATATATATATATATATATATGTGGGTGTGTGTGTGTGTGTGTGTGTGTGTGTGTGTGTGTGTGTGTGTGTGTGTTATGCAGCCAGAACTGGAAAAAAAAATATTCTGATGAAACATAGCAGGATGATTGCAACTGGGTCCCAGAGGTGGCAGTTTCAATTGCATGTCGGTTGATGTTATCTGAAGAGATATTTTGGCCTGTAACAATTGATGCCATTGGCATTACGGTACTCGCACGTGAAGTAAGTGGTGGGGCATTTCCGTGGTGTTTCATACATCATTCCAAGGAAAGAGAGAGGGAGAGAGAGAGAGAGAGAAAGAGAGAGAAGGGAGGGAGGGGACGAATGTATTGTATTATACATCTACACTCTGGTGTGTCTGACTTCACCAGTGCTACTAACAGAGAAATTTATGCTGCAGATTATGTTTGAAGTTGTGGTGGTTGTGATGGCTGTTATGATGGTGGTGGTAGCTGTTATGGTGGTGGTGCTGATAACTGGGATGGCGGTGGTGGTGGTGGTGTTATCTGGGGGTGGTGGTGGTTAGGGTAGCTGTGATGGTTCAAGATCAATAATTCTTTGTAGTCAGGAAAGACCATGCAGCCTAGCACTTATGCTTTTGATGAGGGATTATCTTAGGTCCAGAAACTTTCTAATTCAGATTTCGCAGACTAACGTACAGTATTTGTGCACACCTGTTTACTATTATTGGTGACCTAAAATGGCCTCGGAGGTCAACCACACATAGTCCCCAGTCCAAAAATTGGGCTGATGGGTCCAGTCGTTCGAGCGTGTATTACTGGTGACCTCAAATGACCTCTGAGGGCAACCTCACAAAGCCTGTGTTCGAACTGAAGGTCATGTGAGTCCCCACGTCAAAAATTGGGCTGCAGGGGTACCGGCGTTGCCCTGGCCAAAAAGGCGAACATTTTGCCTATGACTTAAAATGACCCAGATCAAAATTTTTCCCACTTTAAACCATCTTTGGATCACCCTGATTCAGAATATATATGGGTCTTGGGCCTCTGGCCCTTAGTTTGGGTGTGATTAAACGATAAACAAATAAACAAACAAATGAACAATGTGGATATATATATATATATATATATATATACACTGGTTGTATATGTTTGTATGTATGTATGTATTATTATCATCATCAGCAGCAGCCATTGCAAGTCCACTGCTGAACAATGGCCTCTCCCAAGCTTTTCCACGAATTCCTTGACTGAGCCAACCTCTGCCAAGTTTTGCCTCCAAACTTCTCTGTCTCATCTCTCCACCTCATGGTTCGCCTTTTTCTGCTACACTTGCAAACTGTTAGAGTCCAGTCAGTCAGTCTGTTGCTCCAGCAGTTATTCGTTATTCTTGCTACTTTACCTGCCTACCTCCATTTCTGTTTCTTTGTATCTTCTATAACGTCTGCCACTTTATTCTGTTGTCTAGCCCAAGATGATCTTTACCTGTCTCATAAAGATATTGCCAACACTGAAATTTCCATTTCTCTTTGAGAATTGACTGCGTGATTTTCCGGCGATATTGTTAGTTTCAAGGTCTTAGAACCATTCATCATATCTGGGATTATACATTTGTCATATACTTTTCGTTTCATACATACTGACATGCTACGTTGCGTGAGGTCTGTATGCTTACCGAAATCTTTCCATCCAATTATAATGCGTCGTTTTATTTCGCTATCATGGTCTTTCATTAGTTTAGTGTTTGCCCCAAGTAATTGTACACCTCGTCTTCTTCAAGAATTTTTTTGCTCATTTTGATGACCCTCTTTGGTGTATTTGGACTATACAGTAGTACTACCTCAATACATCTTTAGCCTTACTGTTAGATATTCCTTATTTAGGTCATGAAATATTTCTTGCACTGTCTCTGCAGTCCCTGAGATTAGGACAATGTCATCTGAAAATCATAAATGATTTAAGATTTCTGCATCTATGATTACTCCTTTGTTCTCCCAGTATAGTTTTCTGAAAATAGTTCTAGGTATGCTCTAAATAATTCTTGTGAAGTTTTATCTTCCTGACGATGCACTCAGTCTTTTTTCACGAGCCTTCATGCAGATGAACTGTAGCAGTTCTCTCTTCATATTTTCAAGCAGTTTTACCATGTTCTCATGTACTCTCTATTCCCACTATAAATTTATAATTGCTATGTGCTCCACTGAGTCCAAAATTTATTCGTAATCAACAATACCTAAGAGCAGTGGTTTATTATATTTGTAGTTTTCTCAAATACCTGATTCACCTTCAGTAGATGACCAGCCAAATACCCGGTTCTGAATCCTTCTCGTTCATGAGGTTGGTTTTCTATCAAATTAGTTGTTTTTCTGTTTTTAAAGACTGTAGTTAAGCGCCTCGTCCCGTCGAAGTATGGGTACGTTGCAACGATTTGCATTTGCCAGTTCCGGCGACGTACTGGTACGTCGTGCAATTGCAAAGTGCATAATTGCAACAACTTTCAAATTTCGTGCTTGATTTGCAGTACGTATCCTCACATGACCTTCCCCTTCCTGCCACCAGGCAAGGACACTCGGCGACCCCACGCGACCCGCGCTAACACGCGGCTTGTCCAGTCACCTGGTAGCGACGGTCCTTCTCAGACATGGCTACGAGAGGTCTCTTAGAGGTCGAAATTCAAGCTGCCCTGGACGCCTTTACAGGCGACAGTGATTCCCCACTGGATGCTGAGGTTGTTGATATAGATTATGTGCAGCCAGAGGAGGAGGAAACCACCAGCAGTGATGAAGTCCCGTCCCCCATGAAGCGGCAGTACGTGACTTACCGTGCTGCCAGAGAGGGGCAGCCGGCCAAGAAACCACGTGCAACATCCTATGCCCAGGCCCAACATGATGTGGAACCAGATTTCAATGACGATGACGAGGACGAGGACGGAGTCGTGGGACGTGCTGCCACGTGGTATGGATGTGAGGTAATAACTCATCGTGGCCCAGAGCGCACACCATGTCGGACGAGCAGGTACGGGCCTAGTATTTTGTTTGGGGAGTTAGGAAATGCCGTGGAGGGAGTGGGGAGTGAAAGGGAAAGTGCAGGGAGGAGTATGGAAAGTGAGAGTGACGTGAATGAGTCATTGCTCTCCCTAGGTAGTGTGAGGCGGCGGAGTGTATCACGTGGGCGAGTGCGGGTGCGTTCTGTATCACGTGGGGTTGTGATGGAGGGGGAAGGTGGGGAGGAACCACTCCCAAGCACGTCTTATGCTCCCCAATATCCCCTAACACGTAGTCGAGCTAGGGTGCGTGAAAAATCAAGTAGTGTTGTCATGGAGGGGGAAGGTGGGGAGGAACCACTCCCCAGCACGTCTTATGCTCCCCAATATTCCCCTACTTCATCCCCACAGCCCCCTAATGTTCCTCAAGGCCGTAAGGGTAAGGGAAAGGGTAAAGGCAGAGGGAAGAGGAGTGACTGGGGAAGCCATCCACACTCCTTCTCCCCAACCTCCCCCACCAGGATCTCCTCCACACCCAGATGAAGGCGGTGATGGGGATGATGGGGACGAGGGATTTGTGGGATGGAATTGGGAGGATGGGAGTGATTTTTCTCCCCTCATTCACCCCTTCACTGAGCAGGGGCGCTCTGGCTGCATTGCTCCCGGAATTCACCGTAATTCCACCAGGTTGGATTTTTTCCACCTGTTTTTTAGTGAGGCATTCGTGGAGCAGATTGTTTACCAAACCAACCTTTTTGCAAGCACCCAGCGCCTTGAGAGTGAAAGATTGGGAACAAGGAGTAGGCATTCTGTCATATATGATTACCCTGTCTCCCTTTCAGAAATGTTCCTATTTTTGCCCTGGTCCTTTTGATGGGTATTATACGAAAGAACAGAATTCCGGCTTACTAGACAAGGGACCATGTTATGTTTACCCCAATATTTGGGCAAGTGATGAGAGCCGTAATCGGTTTCAACAAATTCTAAGTCACCTCCATTTCTATGATGCTCATGATCCTGCAAATGCGAACGACACAGATAAGATGAGGCGAATTAGGTTGGTCTTTGATCTCCTGAGGCAAACCTTTCGTTCGTCATTTTATCCCTATAGAGACCTCGTCATAGACGAAAGTCTCGTGTTGTGGAGAGGTAATATTTCATTTAGGCAGTATATACCCAGCAAAAGGCACCGTTTTGGGTTCAAGATCTTTGTTATGTGCGACTGTAGGACTGGATACGTGCAAGACATAGTCTTGTACACCGGTGCACAGACAGACATAATAGAAGAACGGAGTATTGGACTGTCGGGAGCAGTGGTAATGACCGTGATAGAAGACTACCTTCATCGTGGTCACGTCCTCTACCTGGACAACTGGTACACTAGCCCTCTTCTCGATCGTTATCTTCACATGCATGAAAAGGGAGTCTGTGGAACCGTGAAGGTGAACCGGCGTCATATGGCCAAGGTAGAGTGGAAACTTGCCAGGCATGAGGTTGTCTTCTTCAAAGAGAACAACATCCTTGCAACTGTGTGGAACCATAATAGAGAAGTAAGCCTCTTGTCGACGGTTCACCGCCCCTTGATGCACCGTACTGATTCCGTTGATTACCAGAGCGAGAACAGGCGTCACGTTTGGAAACCTGAGTGTGTCATGGACTATAACATAAACATGTGCCTGGTGGACCAGTCAGACTCCATGATATCGACGGTAGAGTGTGCCAGGACCACGATGAAGTGGTATAAGAAACTGTTCTTTCACTTGCTAGACATCACTGCTCTGAATTGCCACCACCTTCACGCCATGACAACAGGAGTTCAAGAAACCTTTGAAGGGTTTGTGAGGGAGCTCACAAGGGAGATGTTTGCACGTTATGCTGTTGAAAGGCCCCAACATCGCACCCGCACTGCCCCTATTGCCCAAACTCCCCTGAGAATATCCGGCCGCCATTTCCCCACTCCTATCCCTCACCAGCCAAACAGACCTAGGCCCCAACGCAGGTGTCGCGTGTGTAGCAATTCCCGGGTGAGACTCACCACACAGAGGAAGGACACCCACTATGAGTGCGTCGAGTGTGACGTGGGTCTCTGTATTCACCCATGTTTTAGTGAATATCACACGTTGATGCAATTCTGATATGGTGTAAATGCGATGGGACGCTGAAACTATGAAGTAAATGCGACAAACAGACGCTCAGTGAAATTATCAGTCATGTTGATCTGCAAATATTAGTATAAAGTTCATACGGGTATAACATAAGTGCAAAAATTGTATGTAAGTGTATAAATATGCTGGAAGTGGAAACATACATAGCGAGGGTTTTATGATGCGATATTCTGTCGCTCAGTGCAATAAATAAGGCCCGTAAATATGTAATTATTATTATTGGAAATGCTAATGGGTATAATATAAGTTCAAATTATTGTAAGTGCTGAAATATATTCGAAGTCAAAATATTCCTAGCGTGTGTATAGAGATGCGATATCCTGACGCTCAGTTGAATGAATAAGGCCCGTAATAATGAAAACAGAAGTCAACAAATGGGAAGGTGTGTAATATATGTGAATAATTAGTATATACTGTAAGTGTTTGAGTATTGTGTTGGTCGAAACATTCATTGCAAGGGTATTTTCATGCGATATTCTGATGCTCACTTGAATAAATAATGCCAGTAAGTATGTACAGTGCAGTATAGGGGTGTAAACGTGTGTAATGTAAGTGGGAAAGTATAATTGGAGTGAACAAATAAAGTAGAAGATGAAACATGAGTGTTTGAGATTGTGCTTGCTATGTGAATATGCGCTAGCATATCGCTAAATGCCCTTGTAATGAATGTAAATAATTGAAAACATTTACAGTGGTGGAGGAAAGGTTCTGTGTAAAGGGAAAAATAATAGGAAAGTGATAAAACAATTGAGTATGTTGAAATACGAGTCATAGCGAGTGCGCTTAGTAAGTCGATGTGCGCTATACTTATGCTGCATGTCATCATAATGAATGGAAACATCTGAAAACATTTACAACAGTAGAAATTGGTAAAATGTCATTGAAACAGAAGTATACAAGTAGAAAAAATGATATGTTGACTGATACAAGAAACTTAGCATATAGCATGTTACGAGTCGGACCTAACTCGCCATGCTCGCGCGATGGTACATTGCTTATTTTTCATGTATATGTGTCTGAAATCCATTATATTGCTACTGTTATTGTTTATTAGTTCAAATTCAATAAATATAGAGGCGTTGTGTGTTGTTTCTCCTAGTATTCCCTACCATAGAAAACGTGAGCTCCTGACATGTCAAATACGATACCTGGTGCGGGGGACCTCACCTGTTCCGACCACTTATAGACCACGGTAAGCCCTTTCTTGGTGATTTTCCTTCGTTTCTGAACCAAAGCGGAAGTTTTAGCCAAAAAAAAAAATTTCCAAAAAGGCTCGGGACTGGGGGATGTCGGAGGTGCAGAAAACCTCGGGACGTGACGGGTTAAATAGCTGGTAATAAGCTAATGGGCCGATAGTTATTAAGATCTTTTGAGTCTCGCCTATAGTAAAAAACAAAATGGCTATTGCATTACGCTATGTTTTGGAAATTTTTTTCTTTATATTCGAGTAAATAAGTGGGCAAGCCAGGATCTGTCAAAGCATCTGCTACTATTCCATTGTCTCCTGGAGTCTTCCCTCTTTTCATACTTTTAAGAGAAACGTTTACTTCGTCTGGTGTTACCTCAGGTAGCCTGTGTCACTTGTCTCAACTGAAAAGTTGCCTATTGGGACTATTGTGTTTGATGCATACAGTTCTTTGAAAAACTCTTCAAACCTCTCCACCACCCTATCTCTGGATTTACTAACTTCACGATACTTGTTATTCAGAGATAAAAATTTTTGCCATCCAAGTGACCTTTTACTTCAGACCAGCTTCACACTTTTTCTTCCCTTTTCTCGATGGTTTCTTTGATTATATAGATGTTTCTCTTTCATTTTTCTTGTTGTGTCTCTTTTTGATATGCTTATTTGTTGCAGTTCTTTCTATTTCATCTTTCTTCGTTTTCAGTTTCATCTCCTTTCTGGTTTTCATGAGCTCGAGGGTCATTTGTGAATACTTGTTGGTTTGGTTGTATTAGCTTTCCCTCCTACATCCACTGATTCTGTTAGCATATTTGTTAGTCTATCCTTCAACTCATCAATGTTACATTCAGCATAACTTGGAGCCTGAAATCCATTCGTTGTTACAAAATGAAACGCGGCTGTGTTTTGGCATTCTTTTTAGACATATCTTTTAATTTTTAATAATCTTCGCTCTTTTACTTCTGAAATAGAATCTGGCAATATTTACTTTGTTGTTGATAACACTGATATTTATGATCGTTAGTACTTTCAGGCCTAATGAACTCGATTTCATTCTTTGTTTCTCCATTTGGACTTCTCCAAATCCATTTTCTCCCTGTTTTTTGTTGAAAGAAAGTGTTCATTGTTCTCGTGTTACACATTTAAGCAAAATTTACCACCATTTTACCCCTGTCATTCATTTCTCACCCTCCGAATTTTCCCAGACATGATTCTCTATTTTCTGATTTACCAACTGCAGCATTGAAGTCTCCCTTGAGTATACTGTATGCGGTTACCATGGTCTTTTCTTCTTCCATGGTCTGAGAAATGTGGTCATAGAATCTTTCTTTTTATTCACACAAGCTTTGGGAAGTCAATGCATTTTCTTGTATTACTTTCAGGATGTATCTTCTGCCTAGTCTAATTACAGTCCATTCTACTCTTATACTTTGTTGATTATAACAATGTTTCTACAAGAAACCCTACATAGTTAACTATTTCAATTTGCCTTCCTCTGTAATAAAATAGGTGGCTCCTGTCTTGGAGCTGTATTAAATTTTCTTTATCTCTGTGGATCTCACTCAGACCCATAACATCCCTGTAAGGGTTTTCTAATTCAGTCATTAAGGTATCAAGTTTATAATCTTCTTCCAGTCTTCATACACTGTACGTATAGATCCTCGTGGATTTCAGTCTGCTAAATGCCTCGGTCTCTGATTTAAAGAGACAGTGCCTACTCACTTTTAGTGGCACACTGTCCGTAAGCATGGGAGTCAGTGCGGTTGGATATTTAATAGATGATAATGCAACAAGAATTCACGTGAAATCATTACTAGTAGAATTTTCATAGAACAATTTATGTTTGCTTGGGGAGTTTGTAAAAAACAGTCTCCCCTCCCTGCCACATAGTTCCTGATGAGATGTAATTTTTGTGCCACCATATTTAGTATATTTGGTGGGGCCCTATATATCTATACAGGGTCCCATGGTCCGCGCATTCTGTGATGGTACCTTGAAAATTTTCAATGCTTTTTCCTATTTACCGCCTGGGGAAACACCATGTAATATATATATATATATATATATATATATATATATATATATATCTATTTATATATATATATATATATATATATATATATATACATACCATAACTGAGTGAAAACTGAACGGAACAATAAGAATATTTTTCATGTTTATCATAACAGAGTTAGGAGGGAACAAGTTTAGGATTAGAGACCCCTGAAAAAAAATGAGTACTATGTTTTAATCAGATCATTCGCTTAACTATTCTTTTTGTTAACGGCTAGATAGTATATACTGGGTAGCTTACATAAATGTCTGATTACAATATAAATGGTTCATTACTCTAAGATATATTTTGGTCTTCTGATTTCCTGAGGTATATGTGTTTTATTATTAACACTTTTAAGTTCTAATAATATCACTTATTTTCAACAATGAGAAGGTTAACAATTACGATTTTAACATCTTAGCCTTCAGTGAGGAGGTGGCATGGTATTGAATTTTTGTTTCTAATTACTCATCGAAATACCCTCTTGAACCCATGCTAGACTTTAAGCTCTATTTTCATCTCCCAGTCTGTGTCTTGAGGACATGGTTGTTTAATGGCCTGCGTAACCCCTTTATATCTGACAAATGTAAACAAAACTTTGTGAACACTATTTGGCGGTCAAACAGATTTAATGATTCAAAACATTACCACTTGCCTCACCCTCCCAGCCAGCCGAATTGCCATGAAAAAGATGAATTTTTTTATGGATCACGTATTACACATTAGTCACGATGTAGAGTTCCTGACCGGAATAGGTTAGGTTTCTGCTTCAAGATGTATTCTACCTTTATATACTGTAGAAACCCACAAACACAGTTTATTTTGCACTATCTCCTTCCGGGATTGTATTCAACAGACTTTACACAATACAAACGATATTTTCGGTCAAAAAAGGCAATTTACACTTTTTGATTATTTGATCTTATCAGTCCATTATATCAAGAAATTCCACAAAGAAAATAAAACTTTTGCTATGAGAATGAAGAATAACATCCAGAAGTAATCGTACAACTCCATTCAAACATACCCTGTACATGCTAAGGTCTAAAAGGGTCTTCTGCAGTCTTCCGTAAGTTCACCGGGAGAGGTACTGGGGACATCCACAACCATCTGTATGCATCTTTGATCATCCATCATCAACCGTAGAAATGTCAAACATGTTGATAATTTCAACTGTGAACTACGGAAAAATTTTTACCATAGCTATTCTTTTTTTTACCATAGGTCCTCCATATAACCGTTGGCCACCATAGGTCTTCCAGAGCCTTCTGTAAATACGTATAAATTGTGAAACATTTCTGATTTTGTACATCGCATGTGAGTTTTTTTTTAATGCATGTTTAATAGATTGTTCAAACTTTTATCTTTACTTGTGTGTTAGAATTTGATATGAGTATGTTTAAACTTTTCAGATCTTGTCTAGCTGGCATGGGACGCTTCCTGAAGGTCAAGTAACATATTCCATCAGGTACTGGTGCTGCAATTTGGCATTTCTTGTGGCATTCCTGACTAGACTCTTGCCCAAATCTGCAGGGTTGCCATTGTCCCACCATGAACCAGAAACCATCTCATGTGTCACTGGATGTTCTTGATGAATCATGGTATTGTGATACGTGAGGTACCTCAGCCGCATCATGATGTGGAGGCAGCAATAATCCAAGACAATGATCTCCACTCTCTTTAGAGATTGTGGCATAGTGTTCAGCAGAAAACAAAACCTGAAAAAATACATGTATTTTGTGCATTCGGTGCATGCAAAAATATATAGAGCAAATGGCAGACATGATGAAAAGTTTACTCAGTATTATTACTAGGCAGCCAAAATACCAAAGGCATTCTCCACAACACGTCTGGCTCTTAATAACCTGTAGTTGAAAATCCTCTCTTGGTTGGTCATGTTCCTCTGGGGTAATGGCTTCATCAACCAGGTCTTCAAAAAATGCATCATCTCCAGTGGTAATGTATGGAATGGGCTTGTCGTCGTTGGCCAGAGGATCAGCTTCAAGTAGTCTAGGGTTTCCATATTGTAAGATTTCTTTCAGCTTTATGTTGGAACACGCTCTTCCATCAGATCCTACCCCACTAGCTCCAATGTCAGCATAAAGAAATTTGTTGTCATCCACCAAATCCATCAGCACAATGTAGTGGAATCCTTTGTAGTAGAAGTAGAGAGAGCCACAATTCCTAGGACATTTGATGGTTATGTTCTTGTCATCGATAGGTCCAACGCAATGAGGAAAGGTCCACCTTGCAGCAAACTCATCAGCCACTATTTTCCACTCTTCAGGTGTTGTAGCACAGGAGAGAACTTCCTCTGCATATTCCTGAATGATGGCCTCACAAACTTCAGGGATGAGCATACAAATTGTGTTGAAGGCCACTCTAAAACCATACTGAATTAACCTGTAGCTGTTTCCTGTGGCCAAGTAACAGAGGGTGATGGCAAGCTTCAATCCTGCCCTAAAGCATTCCTCCAGACAGTGTCTTATTTTTCTATAGTGGGTCCCACTCTAGCAAGAAGCTCTTGAAACATGTCAGAGTCCATTCTCACAAAATTCGTGAATCCACTGATATCTTCAGCCCTCAGTTCGTTCATCAACTTCTTGTATTAGCCAAAAAGAAGTCTCCTTAGCAGCCAGGGCCTGGTCCACATATGTCTCACCCTCCTCCTTTTCCGGGCCTTTTCTTCTCTCATTTTCAACAGCAGTTCTGCTAGAATTATGTCCTTTTTAATGCAGGCTTGCTCATCCAGCAGTCTACTTTCTTGCTCAGAGATATACATTTTTCGTGTTTTCGTGGTAACGAGGTATGCTCTCTATGAAGGTTGAAGACAGAATGATCTGTGCAAGCAGGTGCCTCCTCTTATACCCCGCTGGCCAGCAAAAATGGTTTTAGACCATAGCGGCACTATGGGTACCCATGCAGTCCGTGAGTAATCGTATTTCCACCTTGACTCCTCCGTAGTTTCGCCGCAAGGATCTGTGGTTCAACAGCCATCTTCCATTGTCAACCATAACCTTTCCAGAGACAACCGTCAACCATTACCTCACCCTCCATAGCATTCCGTAGGTTCACCGTGGCTCTGCCGTCGTTAACTGTGGGATAATCATAGAGACCCCGTAGCGGATGACATCACAACAATATGTTTACAGACAGGACGACGGATGGCCATGGTACAACAAATTTTCTCTAACGGTGTCATCTGTAGCGTGTACCACGTATGTGTAAACGGGGTCTAATACGAGGTTTGGTAATCAGGCCAAGACCACAATAAAAGTGTCAGCAATACTAACACAGTTACCCACACCAGCACCACACTAACACTGTTAGTGACACCAGCACCACACTAACACCGTCAGCCACACCAGCAGCACACTAACACCGTCAGCTACACCAGCGCCACACTAGAACCGTCAGCCACACTAGCACTATATTAATATTGTCATTGACATCAGCACAACTGTAAAATCGTCAGCCACATCAGCACCACACTAGCACCATCAGCCTGAACAGCACCACACTAACACCATCAGCCACACCAACACGACAGAAACACTGCCGCACACACCAGCACAACACTAGCACCATCTGGCAAACCAGCAGCACATTAAAACCATCAGCCATAACAGGATCACCGTTTAATCATCAGCGACACCAGCACCACACTAGCACCGTCAGCCAGAACAACACCACACTAACACCGTCAGTCACACCAGCAACACACAAACACCGTAAGCCAGAGGAGCGCCACAAAACACCGTGGGCCACACAAGTACCACACTAACATCGTCAATCACATCAGTACCACACCACGAGTAACATCGTCAACCACACAAACATGGCATAACATTCAAGACTTACCTGCGAATGTGGAAGGTCAAAGAGGAGTGGATGGGTGAAGCAGGCTTGCAGGGTTATGCGGCCTGTGAGTCAGCCAGCCCGGGGACTCATTATTTATTGTCTACCATCCCTGGCCACACTCTCGTACGGGAACTGCTTACATAGCTGAGGAAACAAGTTGTGCAGTCTTCTTGGGGTAAATTTTTAATACTGTACTGAATTTCCAAGACACGATGACACTAGACTGAACGATAGACAGATACAACAGTCACCGTGTATTGCAAGTACAATTATCATCTCAGTCATAGACGAGACTTGCATAAATTGTATTATTCCTTGATTACTGAACATACACATATATATATATATATATATATATATATATATATATATATATATATATATATATATATATATATATATATATTGTTACGGAACAGAGAAAACTGTCCCTCAAAGTTCCAGGTTCAAAACAAAAGAGTTAGGTAAAATTACAAGTTAAAGTTTAATGTTCAAACTAACAACTAAACATTCAGGACTCATAAGGATAATGTAATGGCAAAAAACAGGTTAAATATATGGTTAACTGCAATAGCCTCTATTAACACGAAATTAGCAAGTGTAAATTTATCTAAGTCTGCCCTGATAAAATGAGAAAACCGGATAATGCTCAGTTCATGCAATATATATTATTACAGATACAAAATATTATTAATGATGGCTGACAGTAAAACTTTACATTAATCACAAAAACCTCACCAGGCCTACGCATTAACACCTTATGCTATACAGTACAAGAAAAAATGTAATAACACTTATACTCAAATTACACAGCTGCTAGATGGTTGGAGACTTCCTGAGCACTCACAATAATAACAACTGTACAGGGGAGGACAGAGATGTGAACAAAATGAGGAGTAGATCTAAGTGGCAATTAATGCAGAGACTGAGCTCATTATATAGGGGCCGGCAGAGCTTGATACAACTTGTAAGAAGGACGCGCAAATGAAGCCATAGGGGACAAAGAGTTGACAATCCTGCTCTGAACAACAGAAAGAACGACTTACTCTACTATAAGGGAGGAGGGGGGAGTGAGGTAGAACATGCACTATGGAAGCCACGACGTGAATCGTGATCAAACATGCAGCATACTGTACGTTAGAATTATACAAAGGATGATGAAATCATAGGCTATGTAACACCTCCCCACAAAGAAAAAGAAATTTACAGAGGAAATTTCTTATTACTATAAAACAATCTGTCTAAAGTCTAGATAAGCAGTCTGCAATAACATTTTCTTTCCCCTTGATATGTTGTATGTCTAATGAATACTCCTGAAGAAGTAGACTCCATCTTGTCAATCTCTGATTTTTATCTTTAAACTTACTAAGGAATTTCAGTGGGTTATGATCGCCATAAATGACTATGGGGTCAAAACCAGAACACAAATAAAATGAAAAATGCTGTAAACCCAAAATCAAGGCCAAAAGCTCTTTCTCAATAGTTGAGTAGTTCTTTTGAGGTGGAGTGAACTTCTTACTGTAATAAGATACAGGATGTTCAATACCCTGATCATCCTCTTGCAGCAAAACAGCCCCAGCTCCTGTATCACTTGCGTCAACAGCCATCTTAAAAGGCTTAGCAAAATTTGGAGTAGCGAGCACTGGCTGACTTAATAGGATAGCTTTAAGTTTGCTAAAAAAAGGGATGCACAGTCATCGGTCCAGACAAATTTAACTCCCTTTTTCTGTAGGTCTGTAAGTGGTGATACAAGAATTGAAAAGTTAAGAACAAATCTCCTGTAATAACCTACCATTCCCAAAAATCTTTGTAGCTCTTTCCTACTTTTAGGTCTGGGAAGATCACTTATAACCTGAACCTTAGCTCCTGGTGGTACAACGTGTCCATCACCAATTACGTACCCAAGGTACTGAACTTTAGCTTGACCAGACTCACACTTTGATAAATTAGCTACAAGATTAGCCTGAAGCAAACGCTCAAGAAATTTACTGACATGGCATAGGTGATCTTTCCAGTTGTCACTGAAGATTAATACATCATCAATATAAACAACACACCCTGCCAAACCCTCTGTTACAACATTCATGAGCTTCTGAAATGTGGGTGGTGCATTCTTCATACCATATGGCATTACAGAACATGAAAAAGTCTTTCCTAGTGTTACAAAGCATGAGATCTACCTAGCACGTTCAGTCATAGGTACTTGCCAGTATCCCTTTAACAAATCAAACTTACTTATGTACCTAGCCTTTCCGATCTTGTCTATGCAATCTTCCACGCGAGGGAGAGGGTAAGTGTCCGTTTTGGTTATCTGATTAACACGTCTGTAGTCGATGCAAAGCCGCTGTGACCCACCTGACTTAGGGACTAGAGTGACAGGAGAACTCCACTCGCTCTGACAGGGCTCAATCATCTTGTGGTCCAACAGGTAGCCAAGCTCCATCTGGATGAGAGGAACTTTCACTGGGTTCACATGGTAGGAGGCAGTTTAATTGGCTTTGCATCTCCAACATCGACATCATGCATCAACACAGTGGTTTTTCCTGGAGTAGCACGGAACACTTGCGGGTACTCCTGCAGTAATGCCGAAAACTCCTGCCTTTCCTCGGGAGGTAGATGAGAAAGCTTAGTCTGGAGATCATTCATGATATCAGGATTCTTCCCCAAACTATCACTCAGGCTCATGCTGCATGGGAGAACTTCGCTTGCAGACTCGGGTGGAACAGCTACAGTGCAGACTGGGTTATTTTCGCCCCGCCTGTGATATAACTTTAGCATGTTGATGTGACAAAGTTGCTTGTTCTTTCTACGATCTGGTGTGGCGATGACATAGTTGACATCAATGAGTTTCTTCTCCACGAAATAAGGACCACTAAACTTGGCCTGAAGAGGTTGCCCATGCACCGGTAGCAGAATCAAAACCTGATCTCCTGGCCGAAAGTGGCGTAACCTGGACTTCTTATCATACCAAGTCTTCATCTTCTCCTGAGCAGCTCCTAAATTCTCTCTCGCCAGCTTTAAATCAGTGGACAGCCGTTCTTTGAACTTCATCACATACTCCAGCAGGTTGACGTCATCTTCCTCCGACAGCCAGCATTCCTTGAGTAACTTAAGGAGTCCTCTTACTTCATGGCCAAACAGTAGTTCAAAGGGTGAGAAGCCCATGATTCATTTGGAGATTCTCTTGCGGCAAATACAACGAATGGAAGACCTTTATCCCAGTCTTTCTGATGTTCCAAACAGTATTTCTTGAGCATCGACTTGAGTGTTTGATGATGTCTCTCCAACGCTCCTTGGGTCTGGGGATGTTAAGCTGAAGACGTGATCTGGGTGATGCCCAACTCTTTCAGAGACTGCTTGAAAACATTTGACATGAAATTACTTCCCCGGTCGGACTGTACCTCCTTGGGCAGACCAAACTTGGTGAAGAACCCTAGCATTTCCTTAACCACGTTCTTTGCTGAGATATTTCTAAGTGGAATGCTTCAGGATAACGAGTAGCCATATCAATCAGGGTCAACACATAAGAAAATCCAGAAGAAATCTTAGGAAGAGGGCCCACAATATCCACCAACACACGGGTGAATGGTGCCTCAAAAGGAGGAATGGGAACTAGAGGTGCAACCTTTTTGGTCTGATTACACTTCCCCACAACTTGACAGGTGTGGCAAGACTTACAATACCAGGAAACATCTCTGAAGATACCTGGCCAGTAGAAGTGTTTCAAAATGCGTGTTACAGTCTTCCTCACTCCAAGGTGTCCTGCCAAACTGGAATCATGAGCCACTCTAATGATATCCTGCCTACAAACACGAGGGATGACAACTTCATGTACAACCTCCCATTCACAGTCGGCTGATGCTGTTGGGGGTCTCCACTTCCTCATAAGTACTCCTGACTTTATATAATAACAAGTAGAAGCACCAGCTGACTCTTCCTCACTGCAAGCAAAGTTAGCTAGACCTTTCAATTCAGGGTCAGCAACCTGCAACTCAACCAACTCTTGACGAGACAAATTATCAACACTACGGGGTACTGCCTCATCTGGTGAGTGGTCCAAATTAGCAAGAAAAGTGTCAGCTAGGATAACATCATCATCATCATTATCCTCTAAGTCACCAGTACCTTTAGACTTAGCCCTAGTGACAGCACATGCAGAGAACACATTAGGGACATCACAATCCTGGGTCGCAGCCACTGGCTCACTAGACAACTGAGGAGCTGGACACACTTGACTTCCACCAATATCATTTCCATGTAAGAAAGTTACACCTGACATTGGGAGTGTCTCAACCAACCCAACCATAACGGAACCATTAACAAAACCAGACTCTAAATTCACTCTGCACAGAGGGACAGAGAAGTAATTATTCCCTACACCTTGTAGGATTACAGTTTCATCAGAGGAATTAACATTAGAGCCTAGAACACTGGTCAGCATAAGGGATTGGCAAGCACCTGTATCACGATATATTTTAACTGATTTCCTGTCATTACTGTCCAGAGGAATGACAAAACCATCAGACAGGAAATTAGCACATGAACTCTTGAGAGTGTCACCCACGTTACTGCTCAAAAGAGGAGCTTCATCATGAGAATCTAATTTACCCCTCAAAGCAGGTTCAGTTAACTCAGTTAAAGAATTCTCGGAACTCTCAAGGGTGGACACTAGACCAACTGACTGAATATTTAAAGACTCGTTTTTGTTCACATCACGCTGTCTCCTGAAACATTTCTCCGTAGTATGACCAAGCTTACTACAATAAGTATATTTACTTTTCTGAAATCTAGAGGTGAAGCTGGTATTTACTTTCTGAGAAACATCATCTTTATTCTCTTTCCTGTTACCTGTACTCTGAGTAGAGGCAACGTACTTACTCTCAGCTTTCCTTTTTTCTTTAGAATATCTCTTGTGAGTGAGAACATATTCTTCAGCTAAAACTGCAGCATCAGACAAATTATCTATTCTTTTCTCATCAAGATATAGGCTTATATCTTTATTAATACACCTTTTGAAGTCCTCCAGCAAAATCATCTGCTTATATTTACCAAAATCAGAATCCACATTCTTAGAATTTAACTACTGCTCTAACCGATCTTCTTTGATTTTTGCATACTCAACATGGGATTGCTTATCTTGCTTATAAGTTGTCCTAAATTTTACTCTATAGGCTTCAGGAACAAGCTCATAGGCCTTAAGAACCAAGCTCTTAACTACATCATAATTATCAGATTGATCCTGAGGCAAAGATGCATAAGTTACTTGAGCTTTACCGGTAAGAACAGTTTGAAGGAGTACTGGCCAATACTTTTTGGGCCAATTAAAACCTGTAGGTACCCTCTCAAACAACTGAAAATACTTTGTTAAATCAGATTCATTAAAAGGAGGGACAAGTTTAACATTTTTAGCCACATCAAAATCATCAGAGCTAGATGATCCAGTTCCACATTGTTTCATGCGATACTTATGGTCTGCCTGAATCATAGCAATTTCAACTTGTGCCTCAGCCTCCTTAGCACAGGCCTCCTGCAGGGCTTGCTGTAACTTTGCTAATTTAATCTGCGTTTGCTCATTTGGAGGAGTTACATTTAACAAGCTTTCATTAATCATGTCAACAATTTGATCTTTAGAATGATGAGAGCGATCAACAATTCCCAATTGTTGAGCAACAAGCTTAAGTTCATTCTTTGTTCTGTTTTCTACATCACACACTGTTTGCACATTTGACAAAAAATCTATGGCTTCATCAAGCGTAGTAATAGTAGACATCATGAATAAATCACAGTCACAAAATATATAAGCAATATCCTTATGATAATATCCTTAATATCCTGATAAGAGGTCGCCAAATTTATGTTACGGAACAGAGAAAACTGTCCCGCAAAGTTCCAGGTTCAAAACAATAGAGTTAGGTAAAATTACAAGTTAAAGTTTAATCCTCAAACTAACAACTAAACATTCAGGACTCATAAGGATAATGTAATGGTAAAAAACAGGTTAAATAAATGGTTAACTGCAATAGCCTCTATTAACACGAAATTAGCAAGTGTAAATTTATCTAAGTCAGCCCTGATAAAATGAGAAAACCGGATAATGCTTAGTTAATGCAAGATATATTATTACAGATACAATATATTATTAATGATGGCTGACAGTAAAACTTTACATTAATCACAAAAACCTCACCAGGCCTACGCATTAACACCTTATGTTATACAGTACAAGAAAAAATGTAATAACACTTATACTCAAATTACACAGCTGCTAGATGGTTGGAGACTTCCTGAGCACTCACAATAATAACAACTGTACAGGGGAGGACAGGGATGTGAACAAAATGAGGAGTAGATCTAAGTGGCAATTAATGCAGAGACTGAGCTCATTATATAGGGGCCGGCAGAGCTTGATACACCTTGTAAGAAGGACGCGCAAATGAAGCCAAAGAGGACAAAGAGTTGACAATCCTGCTCTGAACAACAGAAAGAACGACTTACTCTACTATAAGGGAGGAGGGGGGAAGTGAGGCAGAACACGCACTATGGAAGCCACGAGGCGAATCGTGATCAAACATGCAGCATACTGTACGTTAGAATAAGAGCTGGTTGGACACTTTCAGGTTGCATGCTGATCCATGTCCAAAGGCCACAGAAGTGTTAAAGATGATGCAGGATTGGGTTAGATATTGTTAAAAATTACGGGATGCCTCTGCAAACGACATTAGTGGATTGAAACATGTAAGAACAGAGTTTCTGAAGCATTAATAACAAGGTTACTTTTACCCCGATCACAGATATGAACCAAGTCAGGCGTTAGGTGTGCCATAGCCTCCTCCTATATTTCCTGAAGTAACTGTTGAGATGGATAGTGCAGAAAGCAAATGGAAAGGTATAGGATGGAATCATCACCGTATGAGTGGATAGGGTTAGATGGACAATATAGGTCACTGATGAATAGAAGGAAGAGAGTTGGTGACAGGACAGAGCCCTGAAGAACACCTTTATTGATAGCTCTAGGTGAAGAACGGTGGCCTTAGGCCAACCAGAAAGGAGGCTAGAGATAAAGGCACAGACAGAAGGATAGAATTTGTAAAATGGCAGTTTGGAAAATGAATATTTATGCTAGGCACGATCAGAACGGTTTGAGAATATCAGGGGCAATGGCAAAGCTTTCGTCAACGTTCTGAAAGAAGGATGACCAAGAGTCGAAAGGGAGATGAGAAGATCTCCAGTGGAGCCTCTCTGGTGGAAACCATACTGACAGTCGGAAAGAAGTTTTTGACATGAGGAGCATTTTAAATTTTTTTGAATAGATTAAATAAGTTTTGAGAAAAAGGATGTTAAAGCAATAGGACAATAGTTACAGGGCTGTGAATGGTCACCCTTCTTTCAAAAAAACTAAATGAGAACAGTCTTCCAACAAGAGGGAAAGGTACAAATAGACAGGGAGTAAGCACAAAAGCACAGTTCTTGACAACAACAGGAGAAACCCCATCAGACCCATATGCCTTGTTAGGACTGAGGCTAATGATGACAGAAAATACATCAAGTGAATACATTTTAATGTCGGCCATGAGGAAGTAAAAGGGGGGGGGGGTGGATTATTGAAGGAACAGCACCAGAATCATCTAAGGTGGAACTGTAGAGGAAAGCCTGAGCAAAGAGTTCTGCTTTTTAAGTAGAAGAAACAACTACAGAGCCATCAATGTGGAAAGGAAGAGGGAATGATGTTGAGGTAAAGATGTTGGATTTTTTTTTTTTTTTTTTTTTTTTGGCAATTGCAAGTAGGAGTGGGAAGAATTTGAGTTGGAGAGGTCAAAGAATTTAGTATGAATGAAATTATTTCTAGCTGAGTGAAGAGTAGGCTTAGCATGATTCCAGGCAGACACACAAAATAGATGAGACTCAGGGATGGGTCAACTCTGATACCTTTTGCAGCACCTCTCCTAGTTGTGGACAGCGTTAGAATAAGCATGATTAAACGATTTTTTTTTTTTTTGCATTACTCACAGAATATGAGGAAGAAGTAAATACTTCCATGCTCTGGAGAAAAACCTCTTCAATACACAACACACATTCAGATGGCACTCGGCCGTGGAAGCAATAATCACCCAGGGAAAATCAAAGAAGTACTGCCAGAGAGCTCCCCAGTCATCAGCTCCAAAGTGCCACAGCCACTGCTTCTTGAGAGAGTCCACAGGCCTTACTGGCAAAATAGGACATGGTAGGGCGGTTAGGCTGTTATCAGAGGAGCTCAATGGAGAAAAAAGATTAAGAACATGAGCAGAAGTATTAGTTGTAAGAAAAGGTCACGCATGTTGGAACTCAGTACAAGGTGGTGAAGAATACGGGTAGCTCTCCGTCCAAGTTCCTCTAGGTCATTAACTTCTAAATGGCCACTGGCATCAAAGGATATTTTACAGAAGTGTGGTTGGCAGCTTCAACTCAGCGTGACCTGTAAAAAACTGCGTTGTATTTTGGGATGTGAACAAGTGTCTGGGAGATGTTGATACAAGTTAAGGAAAAAAAAAAAGGGTGTTTCGCAGACAACGACTGCTAATCAGTGTTTGCTTTTGACCTGGGAAGGAAGGGGAGAGAGATAAGCATCCCTGGCACACTCTCTCCCTGTCCACTCACAACCCAGAACCCTGCAAGAATAAAAGGTACTGTTAAAAAGCGAGATTTGCCAGTAGGCAGTCAAGGAGCATCTCGATGTTTCCCGGTGTTTATGGTAACTAGCTCCGGTACGAGTCAGAGTTGCCAGTTTGCCTGTTGTTTGTGAGTGTAGTAATTTCGTAAGTTATGCATTAATTTTGTGCTATTTTTCTCTATATTTTTTTGTTTTATGTGATTGCTTGTTAAATTATGTAATTTGAATTAAGTTTGTATGGTATATAATATAGTGTTATGTAATGTCAGAGAACTCTTGCATGTTTTGGTTGTCTCCGAGTTGGTAATTGTGCTCACTCTCTGGAATACACCAGAAATGTGGAGAAGTAGATAATTCTAGTAATGCAAGCTTATATAAGGATGGGGTGGAGACTAGAACAAGTTCAGTCAGTGTTTAGTTCAGTTCGAATGTAGTGCAGTTTGTATATTTTCGGTAACTGTGATAAAAGTTAAGTGCTATTGAAGTCTGTACATCATCGGTATTTGTAAAAAAAAAAAAAAAAACAGTAAAGTGCTGTCAAACATTAAATGTCATTGCAAAGTTTGTGTAGCTCCAGTGCTTGTGAGAATAGTGAAGTTGCGATGCATTCAATGTAACTATTTGGAAAATATAGACAGTGAATATAAGAAGCCAGTGTTTATTTACGACACCTCAGCTGATCTTGTTTACTGTACACCTAAAGGCTGACCATAGGAAGAACAGCTCACGGGACAACGTCTTGTACTACAACTGTTGGAGTCTGTGGCAATGAGGGGATGTGGACGTAACAGTACATTGTTTCTTCCTTTATTCATTTTATTTATGCTATTATACCTTTTACTGTACTGTATTCCTCTTTTTCCTTTTTCTTTTTTTGTATCTACAAAAAAATATCCATATTCCTTATTTATTTTACATACAGTTAAAACTTAAACCTCAGCATCCCTTACCCTTTCCTTCCTACCAGTCTCCAAAGCCTATCTCTGACCTCCCTTATAGTTTTTTGACCGTGAGGATTGTCCGGACACAGCTGTACCCATTATCTTCCTCCTGTGTTTCCTAATCCTCTATGTGCATAAAAAGGGAAAACATTTAATTGATATTTTTAATTATGTATCATACATTCTGTACTGATTTTTTTTTTTCATTTTACAGATTTCACGTTTGCACAAGTATTTCAGCAACATATGAGGTGTTCTCGTTATGAATATATGGATGTAAATCCTTCCCTTCACTTCACACTAATTCCCTTATGCGAGGTGCTAATCTCGGATTGTATGGAATCTAGGCCATGACAGTTATGCACACACAGCAGCACCCAATATCTTGAAACAGACTAAAAATAGCGTACTTCTCTCCTTCCACTCGTATTATACCACCAAGAATTAAAATAAAATAAACATACAGGAATAAACATTATAAACATAAGAAAGGGAGAACATCCATATTTATGATATTATTGATAAAGTACATGACTGAAGTTATTTGCACTCTTTTCTGACAAGCGTTAGTCTAACAACAACAAATACTAAATTTAAATACTAGAAGTCTGTTAGTTAGGGTATAACTAATAATCTAACTCATCAGTCTTTATTTCCCAGCTAGTCTCCCCCCCCCCCAGTTTCGCTAAATCATCAAAGTTACTTAGCTACATAGAGTCGGAATAACAGATGACAATGGGCTTAAATTCTCGGTCAAGTTGCCTGGGCTTTTCCAAGCGTCCTTGGTGCTTGCCCTTACAAAGTGCAGTTCAAACGAGCTTGAGGAACAGACTAGAAAAGTGGCGAGTCTCTCTCCCCACATAGGAATCAGAGATGCCAAATATTATTATAATTACCTAAATACAGTGAATTACTTCATGAAATGTACAAGGAAATTCCGTGAAATTTACGAGGAAAATCCAACCTAAGTTAATCTTAGTTTTAAATAAAACTAATACTGAATATTCATTTTGTCAAGCTATGTTAGACCTCCCTCCGTTGTCCCATCAGGATACCACGCTATCGTACCGTGCAGGTGGTCATGTCAAGGGAAACTTTCTAAGTGGGCCTATTTACATGTATTTACAATGGAGTCGTCCACAAAGGTTAACGCTTTCATACACGAGGGCCTGGTGAAGAATCCAACCGCTCACACTCTTTCGACGCAGGATTACGAAATCCAACCACTCGCACTCTTTTGACTCAGGATTCGTCCTCGTGAAATCAACCGCTTACACTCTTTCGACGTAGGCTGAGTCCAACCATATAATTTGCTGTATTTTTTTCACAACAATTTGTTGTTAGATCCTCGTAATGAACGAAAAAATCTAGAAAAAAAAAAAGGAAATACCATATTGTATCATTCGCTTATTTCTTCAGTAGACAAACATTTCGGCAATGAGTATAGAATACCGATCCATTTCGTAAAAAAAATGACACTTCTAGCTATACTAGAATTTTTTTTTTTTATGGTATACGGAGTAACAATAGTCGTTCATCACGCCTGGCCGCTCTGGGTGAACTGTTTCCTATCATTTCATTCTTGCCCAAACAGACCTCACGCTCCCCACATTCCTCACTTGGTGATTTGTGGGGCATCGATAAATGATTGCAATCATTTACTTCCCCTGCCCTAATTTTTAACTGTATTGTTATGAAACTGATGCATGTTACAAATGAATATATGATCTTCCTAATGAATGAAAAATATTAAATAAAGGATGTAAAACACCATACTTTATCATTCCGTACTATATTCATTTACTCACTGACATATGAACAGTATTCACTTTTTTTTTTTTTTTTTCACAGCAACAAATTGTTGTGAAAGAAATACAGTGTGTGAGTACTGTATATGAGTATATGTCAGTGAGTAAATGAATACATTACTGAACGATAAAGTATGGTGTTTTACATCCTTTATTTATTTATTTTTCATTCATTAGGAAGATCATATATTCATTTGTAAGATGTATCAGTTTCATAACAATACAGTTAACAATTAGGGCAGCGGAACGAAATGATTATAATCATTTTTCAATGCCACACAAATCACTGTGTGAGGAATGTGGGGAGCGTGAGGTCTGGACGGGTGAGAATGAAATAATAGGAAATATTTAACTGAGAGTGGCCAGGCGTGGTGAACGACTCTTGTTATTCCGTTATTCCGTATGTCATAAAAATTTTCTAGTATAGCTAGAAGTGTCTTTTTTTTTTTTTTTTTTTTTTTTTTTTTACGAAATGGATAAATGCTCTACAATTTTCTATAATCACTGCCGAAATCTTTATTTGTCTGTGAGTAAATGAGCATTGAATAAAAGTGTGAATGATACAATATGGTAATTTCTTTTCCTTTGATTTTGTTTTCGTTCATTAGGAAGATCATTCATTTATTTATAACATAACCAGTTTCAAAACAGTACAGTTATAATAAGGGTGGAGGAATGAAAAATGATTGAAATCAGTTTCTGATACGGCACCCGCACGAATCACTGAGTGAGGAGTGTGGCGAGCGTGATGTCAGGGCTGAGAAGTCACTCAATACTTGGAAGTGGTTGGACGCAGGTGAGGTTGAAAGAGTGTGAGAGGGTTAAGTGCAGTAGCATTTAATTTATTAATAATAAGAATTATTAACTACAACTAGAAAACAATCTCTGCGTTGAAAAAAAAAAAAAAACACGAATTAGTAATAAACACTCCGGTTTTTCCTCTGCTTTCAACAGGGACAACTATTAAAATATTTTCCACAGTTTTGGGGCCAGGGTAAAAAAGATATGCTATATCATGTAATGTGATCCCTAGCCAGGCAGATCTCGAGAACCCTGTGATGCGCCCTTCTAGGTCATGCATCTTCACCCAATTGTTCACCACAATTCACAGTCTCTGGGGTAGCCGTCAACTCAACGGGCACTAATTTATCAATGGTTTTTATATTGATATGTCCCCTACATTAAATTTTTACAAGTCTCCACACCTCCTCCGAATCGGATGCATGGAGATGACTTTACCTAATGACCACTGGGGTTTTGGTTGTTCCGTTTTTACTAAGACCACATTCCCTGTGTTTATGATTGACTTGCTACTGGCAGCTTGAGCCCGATAAAACCTTTCTCTTTGGCTCAAAAGATAATCCTCGCTCAAATGTCTATTCTGGGTGTACAGTACTTTTTTCAGACGTTGATATCCCCCGTGCAATGTTGTCTTAGTTCATTATTCTCTATCGTGGGATCATCTACTTCCTCCTGGATATCCACACAAGGTACCAGATGAAGCTTTTTGCCATACAACACATGAGCTGGTGTCAAAGCCTCAACTGATATGCTAGTATCATCCAGATAAGTTAACGGTTTAACATCAAGTCTAGCCTCAACTTCAGTTATTACTGTTTTCAACTCCTCTCCAGTGATCTTAGTTCTGTGCAAGGTTTTCCTAAGAGAGTTCTTCACAATACCAATAATTTATCCAGTGAATCCATTTTGCCATAGTGCTCTAGGAGGTTGGGACGGCCAGGTATAATTACGGATTCCCAGCATGGAATTAATCTTTGGGTCATTCATTATGTTTCAAATTAGAGGCGATGCTCCAACGAAATTGGTTCCGTTGTAGCATATTAATTTACTAGGACAAGACCTTCTGGATGCAAATCTTCTTAATACATTCAGAGATGTATGTGAACTTATATATTCTGCCATTTCTAGATAGACTTTCCTTGTGTAGATGCAGGTAAACAAACGTGTACACCTTATGGGGAGTTCCCTCACCCATACCAGTTATAGCCCATGTAATCAACTCCAGTTAACAGTTACCTTGAAGGGCTGACTTACATTTGCCCTATCCTTTGATAAAGTAGGTGGTCCTGGGTAGTCATATGGTCATTGTTCATACCTCCTGCATATAATGCAACTCCTGAGATATTTCTTTATAATCTGTCTGCCTTTAGGATTCCAAATACCTTTCTCGACTCGAGCCAAAGTCTTTGGCACACCTCCATGAAGAGGTATCTCATGGGCTTCCTTAACAATTACCTGTTATTTATTTAAAAAAAAAAAATCATTTTTTGGGTAACAATATAGGGAGTCTAGTTTGAAAAGGCAAATCAGCCTTTACAATTCTGCCACAGCAGCTAATCAGACCCTTTCCATCTATGAATAATCCTAAATCTCGTATAAGCTTGTTATTGCTGCTAGTGCCTTGGCATAAAAGGTCAAAAAGTCTCTCAATAGTATTTTCTTTGAAGACTTTTCACCCAATTTTCATTGGGATCAAACTCCTCAAACCCCATTTTCTTATTCAAATTTAGTTGTGTGAAAGAATAGTCTTATTGATGAAAATCTACTAATATCTATCATATCTGGCTAAGGTACTACAGGATCAAGGTTTACAACACCAACCTCAGCAATACTATACTGTTTCTGCTCAGGCTATTCTTTAGTAACAATTTAGGACCTTTAACCCTTAAATGGCGAGCTACTTCCCAATTATACATCTTCGTGAGAAAGATTTTTTTGGAAAAACGTAAAAGAAGTCTTATGAAATAAGGCAAAACATGCATAAATGGATTTGAGTAGTTGAAAAATCAGAGTTTGTTCCTTTCTTCAAATTGCACGCTGGCTAGGTGGTGGTGAGAAGTGCGTGAGAGGGGTGGTGGCAGATCAAGGTCATTCTCAGTGGCACACAACTGAGAGCAAGAGGGCAGAGAGTCTTGTTTTCTGCTCTCATTTGTAACATCAGCTTAAAATGTATTATTTTTACATTATGTACACTGTTCTGTGTCTTCGTGGTACACTTTGAACACAACGCACTATATTATAATGTAAAATTTTTCTTATGTCTAGATTATAATCTTACATATGTAAATATTTTGTACAAATGTATAACACAACTGATCACACCATGTGTCTTTAGTGTGTGGTATTCTATATAGCAGTTGATACAGAGACCCACACAAGTCAGGGCACCACATAGTCACATCTTTGCTTTTATCTGTGCATCTCGCTAAATTCTTGCACCCAACACACCTCTGTTCTTCACTTGCATCAACTGGTAGTGACCCAAGGTGGTGTCATGAGATAGATTCACGTCCGAACAGGCACTGTTGCCATATCTCCCATTTGTTTCGTATAACAGGCTCGGAGAATAAGAATGCGTTACCGAATATAAACCGTCCGTTACTTAGCGGACGTTCAGGGATGTTGACCGCCATTTAGGGGTTAAAACCACAAGTCATCTTTGATCAGTCTCTTTACTGTCGAGCCTCTCGAGAGCATATCAGCTAGGTTTTGCTTGGAGGATACATGCATAAATTTTAATTTGGATGACAGTTCTTTTATGGTCTTCTTTCTGTTGCGAACTAAAGGAATTTTGCTGTCCTCCTTTCCTATCCAGTAAGGACAAATCACAGTGTCAGTCCATATGTAAATATCCTCAAACTGACTATCAAGAGTAGTGGTTAAATACCTGGCCAATTTAGTTCCTACTTTAGTGGAAACTAATTCCATTTGAGGTAGGGTTCTTCCTTTCATTGGTGCAACTCTGGTTTTAGATATATTAATATTGCTATCATCTCCTGTTGCACAATAAGCTACTGCACCATATGCCTTTTGAGAAGCATCACAAAATATATGTAAATTTGACTTCTCATTACATATGCTAGATGATTCTAATTCCTTTGTAATCTGTCCCCACTGTTCAACATAGGTCTCACCTAATTCAGTGTCTCTGTCCAGTTTTTCTCGTCAAGCCACTTGCTCTAAAAATTTGTTCCTAATAACTATAGGACTGACAAATCTTAATGGGTCAAATAACACAGAGAAATGACTTAACAAGGAACTCTTGGTGAGAGTAACATCAGAGGTTGCCGCTCTTGTATCCCACTTGAGACCCAACACATTTTGAGTTTTGGGAATGTCAATATTTGGATAGTCCTTTTGTATTCTATTCCTTAAAAGCAGTGAATTTGTATTCCAGCTCTGTAACGGCAAATTTGCCTTCCCACATTCGGAACCGGCTACTTCATAAGCCTTCAATGCTTCCGTCTCTGTATTAGTAACACCTTGTATATTATCCATATAGAAGGCCTGCTTTATTTCTTGGCATTTGGCATTTAACAAAAGGATGCTTCAAATTGTTGCATCGTAAAATAGGACTAACACAAGAGCTAAACCACCGAACAGAAACAGCAAGTTTTTAATGGACTCTCCTGATTTTGTGGGTCTTGGGACCAGAAGAATTGTGTAAATTTCCTATCCTCTTCTGTCAGTATTATTCTGAGCTAAGCCTTACTAATGTCTGCAGTATAAGCATAAGGTTCCTCTCTAAATCTTATTAACGTATTCCCCAGCTTCTCTGCTACTGTAGGTTCACAGTATAGGCAATCATTCAAGCTAGCTGATCCTTTACTGTAGATGCTTTACTACTAGTGGAGAAAAAGTGAGCAGATGGAGAGAACACTTTAAGGAATTGTTGAACATAGAGGATGGAAGTAATGCGAGTATAAGTGGCTGGGGAATGGCTGGGAGAAGGAGGGAGGTGAGAAGACAGGAAGAAATCAGTAGGATAGAAGTTGTGGAAGCAATGAAGAAAGTTAAATCTGGGAAAGTCCCAGGAATTAATGGAGTGTGTGGTGAAATGCTGAAGCATGGGGGAGAGATAGTAGTAGAATGGATGTGGAAGATGTGCAGATTAGCCTGGGAGGAAGGTAGTGTCCCGGAGGATTGGAAGTCAGGTATAATTATTCCCTTGTACAAAGGAAAAGGGGAAAAAGAAGTGTGTGGTAATCATATGGGCATTTGTCTTCTTAGTATAATAGGAAAAGTGTATGGTAGGATACTTATTGACAGAGTTAGAGAAAGAACAGAGAAATTAGTTGGAGAAGAACAGAGGCTTTAGGAAGGGAAGAGGTTGTGTAGATCAGATGTTCATTCTTAGATCTTTAGTGGAAAAGTTTCTAGAGAAGGGAAAGAAGTTGTATGCGGCTTTCATGGATTTGGAGAAAGCATATGACAGGGTGGAGAGACAAGGATTGTGGAAAGTGTAAAAGAATATATGGAGTAGATGGGAAGTTGTTGAATGCTGTGAAAAGTATGTACGATGGTGCGAAGGCTGCAGTGCGTGTGGATGGCGAACTAAGCGAATTTTTCTCTTTGAAAGTTGGGTTGAAACAGGGATGTGGCATGTCTCCATGGTTGTTCAATCTGTACATGGATGGGGTAATAAAAGAGGTACAAGGTAGGGTAGTGGATGTTGGAGTGGCCCTGGTGAGAGAGGATAGTCTTTGGAAACTCCCTGTACTGTTGTTTGCAGATGATACTGTGTTGTTGAGTGAAGACGAAGGGGAGCTGCAAGGCTTGGTGGATGAGTTTGGGAGAGTGTGTAAGAAACGGAATCTGAAGGTGAATGTAGGGAAGAGTAAAGTGATGGTCTTTGAGAGAGGTGAAGTCAGTGAATATACAGCGAGGTTGGATGGTTAGGAATTGGAAAATGTGAGTACGTTTAAGTACTTGGGTAGTGTGATGAGTAAGGATGGAGGTTTGGAGGGTGAAGTGCTTGAAAGGGTACAGCAGGGAAGAAAGGTTGCTGGTTCTTTGAAAGCAGTGATAAGAAACAGGGAAGTGAGCATGGAAGTGAAAAAGTTATATACTACATGACAGTACTGTGATACCAACTCTAACGTACGGAAGTGAAGTTTGGACGTTGTTGGAAGGACGCAAGTCAAGAGTGAGAGCAGTGGAAATGAGTTATTTAACCCGCCCCATCCCGACCACTTTTTCACCACTGGTACCCCCCAATCCCGACCATTTTTCGACCCTTTTTTTTTTTTTTGCTAAAACTTTCGCTTTTGGTCAGAAACAATGGTCAGTGACAAAGAAATTGTTCCCCGGGGTCCATAATTACCCGAAACAGGTATGTCTTGGTCCCACCTGGCCCCGTGTTCTCCGTAGGCGGTCTGAGCCTCTAACGTTTTCTATAGTATTATAAGTCTGGGAAACCAATGAAAGTAAGTAGATATGTATTTATTACAAACATAAAAACATGTGATAAAAGAGTATATTGGATTTTATAAAAAAATAGAGCAGAAATAAGCATTGTACCATCGTGCGAAACGAGCAAAATCGGGCAACTTGGTCACGATGAATCGCTAACATTCGAAAATCATGATACATATCATTTTTTTTACTTACATAATACTTCTACAATAACATTATACCATTTTACATTTTATTGAACTGTTTTTACGTATTCACAGGCCTTTTGATAACATTTAGCGTAATGTTAGCGCTTATTTACATAGTGAGTGAACTCACTGTGAATGTTGTTTCAACTCGTATTGTGTTTTTTCTACTTACATAATACTTTTCTAATAACATTATACACTTTTCAACTTTATAGAACTGTTTTGAGATAATTTCAGGCCTTACGTAAATATATAGCGTAATAATAGCGCATAATAACACAAACGGTGAAGTCGCTATGACTACTATTTCAACTTACAACCTCTTTTTGTACTTATATAATAATTCTCCACTAACATTGCACATGTTACACTTGATATAATTGATATCACATAATTTCAGAACTTATGATGCAACTGAGCGTCATATTAGCACGTACTTACACAGGGAGTGTTATCGCGATATCATTTGTTTCATCTTACACTAGTATTCAACTTATAAAATACCTTACTACTAACATTACAACAAATTCCACTTTATATAATTCCTATCACATACTGACCAGAATGTGGGTGTACTCGTGACATCAATTATTACAACTTACACTATTGTTCAACTTATACGTTTTATTCATGCTAACATTACACCCGTTTCCACTTTATATTCTTGCTATCACATATTTACTGACCAGAGTGTTATGTTGAGCATCATATTTTCGCTGATTTACACAGTGGGTGTACTCATGACATCAATTATTACAACTTAAACTATTTTTCAACTTATACGTTTTATTCATGCTAACATTACACCCGTTTCCACTTTATATTCTTGCTATCACATATTTACTGACCAGAGTGTTATACTGAGCGTCATATTTTCGCAGATTTATACAGTGGGTGTAGTTTTCATATCACTTCGTTCAACTTACACTATTTCTCAACTTATACATTACTTTCCTGCAAATATTACACCCGTTTCAAGTTTATATAAGACTTGGCACATACTGACTGGCCTTACCATTATACTGAGCGTCATATCGCCATCCCACACAGTTTCAGTAGTGTAGGAAGTTATGGTACTCTCTGAAACATGGCTGAAGGCACAACGCAACATTGGTGGTGGTGGGGGAGGTGGAGAGCGGCGCCTTTCATCACTCGCACTTCTCTTCCCTCTCCCTTTTCCTTTACCCTTTCCCTTCCCTTTCCTTCCTTTCCCCACATCCTGGGGCTGTGTTGAGGAAGTTTGGGAATATTGTATGGCGAAAGACGTGCTGGGGAGTGGCTCCACCTCCTCTCCCCTAGGCCTACGTGCACCACGTGCTCATGCTGCCTCCCTCGCACCACTTCCCTTTCACCCCGCACTCACCACACCACTTTCGCCTTCCCCAGACAAAACACTAGGCCATACTTTATTTGCCTTCTCGCCCCACCTTCTGATCCTCGGGGTGAGATTTTTTCCTTCCCCAACCACGAGCCAACATCACGTCCTAAGCCGCCATCATCATCATCGTCCTCATCCTCGTCCTCATCAGAATCTCTCTCTAGTGGATGGAGAGAGGTCCATGCAGGTGTTTTGGGTGCAGGCTGGCCTTCCCTTGCCTTACGATACGTGACATACTGCTTTTTCTGGGGTGAAGGGACCTCCTCATCACTGCTTGTTATTTCCTCCTCAGGCTGCACATAATCTCGATCCACCACATCATCATCAAGTGGAGAATCACTATCTCCAGTGAAGGCATCCAGGGCGGATTGTATTTCGTCGTCTGAGAGACCTTTACGCACCATGTCTGACCTGGGTCACTGCTAACAGGTGAGTGACCGAGACAAGGGCGAGCGCAGGTCACACGGGGTCTGGGACGCTGCCCGTCTGGGGGCAGGTAGGGGAGGCTTGGGTACGTGGGCGAATCGAAAATCTCGCTCGAATTTTGAAAATTGTGGAAATTATGAACCTTGCAATTGCAGGACGTTGAAGTACGTCAACGGGATTGGCAGTGACATAACGTGAGGACGTGGAAGTACGTCGATGGGATGCCGCGGGTTAAGAGGAGCCTGTGGAGTCACATGGAGAGATAGGCTGACGAATGAGGATATAAAGGAACGTTGTGGTGTTGATGTGGATGCGATAGGGAGCGTTATGAGGAACACACTGAGGTGGTTTGGCCATGTGGAGAGGATGGAGGGTGAAAGACTGACGAAGAGAGTGTATGTGAGTGAGGTGGAGGGGGGAAGAGGGAGGGGGAGGCCGAGGATGAGATGGAGGGATGGGGTGGAGAGGTATATGAGGGAGGGGTGTGTGAGTTGGGAGCAGGGCAGTGAAATGGCTGGGGACAGGGCGACTTGGAGGCGATTTGTTTGTGGCCACCCCAAACGGGATTGAGGCGTCTGGCAATAGATAGATAGATAGAATTTTCAATTGATCTTTTATAATATGCTCATATATTGTTAGATGTTCTGGTGTGTCTCTCATCTTCCTTAGATGAGAAATTAACTGAGCTTTAGCTGCCTGGTAATATGTTGGTAACCACAAATGGTTTAGTTTCCATGGTAATCCAGCCCAATACTGTCCATCTTTAAATTCCACAGACTGATCATACAAATCCAAAGTCATTTTATTTTCAGGGGTTCGTTCCACAGAGTGAATACCTACACTGTCTAGGTCCCACAATTTGTGTACAGGGTCATTTTTTTCATCCAGCAACTCATTTATCTGAGTAGGTCCTAATTCTGCACAATTTTTTTATAGGTTCAATTTTTTCATCCAGCAAGTCATTTATCTGAGTAGGTTCTAATTCTGCACCTATTCTAGCAACCATCAATGACTGTGTGGGGTAACAAAGACTGAATCTACCAGTTTGGCCTCTCCTCTGGCTTGCTTTGGAAAGGGCAACTGACCCATAATAAAGCTACCTCCTGGACTCTTCAACAACTGTATTTTATCCTTCTTGAAAATCCCATGAAGGAATCTTGCACAGTAATCTGAACAAATTATCGTTTTTATGGGAACCACAGTTTTGATTTCACATTCTCTTTAGCCAACCTTGTGTGTGTGTGTGTGTGTGTATATATATATATATATATATATATATATATATATATATATATATATATATATATATATATATACATCTCAAAATGAATGGAACTTCCAGAGAGGAAGCTAGAGATGAAGGCACAGATGGAAGGATAGAAACTGTAAGAGGGCAGTTTGGAAATTAAAGATTTATGCCAGACTCGATTGAAAGCCTTTGAGATGTCAAGTGCAATGGCAAAGCTTTCGCCAAAGTCCCGAAAGGAGGATGACCAGGAGTCTGAAAGGTAGGTGAGAAGATCGCCAGTGGAGCGTCCCTGACGGAACCCATACTGACGATCAGAAAGAAGGTTGTGATAGGAAAGATGCTTTAAAATTTTTTTGTTAAGAATAGACTCAAAAACTTTTGAGATACAGGATGTTAAAGCAATTTGATGATAGTTAGAGGGTTTGGAATGGTCACCCTTCTTTGGGACTGGCTGAATGAGAGCAAACTTCCAGCAAGAAGGAAAGGTACAAGTTGACAGACAAAGGCGAAAGAGTTTGCCTAGGCAGGGTGTAAGCACAGAAGCACAGTTCTTGAGAACAACAGGAGGGACTCCATCAGGCCCATATGCCTTATTAGTACTGAGGCCAGCAATGGCAGAAAATACATCAGCTGAAGAAATTTTAATGATAGCCATGAGAAAGTCAGAGGGGGGAAGTGATGGAGGAACAGCACCGGAATTGTCTAAGGTGGAATTGGAGGAGAAAGTCTGAGCGAAGAGATCTGCTTTATCAGTAGAAGAAATAGCTTCAGAGCCATCAGAGTAGAAAAGAGGAGGGAAGGATGATGAGGTAAAGTTGTTAGAAAGGTTTTTGGCAAGGTGCCAGAAGGAGCAGGAAGAGTTTGCGTGCGGTGTTGTGGTGGAACAATATGAGGAATTTAAGTTCTTAACAGTGATCACATTTTAACCCGTCATGTCCCGAGCTATTTCACACCTCCGACACCCCCCAATCTTGAGGTATTTTAGATTTTTTTTTTTTTTTTTTGCTAAAACCTCCACTTTTGGTGAGAAACATGGAAAATTCATAGAGAAATCGCACACCTGAGGTTTAAAATACTCGATCCATGTAGCAGTTCCTCCTTACCTCACTGAGTTTTCTAACAGGCTGGCACCAAAGAAAACGAGTTCTGTGGGAGGGTAACTATTTCACACCACTCATACACGGTATTTATTTATTTACTTGGTACAAATTTATATGTAGTATGAGAGTATATTGGTTTTCAAACAGTAATATAGGCATTATAAGGATTGTTTCACTCACTAACTCATCACCATACCTGACCTTTTTTTGCCACATTACCTGATCATCATTTCTGACTGTTTCTTCCTCTGGTGCTATGTAAACTTTGTCCTCCACATTGTCATCGATTGGGGAATCACTCTGGCCCTGAATGTCTTTATTGGCTAGGTCACTGGTAACAGGTGAATTGCCGAGACAATGGCGTGCAGGGGGAAGGGAGGTTATGCTGTGTAAGGCATTGTCCCTGCTTTGCATCTTGTAGAGGAATAGAGGAAGGTGTCCCGTGTATACGTACGAAAAATGAAAATTTTGCAAATTATGAACCTAATTGCGCGACGTACCAGTACATCGTCGGGACTGGCAAATGCAAAATGTTGCAACGTACCCATATGTGAACGGGATGCCTCGGGTTAACAATAAATAATACGTGACTGCTGACCTATCTGTTAAATGGTAAGGCAAATGTTTTCCACGTTTTTTTTTTTTTTTCTCATGAATTTAATTATATGTTCACTTGACTGAGAAATCTAAATATCAGTAGTTTTTATTCTCTATGGTAAATCTAATATATCCATTTTTTTTAGGCTAATGATGAGTGAAACCGAAACGTTCCAGATAAATAAACAAGATGTTCAACCCAGTGTTTGTATTCATCTTCCTTATATATATATATATATATATATATATATATATATATATATATATATATATATATATATGTGTGTGTGTGTGTGTGTGTGTATGTGTGTGGATGGATGGATGTTTAGATGCATCAAAGATCAGAATTTATATTCACATGTCCACTAAATCACAAATAACACATATGCATTTATGTCATTATTAACCCCTGGGCGCCGGACGTGGGTTTACCCATCCATGCCCCAGAACCAGGTTATTTTCAGGATAATAGATTTTCCCCCAAAATATTATTTTTTTTTCGTTACAAATCAATCACGAATGACAAAAAACACATAAAAAGCGCGTACTTATTCTCTGTTGGCGTTTTGGAGGTGGTGGTGTGGTGTGAGGGAACCATTGTGTGGCAGCTGGGCTGAGTACGTTCAAAGTCGCGGTGGTGTGTTGGCGGTATTAGTGGAGGGAAGAGGGATGATTACCTCACGCCATAATAAGTGTTGAGTGTGTATTTGCTTCACTATTTCACAATGCCGTATGAACACAATATTACAACTAAAATACCCCCTCCAAAAAAACACAAGAAAGAAACTAATAAACATTGGCTTATTTTATGTTTTCCATGATACTTGTATTCTAACAAATTTATGTTTATTTATTTATTCACTATTATTTACACACTATTTACACATTATTTCACTGTTTTTAGTAACTCTTGACAGTATGATACTCCCTAAAGCCTGGCTGTGGTCAGTACAAGTGTACTCAAGCACCCATACAGTCTCCCCCACACCCCGCAGGGCCCCCCTAGTAGCCCTCCCCACCACCCCACCCCACCCAAGGAAGAAACAGTCAGAAATGATGATCAGGTAATGTGGCAAAAAAAGGTCAGGTATGGTAATGAGTTAGTGAGTGAAACAATGCTATTAATGGCTATATTATTGTTTGAAAACCAATGTACTCTCATACTACATATAAATTCGTACCAAATAAATAAATAAATACTGTTTATGAGTCATGTGAAATAGTTACCCTCTCATAGAACTCGTTTTCTTTGGTGCCAGCCTGTTAGAAAACCCAGTAAGGTAAGGAGGTACTGCTACCTGGATCGAGTATTTTAAACCTCAGGTGAGCAATTTCTCTATGAATTTTCGATGTTTCTCACCAAAAGCGGAGGTTGTAGCCAAAAAGATTTTTTTTGAAAATACCTCGGGGATTGGGGGGTGCTGGAGTTGCGAAATAGCTCGGGACGTGACGGGTTAAAACAGTCCACAAAGCCTCTCTATCAGTTTTATCATACGCTTTCTCTAAATCCATGAACACCCAAAACACATCCTTACCTTTCGCTAAGTACAGCAAACACTGGATCCACACATCCCCTCCCTCTCCTAAAGCCACACTGCTCATCACCAATCACTCCCTCTGTACCCTTTCTAACTCTCTTCCTACAACACTCAACAGACATACTGTATACCCCTAAAGCTAGTACATTCATACTTATTACCCTTACCTTTATACAACGGGACCACACAAGCACTTGCCCATTCAACTGGCACTAACCCTTGCACAAAGCACACATTCAATAATCTTACTAACCAGTCAACAAGTCGCTCCACCACCTTTCAGGCATTTCACAGCACACCCATCTATACCTGCAGCTTTCCCTGTTTTCATCTCCTTTACTGCCTCCTGCACTTCCTCCATCGTGATCAAAGTATCATTCAACTCTCCCAACACCTTTATTCCTTGCACCCTTCCATCTGCCACAATCTCAGCCTCCTTTCCTCTTCTACATTTAACAGTCTTTCAGAATACTCCACCCATCTCTTCCTTACTGCATTCATCTCATTTAACATCCTTCCATCCTCTGCTTTTATTTGCTCTTCCTTCCTGGACTCTCCCTTTCGCACCCTTTTCACCTTCTTCCAAAGCATTTCTTATACTCTTGAATATTCTCGGTTCTTATAACACGGATCCACTGTTAGTTCTCCAGCTTCATCAGCTTCCACACCTCGCTATTTTACGTGTACAATCATCATATCCATCAACTGACTTTGCCTCCCATGCCCCCTCCCACCTTCAATATACTTTCTTGATTGTCATGATATATGCATCCATCCTTCCATCTAAAAAGAGTTTTGCTATCAACTCACATGTCAAAAGACTTAGGAGCACCATTTCTTTCAAGAATCACATTGTTTTTAATCACTTCCACTCTATGCACACTACACACAGCCCTTCCACAAACCTTTTTCCACTATTCTAACTTTTGACCGTTTGCTCTCATGTTATACAGTACTTAAGTCTCACTCCCTTAGGTTAATGTGGGCACTAACACATCTTCATGCAATTCTTCTGCAGCTTTCACATTCAGATGAATATACAGTATTATGGTCTTTACAGTCCTAGCCACGTTCTTTCTTCTAGCACTCTTGTTTCCACCTTCTCAACGCATTTCTCTCCCTGCTGTTACTGCATCAATCCATTCACCAGCAACCACACCGAGAATAATATTAACTACACAACACCTTTAATCACAGCAGCACAACACAGACAGCCACACCAGCACCACTCGAACACAGTCAGACACCTCAGCAAAATATCAACACAGCCAGCCACTCCAACGCCACTCTAACCTCGTCAGCAACACCAGGACCACACTATCACCGTCAACCTCATAAGACTTACCAGCAAAGAGTGATTGGTCTGGCAGTAGCGGGTAAGGCAGTCAGCAGCACAGGGTTAGGCAGCCAGTGAGTCAGCTAGTCCAGGGACTCAGTAATTACTGTGTACCAACCCTACCCACACTTTTGTACTGTATAGTAACAATATATGTTCACCCATTAACGGACCTTGGTTGCGCAGTTCTGCAGGTGTCCACATTAAATACACCCAGTGATCTCAAATACAAAACAGGCTAACATACATACGTCCATGTGAAATGAATTTTGCATCATGAGCTTCACAACAAACCGCGACGTTATTTTCATTAGACATGAGGAGTACCAGTACCTAGCTTTTAAAATGGCAGAGGCTGTAAGGTCATACTCTTACAACCCCAGGATTACTGAATTATTATTATTATTATTGTTGTTGTTGTTGTTATTGATGTTGTTGTTCTTGTTCTTGTACTTATTATTATTATTATTATTATTATTATTATTATTATTATTATTACCATCATCATCATCATCATCATCATCATCATCCGGACTTCCTTTCCCACCCAAGGGCAGGGTGAGGAATAGCAATGTCCAGATAGCCCAAACTTGCACAATCCAATGGGCCATGGTTCTATCCACTCAACATTCAAGCCACTGGAATCCTGGCTGTATCGGATACACCAAAAACATTCACCACATTCTGTAGCTTCACACAAACGAATCCGATTGAGTCATTTTGGATGCTGCCACGCTCACAAGGGGTGCCAAAATCCCTGATCATGCACTTCTCTTCACAACATTCATCCAGCCAGCTCGATCTCTTGTCAGTTCCCTAGCCTATCTGACCTCCAAACCTCTCTTCCTCACACATTCATTCACCATATATCTCCACCTTCTCCTTGGCCTACCTCGCCTCCTCCCTCCTTCAAATTCGCTCAGATACCTTTTTCACCACTCTGTTGTTCTCTATTCTCTCCAAATTCTCAGTACACTGTCTTCGATTCTGGTGTCCACCAACTTCCTCACTCCACACCTTTCATGAATCACATTATTTCGTATCCTATCCACCCTCTGTACTCCACACACATTCCTCAGAAGTGCCATCTCTACTGCTTTTACTCTTGACTTTTCATTGTCATGCCACACATAGTTTCACATCCATATGTTGAAGTTTGCACTAACACTCTCTCATGTAAGCCTCGTGCAGCTGCAGCACTCAAGCCTGTGTTTCTTATTAAGGGCTTCATTGCACCAGCTACTTTTCTTCCATGTGTCATTCTACTTTCAACTTATTTTGCACATTTTCCTCTCATTTCACTCACTGTACCCAAGTATTTGAACTCTCTCACCAATTCCAGTCTCTCTCCATTCACTGTAACATCACACTGGGAGTCACCTTCTCTCTCAATAACCATCACTTCACACTTTCCTACATTTACTCTCAAGGCACGACGCTCACAGACATCAACAATACTCCTACCAAGTTCTTGTCCGGTACTTGCAAGCAGTATTGCATCATGAGCATGCAACAAATTTGAGATATTCCATCTATCACCATTCATTACCAACGCCATCGCTCTCTCCATTACTCGTGTTTTTACTTCTCTCATCACCCCATCCATGTATATATTGAACAACCATGGGGACATCACACAACCTTGTTGCACGTCACACCGATGGTGAACCATTCACTTAGAGGCCCATTAACCCTTATATATGCTTTGCTACCGTCATAAAAACTCTTGACAGCACATGGCATCTTACCCTCTACACCATACATGCACAAAACTTTCCACATGCTTTTTCCAGATCCATGAATGCCATAAACACCTTATCGACCTTCTCATAAGTCTTCTCTGCTATCTGTCTCACTGCAAATACTTGATCCACACATCCTTTGCCGCTCCTAAAGCCACCCTCTTCGTCACTCACTAGGACTTTTGATATCTGTCGTACTTTCTCTATTATAATTCTTCCATGCACTTTCCCTGCAACACTCAATAAACTTATGCCACGATAATTCTTGCACTCACTTTGCTCACCTTTATTTTTGTACAGGGGTACAATCACAGCCTTTTTCCACTCTGCAGGCACAGTTTCACTCATCCATGCCTACTTACATATCTCCAACAAGCACTTCATTCCACTCTCTCCACTACACTTAAGCATCTCTGCATACATCTCATCAACCCCAGCTGCTTTCCCATTTTTCAGCCGCTTCACAGCACTCTGCACCTGTGCGCGTGTCACGTCTCCTGGCACTGCATCATTCTCTACACACCACCAAAACCAATCATGTTTACAGCCACTCTGCTCTCTCTATTCCGTTTCACCAGGCTTTCAAAATATTATTTCCATCTGGTCCTTACTTCATCTCCATGGATTCCACCTGCATCCTTCACACCATCACATTTCTTTCCGCTTTCACTTCTACATTATTATTAATATTATTATTATTATTATTATTATTATTATTATATCTTTCTATTGCCAGACGCCTCAATCCCGTTTGGGGTGGCCACAAACAAATCGCCTCCAAGTTGCCCTGTCCCCAGCCATTTCACTCCCCTGCTCCCAACTCACACCCCTCTCTCTCATATACCTCTCCACTCCATCCCTCCATCTCATCCTCGGCCTCCCTCTCCTTCTTCCCCCCTCCACCTCACTCACATACACTCTCTTCGTCAGTCTTTCACCCTCCATTCTCTCCACATGGCCAAACCACCTCAGTGTGTTCCTCATAACGCTTCATATCACATCCACATCCAGACCACAACGCTCCTTTATATCCTCATTCGTCAGCCTGTCTCTCCATGTGACTCCACAGGCTCCTCTTAAATAACTCATTTCCACTGCTCTCACTCTTGACTTGTGTCCTTCCAACAATGTCCAAGCTTCACTTCCATACATTAGAGTTGGTATCACAATACTGTCATGTAGTAACTTTTTCACTTCCATGCTCACTTCCCTGTTTCTTATCACTGCTTTCAGAGAACCAGCAACCTTTCTTCCCTGCTGTACCCTTTCAAGCACTTCACCCTCCAAACCTCCATCCTTACTCATCACACTACCCAAGTACTTAAACGCACTCACATTTTCCAATTCCTAACCATCCAACCTCGCTGTACATTCACTGACTTCACCCCTCTCAAAGACCATCACTTTGCTCTTCCCTACATTCACCTTTAGGTTCCGTTTCCTACACACTCTCCCAAACTCATCCACCAAGCTTTGCCGCTCCCCTTCGTCTTCACTCAACAACACAGTATCATCTGCAAACAACAGTACAGGGAGTTTCCAAACACTATATCCTCTCTCACCAGGGCCACTCCAACATCCACTACCCTTCCTTGTACCTCTTTCATTACCCCATCCATGTACAGATTGAACAACCATGGAGACATGACACATCCCTGTTTCAACCCAACTTTCAAAGAGAAAAATTCACTTAGTTCACCATCCATACGCACTGCAGCCTTCGCACCATCGTACATACTCTTCACAGCATTCAACAACTTCCCATCTACTCCATATATTCTTAATACTTTCCACAATCCTTGTCTATCCACCCTGTCATATGCTTTCTCCAAATCCATGAAAGCCGCATACATCTTCTTTCCCTTCTCTAGAAACTTTTCCACTAAAGATCTAAGAATGAATATCTGATCTACACAACCTCTTCCCTTCCTAAAGCCTCCCTGTTCTTCTCCAACCAATTTCTCTGTTCTTTCTCTAACTCTGTCACTAAGTATCCTACCATACACTTTTCCTATTATACTAAGAAGACAAATGCCCCTATGATTACCACACACTTCTTTTTCCACTTTTCCTTTGTACAAGGGAATAATTATACCTGACTTCCAATCCTCCGGGACTCTACCTTCCTCCCAGGCCAATCTGCACATCTTCCACATCCATTCTACTACTATCTCTCCCCCATGCTTCAGCATTTCACCACACACTCCATCAATTCCTGGGGCTTTCCCCGATTTAATTTTCTTCATTGCTTCCACAACTTCTATCCTACTGATTTGTTCCTGTCTTCTCACCTCCATCCTTCTCCCAGCCATTCCCCAGCCACTTATACTCGCATTACTTCCATCCTCTATGTTCAACAATTCCTTAAAGTGTTCTCTCCATGTGCTCACTTTTTCTCCCTTCTCCACTAGTAATCTACCATTTTTATCTTTCACTCCCCTGCTAACTTCACTTCCACCCTGTCTTACTCTTTTCACCTCTTTCCAGAACATTTTCTTACAGTCCCTCCACTTTATACTCAAATTCCTTCCAAATTCCTCATCCACTCTCTCTTCTTACTCTCTCTTACTAATCTTTTCACCTCTCTCTTTCTTTCTACATATAACTCTCTCTTCCGCCTCTCAACTTCTTCCACGCCCCTATTTCTCATCCATTCATTGTATGCTATCTTTTGTGCCACAGCCTGTCTCACCTCTTCAGTCCACCACGCTGTTCCTTGCACCCTCCTCCGTCTTCTCTTCCTTCCACACACCACATCACATGCTGCACATATTTCTTCTGTAAATATCCTTCACTCACCTTCCACGTCTCCCATCTGCTCCAATTCATATTTGCCCAATCGTTCCTCCACTTCTCTCTTGTACTCTGCCTTTTTCTCATCCTCTTGTAACCTTTCCACTCTCTTTGCAACTACTCCTTCCTCTCCTCTTTCCCTTCATCTATTCGTCCATCTTACTCAAATGCTAATTCAGGCCACCACCAAGTAGTGGTCAGAAAGTCCACTCCCCCAACCTCTATAAGCTCTTGCATCCATTACACATCTTCACATCCTTTCATCCACACACACATAATCAATCATTGCCTTCCTTTCATTCAGTTCACCACCCACCCTTCTCATCACTCGCCGTGTATACCTGTGGATCATTTTATGCCTGAAGAGGGTATTGGCTATCACCAACCCCCTCCCAGCACAAATGTCCACTAACGCACTCCCATTCTCATCTATCTCAGCAGGCACACCCCACTCACCAACTATTCCATCCACCATCACATTCCCAACTTTACCATTCATATCACCGATCAAAAACACTCTCTCATTCCTTCCAAAGTTTTCCATGCACACTTCTACATTTGTCCAAAACTCTTCTCTCACTCTTCTAGCACGATACACACACACACAATCGCCCACATTTGTATTCCAACTTTCAGCTTTACCCACACAATCATTGACCCAACTGATCCATACTGTCTTTTGCTCTTCTTCCATCTTTTACTCACAGCTATACATACTCCTTCCTTTGCCCTCTCATTCTCACCTACTCCTGCACATATACCCCATCCATACTCCCATTCTCTCACACTTTCTCCTCTCCATTTTGTTTCAGTTATTCCACATACATCCACTTTCGCACCCTCAAGCACCTGGACAATCTCTCTCTCTTTCACCTCATCATTCGCTTCCCTTACATTCCACGTTCCGATAACCATGTCCTTTGTCCGGTCCTTGGTCGTCATCGTTTGGTCAGTCCTTGTCCGAGGCTTATTGTTTGTTTTTTTAGTTAGTTGTTTTCCGGGGAGGGGCACTAACCCTCCGCCAACCCTTTTAGTCGCCTTTTACGACAAGCAGGGATACTGGCGGAGTATTCTTGAAAAACCCTCTTACCCCCAGGGGGTATTATTATTATTATTATTATTACTATTACCAGTATTGATATTATTATTATTATTATTATTATTATTACCAGTATAGATATTATTATTATTACCTGTATTATTGATATTATTTTTTTTAGTTGTGGGGGAAGATCTTGAAGGCTGGCATTCCAAGAGCGTTAGAGATAGAGACTCGAAATTTTCAGGATTGATGTATCTTAGTTGCAGGCTTCTTTTGGCACACATTTTTTCCCATAGGACTAACGCTAGCACTAGCGCCTTGTTATTTTTTTTTCATTTTTGCTCTCATGCAGCAAAAACTATTGAACTAATTGCTTTCAACATTCCAGTAAGTAGTCGTCAACATATACTAGTGCACCTGGGTAATGATAATGAGATCCAACAAATACTTTTTCAGATACTGAGGAAAAACAAAATGGCCACCTCATGCCTGAAAGTGCTAAATCGGAAAGTATTTGACCAATTTTGACCAAAATCGGTGGAAATGGAGTAAGTCATGAGTGAACATGATATGGATAGTATGAATGACCTTTACACTGATCCCATGGTCACAGGTTTCTTAAAAGCAATTATGACAAATCAATACTTTTTAAAGCTTTTTGACGGTTCTTGTACGTACCATCTAAAATTTGCTCAAAATACTGAAAATGCAATTTTCTTCACACAATTTTCCAGGACTTAGTAGCTTGCCATATATAATAATTTTAACAGAATTATAGATTCTCAAATATACGGATCTTGGTTACAACAAAAATCCTAACACTTATCTCTGCACATTCAATTCATGATGTATTATTAGTAATGCTCCATTTACTATATCTACTCTTAATACCCTATATTTCAAAGACTGTTCACCACAAATGTGGATTTTTAATTTTTTTATGGCATTATGATCTGGAATGGTGCATTATCATCTGGAATGTGGAGTTCTTTGACTATTGTTTCAGGAATTTCACAATTCAGTTGTTTAATTATTATTATTATTATTATTATTATTATTATTATTATTATTATTATTACTGTATTATTATTATTATTACTATTATTATTATTATTATTATTATTATTACTATTATTATTATTATTATTATTATTGTTGTTATTATTATTATTATTATTATTATTATTATTATTATTATTTTTATTATTATTACTCTGGAGACCGTGTTGAAAGGAGGCTGATTGATTAAGTGCTCGTAGACAAATCAGTGCTGGGAAGTGTTGTTGATACGAGGGGAGTGAAACTACGATGTGAAGGTTTGTCAGCTCATATCATGGAGGTATGCAGGATCAACGTGAGAGGAGTGAGGTGGACCAAGAGCAGTGTGTGGTGTGACAAGAGTAACAACAAAGAAAAAAGGTACTGCATGGTGGGATGAAGAGCTTAAGAGTGCAATGGAGGAAAAAAGGAACAAACGTCTCCAGCGCATACAGGACAGGGGTTCAGTTGAAATAAGAACTGAATATACTAAGAGGAAGAAACACGTAAAGGGACTAGTGAAGAAAGAAAAGAAGGAGGTAAATGATGATCTAGGAAGAAAAATAAATGCAAAGTACTCTGATAATAGGAAGTCATTTTGGAAAGTGGTGTGGAAATGTAAAAGTGACACTGGAAAGAAATGTGAAACTGTGAAGGATGTAAGTGGTAGGTTATTAACCCATAGGGATGAAGTAAGGAATAAATGAAATGAATATTTTAAAAGTCTGATGAATGAGAATGGAGAGAGCAAAGAGACTGTTAACATGATCCATTTTGGGGATGTGCAGAGTAGGAATGCAGTGCTAGGAAACATGACACTCGCAGAGGTTAAGAATGTCGTGAAGCAGCTGAATAATGGGAAAGCAGCTGGGGTTGAGGTGTATGCAGAGATATTAAGTGTGGTGCTGAGAGCAGAATGAAGTGCTTGTTGGAGATTTGTAAGAAGGCATGGATGAGTGTTACTGTGCCAGTAGAGTGGAAAAAGGCAGTGACTGTACCCCTGTACAAAAATAAAGATCAGCAAAGTGAGTGCAAGAATTATCGTGGCCTAAGTCTATTGAGTTTTGTAGGGGAGGTATATGGAACAATTATTATACAGAAAGTAACAGAGATATCAAAAGTCCTAGTGAGTGACGAACAGGGTGGCTTTAGGATTGGCAGGGGATGTGTGGATCAAATATTGCCAGTGAGGCAGATAGTGGAGAAGGCTTGTGAGAAGGACTACAAGGTGTTAATGGCATTTATGGATCTGGAAAAAGCATTCGACAAAATAGACGGAGAAGGATTGTGGAAGGTTCTGTGCATGTACTGTGTAGATGGTAAGCTGCTAGGTGCCATCAAGAGTTTTTATGATGGTAGTGACACATGTGTAAGGGTAAATGGGCATTTAAGTGAATGGTTTAAGATCAATGTGGAGATAGGACATGGTTGTATGATGTCCCCATGGTTGTTCAATATATATATATATATATATATATATTCCACCTTATATATATATATATATATATATATATATATATATAGATAGATAGATAGATAGATAGATAGACATATGCATATAGATAGATAGATAGATATAGATATATATGGATGGGGTGATGGAAGTAAAACGCGACTAATAGAGAGAGGGATGGCATTGATAATGAATGGGATGGACTATCTAAAATTTGTTGTATGCTGATAAAAGTAAAACACGACTAATAGAGAGAGGGATGGCATTGATAATGAATGGGATGGACTCATCTCAAATTTGTTGTATGCTGATAATACAGTGGTAATTGCAAAATACTGGACAAGAGCTTATAGACTAGTGCACAGTTTTGCAGATGTCTGTGATCGTCTTGCCTTGAGAGTGGAATGTAGAAGAATAAAGTGGTGGTTATTGGAGAGAGAAGGTGACCTCAGTGTGATATTACAGTGAATGGAGGAGAGACTGGAATTTGTGAGAGAGTGTTCAAATACTTGGGTACAGTGGATGTGAAAAACCTGAGGAAAATGTGCAAAAGAAGGTGAAGAGTGGCACAAGGAGAGAAAGTAGCTGGTACTATGATGCCTTGATAATAGAAACAGAGGTTTGAGTGCTGCACCTGAACGAGCCTTATATGAAGAAGTGTTAGTGGCAACTTTAACATATGGATGTAAGAATATGGTGTGGCATGAAAATGAAAAGTCAAGAATATGAGCAGTGGGAGATGGGGACTGCTGTGAAATGAATGTGGAGTACAGAGAGTGGATGGGATACAAAATAATATGATTCATGAAAGATGTGGCGTGAGGATGTTTCAGTGGACACCAAAATCGAAGAGAGTGTAGACTGAGATCGTATGGTCATGTGGAGAGAAATGGATGATACAATAGAGTGGGTGAGAAAGGTACACTGAGCGAATTTGAAAGAGGGAGTGAGACTAGGTAGGCCAAGAAGAAAGTAGAGGGATATGGTGCATAAGTGTGTGGGGAAGAGAAGTATGGAACTTGGATGAGGTGTAAGGAATTGACAATAGATCGAGCTGGCTGAATGAATTTTGTGTGGAGAAGCAGATGATCATGGATCTGGCATCCCTTTTAACGTGACAGCCTTCGGATTTGCTCTGTCAGATATTAGGGTATATGTGAAACTACAGAACGTAATGAAATTTTTTGGCCTATCAGATGGAGCCTTATGATTTCGAAGACTTGAATGACGAGTGAATGGAAGCGTGGCCCATTGAATTAGGCAAACTTTGGCTGTCCACACGTTGCTACTCCTCCCGGGTGATGATGATGATGATGATGGTGGTGGTGGTGGTGGTGATGATGATGGGATGATGACAGTAGTGATGGTAGTGGTGATGCTGATGATGATGAGCATAGTTCCATAAAGATAATTTCTACGATATTCCAAATAATCTCGAATAAGTAAAACAACTGCATGTAGATGAGGCACCCATCATCCACTTCTTACTGATGTAATACTACATTTAGTTAACTTTGTACTAAATGAGAAACCCTATAGAACAGGAAGCCAATTACTATGTTCTATGTTAACTATCATAACCAAATACACATCTGGCGTGATTTGGTGTATTAACAGTGTTCTACTGGAAGTAGTCCATATGGGTTTACTCTCCGATGGATGGTTGTGGCATAATCTCAGTAATAAAGTCATGCTGTGTATGTATGTCTGTTTATACATTTGTTAGTTTCTTTTACGAGAACAGTAGTAGATATCGACCTAATGCTTCCTGCATTAGGTCGGGATAAGTCCAGGGAGTGTGAGAAACAAACCAAACAGAAATTTCGGCAATCGTGTGACGCGAAGGCGCAAAATTGTCGGAAATCGGGGCTACACGCGAAAATATGTAAAAAATATTTTCTGACATTTTGGATAGAAACTGGCCAAAAGAACAGTAGGGAAACAAATATGAAGGTACTTACAAACATTTTGTTATAAAAAGACTATTAGTTCTTGCAAATTTTTGCAGGGATGCACTAGTGTTCATATAAAGTCACCTGGGGGCAGAAAGAGAGACTACCCACTCCCTCCCTGAAAATGCCTGGACTAAAGCCAAGGGCTCTATATAGCAGACCGCACAATAAATGAGCGAAACATAAACAGTAACACGAACTGTACTGATTGGGAGTGGAGTGTGCACAGATAATCTGACTGATTTAACCTCTGACTGCCATTCCTACCGGTGAAATGAATAAAATCATCCACCTTATAAGGTAGACTATATTACAAGGTTCTTAAAATTATTTTTCCGGGTGAAGTAATTGTGATTGTACTGAACGTTTTTTGTGTTCTACTTCCTCTTGAATATAGCAAAATATCTGACGTCAGTTGAAACGTAGTAGGAAATGGGGCTAACACAGCTATATAGGGAAGGACAGCTCCTGGCGGCAAGATAAAAGCAAAAACAGACGCAAATAGCAAAATCTATCAGCAACCTACAAAAAAAAGAAAAAAAAAGAGGGGGGGGAGAGAATGCAACACCTGTTTCCATCAACCTGGTCCATGGGCCGAATAATTGACTATGCCCTCTGACCGTGACTCTTCCACAGATTACCGTCAAAATCGCAATACTTCCTTCTTGCCTAACCCTTAGCACTCCACCAAGTATGATTTATATCAGATCAAAACTGCTTTGACTAAATTTGCCTATTGACCTTTAACATTTTGACCTTTCCCTGTGACCATCACGGGCTGTCCCTAAAATCGAATATCTATATGCTGTTTTAATCTGAAGCCGTGTGTACAAAAAAAACTTTGTCTATATTGATTCAAACTGTTGTCAATTGACGTTGCACAAGTGACCTTGAGGTTTGAAGTATTGTTCTTAAAAACAATAGCGTAAATCTGTTAGGCAAATCCCTCAGGTTCGACCCACCAGATATGACCAAAATTAGATCAACATTGGCTTATTTGGTTCTACATGCAGCACACCTGGGTAAAACTTTTGATCTTGCCTTAACCTTGACTAATCATTTCCAAAATTCATTCTCCCCAGCATTTTTTGCCTGGACCCTTGACCTCTTCTCCAGGTTTAGTTCAAAATAGATAAAAACTGTGTTGACGCTGTCCTGTTACCTTGCCATTTAACCCTTCACTGTAGCATTCAACCATTGATCTATCATTCACAAGAACCATAGGTTTAATCAGTGACTGATCCTCCACCTTTTTCACCAAGGTTGGTTGAAATACGATTTTTTTTCTTCTAAGCCACATAGATGGGTCGAATTATGACCTTGTCATGGGACTTGATCTTTGACAAATTGTTCTCAAATAATAGCATTCATTATGCTCTCTACCTCTTCTCCTAACTGTGGAGAATATTGAACAGGAACTTTTAAAGCTTATATTTCTAGGTTAAAATTTTACCTCCTCTTGTGACTTTGACATGTGACACG